>NC_053456.1:25320283-25637709 GCF_015227805.2 Hirundo rustica | reverse complement strand
GTTTGTGTTTGGTGTCATTTTAAAGGTAGCTTGATCATGCTTTGATATCAGAAACAGCCTTGTAACAAAGAGCCTCATACAGTTGTTCGGTCACTAGAGTTTAAAATGTAAACAAGTTGCAGTGGGAAAGCAAAGGTGAGGCAGTGTATTTTGAGCCAGTGAATTGTAGCTTGCAAATGTACCTGATTTTGAAGTAACTGCATGGTAGCAAGGATTAGCAGTCTCTTACACCCCTTCCTTCTTCCCTCTCATCCCTGACACATGTGTTCAACATACCATACATTGGGAAAAATAAGCAACTTCCTCCAGCAACGCTAATCCACTTAATGACTGCTTAAAGGGAACATACAAACGGGCACTGCCGCGTCCCGTCTCATGGTATTAGCTGGAAGACTGGCTAATACGCACAAACAGCCCAGCCCAGCTTGCTTCTGTGGATGTGTCGCTTTGGGAGAGTGTGGTGCATGGAGGTGCCCAGAATAAGGGTCCCTTCCGCCAGGGTCCCTGGCAGCAAGGGCAACTCGCACCACTGCTTCTAGTGCTGGAGGCTCATGGACAGCATTCCAGGGGCGGGGAGGAGAGCTTGTGTTTGTACTTTCCCTTTAAATAGGAAAGGTTGGCTCACATGTTCCTCATACTTCTCAATGAATGTACTGTATTACCATTAAAAAAAAAAAAAAAATCAATTAAATGATAATAGATTGGTCTCCTTTTGTTATCTGGTCCTTGTTTAATTTGTTTAAGGGTTTTTGTATACAAAAGTTTACATTTTTATGTATATTTTTCTTGTGTAAAAACTGATGTAATATGTGTATAAAACACTGTATGTATTATCTGTATATAGTGTGACAAAATGATTTTCTTTCTTTCTTTTGGTTGTATTAATAAATCTTGCTGTGAAGTAGCTGTGTTTACTATGATGAAACCCTCTACTCCAAGCCATTTTGCCAAGTCCAAGATGTATGGATATTGCCCAGGATGAAATCTACTCCATAAAGTGTTGGGTTGGGTTTGTTTGTTTGTGGGTTTTTTTTTTTTGTTTTTTTTTTGTTTTTTTTTAAACATATCATAAGTACAGTTATTAAACTGTCCTTTGCTTAGATTGCTGTAGAGTCTGAGTCAGCTCTTGCTTCTTCTCTGTTGCTTTCTAATGATATTAGCTAATTAGTTTTGCAAACAGCCTGGAGACAGTTCAGTCTCAGTCCAGATTCTAATTATAGTGCTTTCTAGCTCTGGGTCACTGGTCTGGAGACCAGATCCTCTTCATCCTGCTTTCCGTTTTGAGGAGGTCTAATTTAAGGGGTATAGAATAGAATTTTCTCATGTATATTGTTATGTTTTCTGAGATTTAAAAAATATATACCTGCTTCATCAACAAAACTGGTTAAGTTGGAGTTTGGCATTATTTGGTGATTAGCATGTGGATGAGAAATGGTGCTGCTGAGGGGCTGTGGTCAGCTCTCAGGCAGGCTTGCCGGGCCAGGGCATGGATATTACCTGCATTGGTCAGACACTGGGATTCGCCACCACCTTGTTCAGATACGGCTGCTGTTTGTGCCACCCTGCTGCAGCTGGTGCCAACAGGACTGCCTTGGCTGGCACTGCGCTTCCAGTGCCAGGGTTGAGCTTCCAGAGTGGCTTTTCCACAGTAGCTCGAAGGATGTCCTCTCTTTAGACAGAACTACCCCTTGGACACTTTGCGGTAAGTAGATGCCTGCTCCATCTCCCTCTTGCAATTTGTTTTGTGAAATCTTTTGCCTCTGCTTTCTAACATGAGGATTTGTGCTTCCAGTGGTGTTCGCTTTGCTCGTCTCCATCTCCAGTGTGTTTGAGGCTGTGGCTTGTGGAGGAGCAGTTGTGTCCCTGGTGAGGCCATCTCCCAGGTTCTGTTTCATTAGCAGTCTCAGTGCTGACCTGGTCATCTGAATAACAACCAGCAGAGATTGATGAGAGAGAGATTCAGTAATTTGACTTCTTTTAATGAACAGTGGCCCAGCTATTCTAGACAGCGTAATTAGGGCAGCATTTCACAGTACCTGGTTGTAATTCAGGCCGAGGGGTAAGTGGTGTCAGTGAATGGTGTTGTCTTTCATGCCAACATGTGCTGCAAACGTTTCGTGGCAAAGATGAAACTCTGCTTTAGTACCTCATGTTCCTGGGAGATGGGAGTACACTGAAAGTGTCACATCCAAACCTTTATCAAGACAGAGCGATGACAGAAAAGAACAGATGCTTAAAGTCAACAAAAGGAGAGTGCAGCAGCCTAAGTTCAGCACAATATGGCTAGAGAAAATCTACCCCAAGCTTGTGTTTTCTAGGGAATCCTCAAGGTTATGGACCTGAGGCAATTGGACACTCTAGGGGTAAGAGATGAGATAGTTCTGGGCTGTTCCTGATGCAGTTCTGACTGTGCATGTGGATATTACAAAGCTGATTCCTTCAAAGTGCTCCATCTCAAGTAGCACTCAAAATGGCAAGAGCAGGATTTAATTCTTATGGAGAAAATACTTGATTAAAATCTGCTTTTAAGCAAACAGCAGCAGTAAGTTGCTATTTGGGGTAAGATTTGAGGCTGTAATGAGGACTAAGAAGGCGGAAGTTAGGGAAATGGGGGCTCTTCCCTGGAGATGACTCCATGGCAGAAGCAGATGTGTCCACTCTGGTCCTGAGTGGGACATTCCCCAGTGTGGACTTGATGAGGGATGGATTGAGACTCCTCTGCTGACTAAGGCAGAGACTGACTGACCTGTGGGGTTTTTTTCCCACTATTTTCATGAACAACAACAGAAATGCTACTCTTAGAAAATGATTACATGGCTCTCAGTCTGAAACTTTACAAAAGCAACTGGTCATTGTTCTAGTGCCACATTTCAAAACAAAAATGGGTTTTGTTTCAAGTATCAATTCAGGAAGAATGTGGTACATTTCTCTTTGTATTTTAATAGTTCTCTCAAGCTCCAACAGCAGCTTTTTAATAGCTGGCAATTATTTTCTCGGGAAAGCTCATTTATTTTGTACTTGAAAAGCAAGTGACATTTTGTTACAAGAGCAAGTGTTGCTCTGGTATTCAGTGAAGCAATTGGAAGGAGAAACCTTCATTAAATTTGGGAGCTGACTTCCTGCAGAGGAACCTCTCTCCCACCATAGCGACCGGAAATTGTCCCACCTGCAGGAAATAATGGGGGCCATCTTCCACAGTATCCCCTGGAGCCTATATCCCAAGGCACAGGGCTGGTACTCTGCAGCTTTCAGGTCTAAACTAGAGATACAGGATGCTTGTTTTAAGGGGCTAGGAGGTGATTGTCATGTTTGCTGGCGTGAGGTTCAGCCCAGGAATGGCTGGCTTGTTTTATTGTTATTGCTAATTTATAAATGTGGAAGGTGCCAGTGAAGAGTCTTGGTAACACTGAATCTAGAGAAAAAAATGAAGTATTGTGCTAGAAATGTCCCTGAAAGCAAAGTATCTTTGATATTCAGGTGAATTCTATGCTTCTGTAGGGGAACAGTGGTACAGAAGTTCTGTGTCTATATCCAGTACCTCCCTTGACAGATGTCCTTAGGACCAGGAGACTCAGGTCTTGTCCACTGCCCACACCTCATTTTTGATGGCCAACATCTCCTCCATAGTGTGGAGGAGAGTCCTGCAATGTAAACTCAGTCTGGCTTTGATTGTTTCTGCTCAGCTTGTGCACCTGTTCAGGTTCCTGCCTGTTCAGAGTGTTTACTTTCACACCGCAGCTCTGGTGGAAAAACTTCTTCGTAATCAGCCAGCCCCAGGGCACTCCTGCAAATCTGATTTGTGGGGCCCTACTGTGGTGCCTGCCAGGCAGCTGACGCTGGCTCGGCAGCTGATACAGCCCTAAATGCTGCCACATTGAACAGTGCTTTTCACAGCTCCCTTGTGTTCAGCAAGCCCGTGTTTCCTGGGAGGGCGTCATGGGCTTCAAACACTTCCAGCTTCCCCATTGCAACTGTGCTGGATGTAGCAATGGCCCTTTGCAGAAGAAGAGAAAGTGCTCTGGTGACAGGGAAGGGAGAGCGTCTTCCCAGCTGCAGACCAGTGCCGTGAGCCTGTGCTGTGATCCCAGGGAGGGCAAAGGCTTGTGTCAGGAGCACAGCTGGCATCTGATATGGCACCCTCCCCTGAGTGTCTAGTCCTGTGTCAGAGCATCTACAGCATAACAGCACGCAACTCATGCTAAAAAGAACTTCACAGATGAAAAATAACCTGTTTCTTCTAGGGTTTTAAGTTGAAACCTTTCTCCTCAAGCTCTGGCTTTCTCGCACCAAGGCTTTGCGTGTGCTGAAAGTGGCAGCGCTCAGGAAGGAATGCATTGGGAATCCATGCTCCAGCTGAAGGGGTAGCAATAAACTCTTCCTCAGCCAGCTTATGCCAAAGCATCAGCGAGAACAGAGAGGCTGATTTATGTCAGATCTGGGCCAGTACTCTGCCAAGGTTTGATTTCAAGCTGTGAGTCTCAGTTACAATACTGCCACATTGGCAGAGCTGGTCCACATTCGTGCCAGTGGAATTTGTGCAGAACCAGACCCTGGAACTGTTCACAGAATTTCCCAAAGTGACTGTTTTTGCCATTTCCACGTGGGACATGTGGTACATAGTTACAGCTTCCCTGCATCTCTTCATGGTGGTGCCAATCCCTTTCAGGGTTAGGAGAGCTGCCTGAGTTGAGGGGCATTAAAGTTCTTTCAACCAGTGTTGGGCAGGTCTTAAAGATAACCTTTGTTGGATTTTATTTTCCATTTGCTAGGGGAAAATGTTCTTTGCCATCACCCCATTAGGAAGAACCCAGCTGGATGGCTAGAGAGGTTTAAGGGGTGATTCTTTAAGTGCCCTGAAAGGTATGGATGGGTGAAATCTAAGACACATGTTCCTGTTGCCTGTGACTGCAAACTTGCTGCCTGAATCAAGAGACAAGTATTAGCATCAGCAGAGGATACCTCCTTAAATGTGCATTCTACTATAATTTGTGCTCTCAGCAATGTGCATACATTTGCCATGGCTACTTTAGTAAAGAGCTTTTTTAGTGCAGTTGAGTGTTCAAGTCAGTAAAACCACTTGACTTCTGAGAGCATGTGATTGTTGGCTTTTTTTTTTTTTAATTTCATTTTTTTTCCCCAACCAGTTTAATGTCTTGTTTAATCCTGCAGAATTTTTTTCTGTTTACCAATGTTTGCTCAGTGGAGCCAGCTAGTTTCCTCTGTTAATAATAATAATTATATATATATTATTATTATTATTATTATTTCCCCCCCCCCCCTTCCCTATTCTCCCTTGGGTCCTACTGTTTAATATAGCTTTTAGATTGTTTTTTCTCCTTTTTTTCCCCCCAGTGTTTTGCTCATTCTATACAGTGTTTCTGTCTTGTCCACTCCATCTCCTTTCCCCTCAGACTGCAACTAAAATTGTTGCTGAAGAGATTCTGGTAAGCAAAATCAGATTCCTAGAACTCAGAACTGTTCCCTGTCAAATCTCATCCATTTCACTCGTCTCTTTTATCTCCACCAGCTCTCCCCAGGTATGAGACCTTGCTTGGCAGAGCTATTCCTAATATCCCTAATTATGAGATTTGAATCAGGCAAAGCCTCAGTTGGCCCTTTCAAAGGTGATGGGGATGAGGATGTTGACAAACAGTCTTAGAAAAATTTAGTAAAGCTTCTGTGATATTTCGCTTGTCTCGGTAAGATGGCTGCTTGTAGCAAATTTTCTGTGATGACATGCCAAAAAGATGATGTCTTTATCAGACACCATTTCCCATTAAAAATCCTTTAAAATCTACCAATCCTGCTCAGCCTGGTTTGCTGTGATGTTGGCTACTTTCGCACAGCCCTGTGCTATGGGGAGCAAAGTGTTTCACAGAGATCGTGCTGTGCCTCTTTGGGTATGTCCCTGGCTTTGGGCACACTCTGCCCACAGGCAGCACTGATGCCATCTGCCTTTGACAGGTGACAGAGAACAGGGCTGCTGGGTGGCAGTTTAACTCTCAATTAATTGAAGACTTGCAGGCACTCTTTTCCTTTATTTTACCGCAGTAACACGGGATATTTATCCATGATAAATATCCACTTTCTCTCTGTCTCTTCCTGCTTCTTGCTGGATTTTATGACTGGTGCTCTTAACCAATGCCAAAATCCCCATCAGGCTGGTCTAAGTTGAGTATGACTGAGACAAACAATGCATAGATCTTCTAGTGATTCTAAATATAATCTAAACAGTACAGAAAATTATGGAGGATATAAGAAGAAAAGAGCTAGTGACTCAATGTAACTCAATATGTTCAGAATCAGTGAGTGATGCAAAAAGCCTCTCTTTCAGTTGTCTTTCCATTCTGGTGTCTGCATGCCCTTTGGAAGTCCATCCCAGAGGATGCCTCTTGTCCCATGCACCTCAGCATCCCTGTGGCACAGCTGGCTTCACATCACCTGCTCCGCCTCTGCCTCCTTGTCTTTGTTCTAAGTGCTGCTCAGTGACTGTCTCTAGTGGACAAACGGCAGATTTTGCTGTCTTAGATCCCAGTTTATCCCAGTGGATCCAACTCTTGCTTGCAGTTCTCTCTTGTCCAGTCTCCAGTTTGCAGTCCATGCAGCTGTGACAGACAGTTATTTTTAATTCCCTTGCTGCCTTATCAGGCCCCCCAGCCCCCATTACTTACCCTGTCCTATATGGGTGGTCATCCTGGTGTGAGACTTCCTGTCTGGAAAACTGGTGGGTTTTACACATCATGTCCCATCTGTTGTTACACTCTTGTTCTGTAATTGAAATGCAGCCTGTGGTGTGAAATTCTTAAAATACATCAGAACTATAAAAGAAACTCCTCTTTTTACTTTGGTCATCTCTAATGCCATAAGAACAAGTCATCCATATACTTCACAATTCAGCCTTGTCTTCCTTCTGCCTCTTGTTTTTCCACCAGCTGTTTGGGACTTGATTTGCAGTGGAAGATGGTGTTCAATAGAAGGGATACACTAATGTCAGCAAACAGCTTCAACCCCTTGCACATGGAGTATTAAGTTTTACGACTTTCCCAATGCTGTAAAACCAACACATGCTATTTTATTTTTCATTTTGGACATAATTCTGTTTATTTTTCTTGCAAGGTTTTATACTAAGAAAAGCATTCTCAGAAGTTTTTGTTTACTCTGGGAAAATGGCTTGGCAAAGGAAAATATTACCGTTCAAGGCCTGCAATGTGAAACTACTTATTGGCCGTAATTTTAATGTGAAAGGTGCCAGACTGTTAACAATCAAGAATTAAGTTTTCTCCATTTGTTTTCAAACAGGTAATTTGCTAATTATTTACTTAGGGACTGTTCTTTGCTAATGGCCTGAGTGCATGGCATCCTTCTAATGATCCTACTGTCACGATCTGTGCAAGAGAGAGATGCTGTTCTTTAGGGTGGAGGTGCAGAATGAAGGCAGCGATGCTCTGCTCTGCAGTCACCCCAACAGCATGTGGAGGAGCAGAGCCCTGGTGTCTGGAAGGACATAATCTGGTGTTAGCAGTGGTATCTGCAGAGGTGTGTTTGTCCCAGCTGCGCGGGGGTGCAGTGCCTGCTGAGTTGCTCTCCAGGTGGGAGCAGCCTGCTTGTGCCTGCAAGAGACGTGCAGTGGTGGGGGAGTGCAGAGTGCGGTCATCACAGACTTGGCCATAACTAAGGCAGGACTGTAGGACATTCTTGTTTGAGTTTCAGGCTGGATGAGCCTTGTGGCAGGGGCTCTCCTGAACTACACCCAGATGGAGCTGTGTCTTCCAGACCAGACTGGTGCCAGTCTGCCAGAGCTGTTTGAAGGGGCCTCAGAAGCGTGGTCCCAGCAATTTTGTGGGTAGTGCTGCGCATGGTGCTGGGCCCTGGAAGATACAAATAATGAGAAACCAGGTGGATGGCCAGAGCCTGGGCAAAGGTGTTGCAGATTGCCACAGAGGGAGACTAGACCCGCTTGGTCCATCATCTTTAGTTTTGCTTTCCTGATTTCATTTCATTGGCCAGACTCTGTAAGGAGCAGCAGACCTTTGTAAGAGGCTTTTGAAATACAAGTGTAGCCTGAGCTTTTAATAATCAACCCAAGGTTGTTCCTGTCCTGTGCTGGATTTATTCCAGAATGGCCATGACAGAGCTGCCAGGGAGCACCTGGTGGCAATGACAGTGACGGTGTGTGTGTGACCTGTAGAGCTGGGGATGCTGACAAGCACAACGGGGCTCTCAGTTCCAATTGTTCTTTTCAAACCAAGAAATTATATCCTGCAATGTGTGGCACAGTCTGTGCAGAAGCTCACATGTGAGCAGACTCAGTGCTCCCCAAGTGATGTGAGATAAGGGATAGCATGGGGAAGTGGAATATCTTTATTAGTTTTTCAAAGGGAGATTCTTTTTCACTTTTCATTTCCTCCTTTTCATTTCTGTATTTGAGCTTTAACATTAGATTTGATTGTCTTTATGGCATTCAGGTGAAGACTTACGTATTTCATCAGGATTGTCTCTCTTGTTTTCAGGACTGAAAGTCCCAAACAATATGAAGCAGTTGCAGCCGTGTACACATCTGGAGCCCTTTCATCTGCTCCAAAGAGGCACTTCCCTTTATTCTTATTCAGTCTCATTACTCAATTTCCTAAAGAGTCTGCAGCTCTTCAGTACATGAATGTATGTCAAAAAGTCTCACTAGGCTCTTCTACTATGAGAAACAGTATATCCTGTTTCCAGAGCTGAGGAAATACATTTCCTTCATTTTAGCTCATTACTCTTTAAGAAATTGTTTTTCTTCATTTATCCTGACAACCTGTATGTTGACAGCTCCAGACTCACTGCGTGAGTCTGCATCTCTACAAACACCTTTTTTCCTTGAGACTTCTCTATCATCTATCATGTCCTCCCCAGGGATGACCTTTTATTTGGGACTTTTCTTTTGTCTACCACTGGAGGCTGGGTGTTAGCACACAATTTACAACACCAATCGTGAGGTTTTAAAATACACCTGGTTTACAGGCTCCTCTCTGAAAGGTAACGTGTGGCTTTGCAGACCATCTCCACAGGTGGGCTTGTACTACCTGTCCTGTGCTAATTTAACTTCTATGGACAAGTTTTATGAAAAGAGTCATCACCTGCATTGTCTGGAATAGGATTTTAAAGGAAGCATTAGCAAAGATAAACTACCAGGAGAACTGCTCAGCACTTTCTAATCTGAGAGTCACTAAATCTATCCACAGGAAACCCCACAGATTATCTTGCTGTTAGGAGAGCTTTCACTTATGATCAAATACAGATGAGACCAAATATCAGTGTCTGAACACTGTTCTCCTTCCTCCTCTGCACTGTGCATGTAAGGAGATGGGCTTCCTCCTTCCCACCCCTCATGCTCCTGAGCCTCCTCCACATCAGCAGCTGGAGGAGCCAGCACAGCCCTTGCTATGCTGGTTTGCTCAGAAACTTTTCCCCAGTGCTTCCTGGTGTCCTCTGAGGGTATCTTGTGAGGCTCAGGGCCTCAGCAGGAGAGTGGTCCCATGCTGAGACATTTGGTCATGCCACGGCTAAACCAGAAATGTCCTGTGCTCTTGCATGTGCTTCTTGATGCTGTAGGCTGCTAATTGCACTTTCCTACCTCTTGGGAATATCTTGAAGAGGAAGCTCAGGAGGAAGCATGTGACTGTGAGGTGTTGCCATGCCATGTGATAGAGGAGGCAGCAAAGATTGAAATCCAGACCAGTTCATAAGAAGAAAATACTATACAAACATGAGGGACTATTTTTACTTAATGAAAACCCTACCTTTGAATCCTAGACCTTACTAAGCCCATTTTTTTTCAAAAACTCCTTCATTTCACCTGCACAAGAGTCACGACTGCCATCCATCTCACCTCTCCTAGGGACTGTCCTGATGCAGCCAGTCATCTGTCTGCTGCAGAAATCCCACTTGCAAGCTGAGTGATCCTCGTTTACAGTTTCCATTGGCTCTAGGTGAATGCCAGCACAGACTCCCCCCAGCCTCCCTTGGGAAGTAAGAGGCTCCTGGCTCTTTCTTTTCACCATATCCCACCAAGAATCTCATGTTTTACAGTAAAGTTTCCACTTCCTTAACCAGCCCTTTGCTGGTGACACTGGGCAAGATGCATTAAATTGCTGGAGACCTGCAGACAATGTTGATGCTGCTCCTTTCATAACCACTGCTCTGAACATGTATCTCATTTTCAGGTGTAATAAACCTCTCTAAGCTTTTCCTTGTCTCATCTTCCACTCTGAACATTTTTTGGCAGTTACCCGTGACAGTCTGATAGGAAAGAAGCTTTACTAGAAGAGTGTATCACTTGCTGATTATTTTTTTCCTCTTTTGTGATGAAAAAGCTCCTGCTGGGTGTTTATCACCTGGGCTCTTCTTCAGGAGAGAGACCAGACTGGCTGGCAGCAGCTTCAGCACTAACAGGCTGTCAGGTGTGTGGGTCTCATGGTCCTTTTAGGGACACAGCAACTGTGTCTGCCTGGCTCTGCAGGTGACAACAGCTGCCCTGTCCTGCTGGGATGGCTCTTCTGCAGGCTTCATCAGCTTGTCTGAGTTTGAGTCTGGGTTTTGTAGCTGTTTTGTCACTGATTTTAAGGCAGCCTCAAAACTGCAGGTGTGCTCTCCTGTTGACAACTCTCTTGCCTCCAGTTAACACCAGACACCAAACTGTGGGGAAAATTAATGGCACCTGCAAATTCTGTGCACTTAAATACTGAGATGCTTCATTTGCAAGTACAATGAGGTATATTGTTGTCTGAGGCCTGTGCCTCATGTATCTGCATAATATAAGCATGTAAACAGCTGGAATTTGCTGTGCCTAGCTGCTCGGCTGGCAGGCAGGCAGGCAGGCTGGTGTGGCTGTGCACAGTGTGCTGGGGGTGGCTCCCCAGCATGTCCAGCGGTGTGCATGTGATGTTGGTGATCCCTGCCAAAACATCAGCTCCTGCTCTCCCCCCGTCCTCCAGTGGCTTTGGGAACAGCTCTCAATGGTTCTCTTCAGTACACCTGATTATTGCTGAGGACCCAAGATCACCTTGAACTTCGTGCCAGGATACCCTTAGCCCAGCTGAGACCCTGTACCAGAGCCAGAAGGGGAGATTGAAGCCCAGAGCCCTCGCTGAGCCCAGAACAGCCTTGGTCACTTATGAAGAGGACCTCAGCCTCAGCCTTGGTGCCTCAGCCAAGGGTGCAATATTCTGGAGCCCACAGGGCTACGTGGCCTGGGCTTTGCAGAAGGGCAGCATGTGCATGGCGTGCAAGCAGTTAAATCAAGTGGGGATGTGCTGTGCACTCCCTCTCTGTTGTCTCCCTCTCGCTAATCTCAGGTCATTTTGAAAGCTCATATTTTGGTCTCACTGTGTACAGGAAACGTAACAGCTCCAAACCCTCATCCCGACAGCACGCAGGAAGGCCATTGCTGTGCTCTCTGCCAGCACACACAGCTTTCTGTCATGTCCTGGGGCTCAGGTCAGCAGGCAGAGCTCTCCTGCAATGCTCCTAGGCTGGCAGAAGCTCAGCAACTCCAACACCCTCACAGCCCATCCAGTGCGATGTCACGCTGGGTGAATATGGGTGGAGTTTACTCCTTTGTGCCCCTCAGAGCCAGGCAGTGACAACGGGAGCTTCAGCAGCGGGCTGGGGCAGGGGTGCAGGGCTGGCCAAGGCAGCAGATTGTTGGAGCCTTGCCCATGGCAGCCCTGAGATATTGCCCATGGGGCTGCTGGGGTGTGACCCAGGGAGCCTTCCTGGGGTAAAAGTAACCTCATTCTTAGGAAACAAAATTATATTTTAGGCACCTCAGCTGCCAGGTTGCTTTGTGGTTGGGTGGCAAGGCTCATGGCACTGACCTGTGTCTTGGGCTCTTCTGCTGCCCAGCCGGGAGCCAGAAGCACCAGGGACACACGGAGTACAACAATGGCAAATCCTAATTTTAATTCTAACATTCAATTGCAGGAGCAGCTGCCTAACTCCCAAGCTCCTCTGCCCTCCCTTCCCTAGGGGTACGGCTGAAGAAGTGCCTGCAGTTCCTCCTGCATCTGAGGCTGGCTGGCTCCTGAGCGGATCAGCCCTGTGCCTGGCCGGGAGATGCCAGCTGCCCTCCCTCGCTTGCCCGTCTCCTCACCTCTCAGAAAGGGCTGAGGCTGCCATCTCCTCATAGTCCAGCTGTGGGCAGTGCTGTGCAAGGCTGGATTCACAGCTTCAGCTCCTCCCTTGCTCTGGGTAAGGAGGAAATGTGTTTCCAAAGCTGAATTGCTGAGGAACCACCAGGTTGAGCATGCAGGTGGGACAGGCAGAGCGAGCTGCCGTGGGGGCGGTTGTTCCACAGGACAGACGGACGATGCGAAGTCATTAGACAGGCGAGGGAGCTGTGTCAAATAGAGCAGAACTGCCTGCAAATGCAAAAAAATCAAGGTTGTCGGGGGAAGCAGGAATACAGAAGGGATAAAGAACTCAGCATTAACCTCCTCTTGGGAAGAGTGTCAGGGCAATAATAACTTGCCAGGGCTTTGATTTCTGGTGAATGCCTGGGATGTGAGTGATTTGTTCACTGCTAGTAGAAGATTTTGTTGGGAGTAAAGAGACCGGGGAAGCAGCCCACGCTCATTGGCTCTCTCCAGATAAGGAACTGTTTGATAATGTGGCATCTCTGTTTTCTGAGCAGGGAGAGCTCGTGGACTGCTCTGCACAGGCAATTCAGTCCAGCTGGCAGCATGCAGTGTCCTTTATTACTGTTTCTTATGATTATTGTAATTTTTGTTATTATGATTACTGTTATTTGTTAATACAGACACCTGCCAAGACACACATGCCATTTTTTCTGCCTTCCTAAATGCCAGGACCTAGTTTGTTAGCTGTGCATCTGTGGACACATATTTGAGCAAGCCACAGCTTCCCCTGCCAGAGTGCCCGTGTGGGGGCCTTCCCAGGGGATTTCTCAGACTGAACTGAGCAAGGTGTGTTGTGGGGGGTGTGTGTGCACATCCATAAAACAGACTGTCAGTTTTTACCTGTCTCGCCCTTTCCTCCGCAAGGCAATGTCCAGACCACATAAAATCAAGCTTCAATATGTGGAGAAATGTGTTTCTTCATACACTTTTATATGCCCACGGCTTGGTGTCTCACAGGGCTGCAGGCTGTGTTCTTTTGAGTCAAGTTCTTGATACATCCTGGGAAAGTCAGAACGAAAAGACTTTAAAGGGGTGATGTTTTCAGGTGCAGAAAAGCTGACTAAGACCATTTGGTACCCTCTGTATGGACTTCTGCCCTGGAACATTGAATGCAATTTGGGAATCAGATGCCCAACGCTATTACTAGAGAGGGTCAGAGCCAACCCTGCTGCAACAGGTGTGCAGCCAGGGCTCAGGCAGGAGCCTCGCTGGCAAAGCTTTTGCAGACCCTGATTTACAATTTATTTTGTTTTTTCTGGCAGAAGAGGTGGGTGATGTCTGGACTCATCTGATTTGCCAGGTGGAAGCAGCCAGCCACGGTGTCGGCAGTGCCTGAGGTGTGTGTGCCAGCACAGCACAGCACCCTGCTGGCTCGGCCATCAGCCCTCCCTGAACCTTTCCAGGTGCAGGTGGCACCAGCTCTGAAACACAGCAGGAACGACGCCAGAGGCACTGCAAGACCACGGGAAAGCCTGGGTCGTTGATGAGGCTGTTAGTGCTCTTTCAGTCCTTTAATGTACAAGTCCTTAGGAGAAGACACTGGCTTAATCTCAGCTCAACTGGAAAAATGCCGATGACTGGAAATGTCATCAGCTGCCTGTGGACCAGGCTGGCCCTGAGCTGATAAGGAGCAACACAAAATAAAAACGTCAACACAAAACTGGAGAAACATGGAGGGTCGTTGCAGCTCTTCTCCATGGCGTAGGAAGCAGGATGCCTCTGTTACCAGTCCTTCTAGGAGCTGAACTTTCCCTAAAGCCTCGGTGACAAACTCTGCTCTTCCCTAGAAAAAAGAAAGGTGGCTACTCTCAATGCTGCAGAGAAAAAAACTGAACTCTTGCTCCATTGACTTAAATAAAGAGGGTAAGTCAACCTTTGTTGGTTTCTTTAATTTTTTTTTAGGGCAAATTTCATTATGTTCTATGCTGCAATCTTGTTTTCTTTAAGCACTGGTAAATGGTGGAGAAAGGAGACCTAGCCAGAAGGGGGGCTGATCTACCTCCCTCTCATCTGGAATATGGGCTTTGAACATCACCCAGACACTAGGTTTGGGCAGCAGCTCCTCTCACTCCATGCCAAGGGTGCACTCAGGACTCCACAGGAACACCAAATACTGCGCCCTTTGGGCAAAAAGTAATGCTAGAAGTGGCCATCTAACCTTCTCTCTTTGGTGGGAGGGAGGTGTTAATTCTCCATGAAGAATGGGGTGCAAAGCTCAAATCTTGTGATTTCTGGAGCAGAGCAGTGTCTGAAAATATTACCTAGGCCTTGAATCTGTCTGCATCCCTTCTCCAAGTTTACAGAGAAAATAAAATCTAAAAAGTCTAGGGCTACTTGAACTGCCAGCAGATTATAAGCAAATTATTCATAAAAGCAACCTGCGAACTTTTCCATGAGTGTTTTAGTGAGGAATCTTTGAGAGAAAGAGCCAGAGAGAAGAGAGGTAAAGAATGATTTAGAAAGCCTGCAGCTGTTATCAGTGCTGGCTTTATGTCAATAAAGCACTGGGGTTTACAAAGTGGGGGAAGATGCAAACATTCCTCACCCCACTGAATTCCTTGGCTAAACTCTGACCCCGGGATGTGTTTGCTCTGTCCCAGGTACAGCAGCCACCTGGGTCGATGTGATTTATACCTTGCCACACCAGCGCCGGCGCCGGCTCTGCCCGGGAATGCCCTGCGGGATGCAGTGTTACACCATGTGCGTGTGCCCGGGGGATATTTGTGGATGGTGCTTTAGAAGCCATTCCTTCTGGGGCTGCGTGTGCGGAGACAGCCCCTTGCCACCGCAAACCACTCTTCCCGGCCGAGTTCCCGGCTCCTTTCGGCAGCACGGGCTCTCTCTGCCTGTCATTACAGGCTCATCTTAGAGATTAACTCCCCGAGCCTTCTGCTGGCTCTGGTCTCCTCTGCACGGACGCGCTGTGGGCAGCCGAGCGGCGGCGGCGCTCTGGGCGAGGGCTGGCAGCCCCCGGGGGCAGCGGTGTCCCCGGCGGCAGCGGCGTCCCCGGCAGCGCGGCGCTCTGCCGCCGGGCCCGGCCCGGCCCTGCCCCTGCCAGCCCCGCTAGATGGAGCTCGGGGCTCACGCACCGAGCGGGTCCCGCGCTGTGCCCGCCGCGCCCGGCCGTGCCAGCCCCAGACCCTGAGGGGCCCGGCCGTGCCGGCCCCAGAGCCCGAGGGCGCCCGGCCGTGCCAGCCCCAGACCCTGAGGGGCCCGGCCGTGCCAGCCCCAGACCCTGAGGGGCCCGGCCGTGCCAGTCCCAGACCCTGTGAGGCCCGGCCGTGCCAGCCCCAGAGCCCGAGGGGGCCCGGCCGTGCCAGCCCCAGAGCCCGAGGGGGCCCGGCCGTGCCAGCCCCAGACCCTGAGGGGCCCGGCCGTGCCGGTCCCAGACCCTGAGGGGCCCGGCCGTGCCGGTCCCAGACCCTGAGGGGCTCGGCCATGCCAGTCCCAGATCCTGTGAGGCCCGGCCGTGCCAGCCCCACAGCCCGAGGGGGCCCGGCCGTGCCAGCCCCAGAGCCCGAGGGGGCCCGGCCATGCCGGCCCCACAGCCCGAGGGGGCCCGGCCGTGCCAGCCCCACAGCCCGAGGGGGCCCGGCCGTGCCGGCCCCAGAGCCCGCCCCGCGGCCCGGCCAGGACCGAGGCTGCGCCCTGTGCTCTCCGGCTAAAGTCCCTGCGCAGAGGAGCTGGAAATGTCAGTGTGGGGCTCGGGGGGGCAGCCACGGCAGCGTGGGCAGAGGATGGGTGTTGGGACAGCAGGGGGAATGATGCGGTGGTGAAGGTCAGCATGACAAATGTCATCCTCGCTGTCAGCCACCTCCACGTGCCTTTGAAGCGCTGTGGCAGAGATGGGCTTCAAGGAGAGATGCGTCGGCGCAGGGAGAGGTGGCCTGGCAAGCACTGAGCTCCTGATGTGCAGATGTAGGAGAGAAGAAAAAAGGTTTGCTGAAACGCTTGCTTTTTGAATGGATAATTTAATCACTGACATTAAGGCCTTCCAATTATTTCTTTCCATGGGTACTTCCTATTTATTAATTTACATCATATAAATCCATCAAGCAGTTGCCACACAGCAAGTAAACAAAAGCACCCCAGAGTTTCGTTGGGAAGGCATAAAAGTAATCGAGGAGGTTTATTATTACTGTTAATTAATTGCTTAACAGATTTGGCTATGCACAGCAGCATCTCCCGGTGCCCTTGGAAAGGCAGGGCCATGGGGCTGGGGTGATGGCAGCAGCGGGGGCACCAGGCAGGGTGCCATTGGCAGGGCACTCATGGAGGGATGACGGTCAGGTATCAGTGTATCCAGTCTGGGAAAAGGAAGTTTTGTGGAAGCTTCGGGACACCAAGGGTGTGTCCAGCAGTGTATTTCCTTACCTTCCAAAATGGTTTGCTTAATCAGCTTTGGCTTCCTGCTCAATTAAGCAGCTCCTTTGGTGGGGCAGTGCAGCCGGGGGGCGGGGAGGGGGGGGGGGGGGTTGCCTTGGGAGAGAGGGTTCAGAGGTTGGAAAACTTTCTCTGAAGGGAGCCATGAAGGAAGTTTAAACTAATTTAGCATAACAAAGGAAAGGTTAAGAGGTGACTGGATCATCATCTCTAACTACTTATTTAGAAATAAGCCTTCTGGGAGCAGAGGGCCATTTGATTTGCAGGGCAAAAGCATAACAATATACAATGCCTGAAAGATGAATACAGGTGAAAATGGGGTGTCTCCCTTGTTAATGCTTAAGATTCCCTACTAATGTGTTTGGAAGGATAGAAGAGTTTCCATCCTTCCGTATCTTCAAATCCAGACTGAAGATCTCTCTAAGAGACAAGCCTGGGGTCAGACAGAAATTATGGTCTTGTGTTTCTGTGGCCTGTGTCTTGCAGAAGTTCATATGAAATGATTTTAATCTGATCCTTTAGCCTTCAGATCTATACATCTCCCTGCAATAACTAACAGCTGCCACAAATGTGCTAATTCCATCTGGTAGTTTGCAGATGACGATAACGTGATACATTTTGTGTCCGCCTCTCCCCAAAATGTGGTTTCGATGTACATCTGGGGCCTCTGCCATTGCAGACTGCAGAGCCCCCTGTGAGCCCCCTTTCCCTCAAATGGATTTCAGTGAAGCAGCATTTTGCTGTGCTGGGTTTCTGTCCAGAGGTGGGTGAAAACTTGTTGGTACACAGTCTGTTTAAAACATGTTTTGTGGTCCAGGCTCTGCTGTTTACTGAGTACTACTGAGGTTTGTAGTATCCCATCACCTGCAGAGGCCATAGGACTTTATTTCTGCTGAGCTCTGGTTACTCTGAAAAGTGATTGTCACTGAAATAGTAAGAACAAATACCTGCTTTTACAGAAAACATTACAGTTTGGGAGGAGTCCTCCTCCCCCAGCAAAGTTCAAGTTTCTGCTGTATAAGTCCGAATTTGCCTGATGGGTACATAAGAAAGCTCTCAGCTTCCAAATCCACCTGATTTAAGGCAGCTGCATGGTTTGAATTTCTTCTCATCGGAGTCCTTGAGTTGCTCAGTTGAGCGTTGTGTTAATGCTGGGCTTTGAATTTTCTGTTCCTCCCTTGAATGGCTATGCTCTGTTGCCCAACCGTGCGGTAGTTTCTCAGCTGATGTAAATCAGTTTAGCTCTGCTGCCTTTGCTCCTCTGTCGCACAGCCCTGCTTACAGTGTCTCCCACAGCCTGGTGCCCAAGGCAGCCACCTCAGCAACCTCACTTGCCCCTAGGGGCCGTGCAAAGGAAGGTGAGGTTTAGCTGGAGTTCCAATTAAAGCCCAGTTGGCTGAGGCAGCACTTCGGTGGAGCAGTGCTGTTGTAATCTCGGTCCCAGGGCCGGGACTGGACGCTCACATCTCCCACTCTTCGGAACAGGCAGGTGAAGTGTTGCTCTCTGTGAGCCCCCTCGGTGCTGGTGGTGTGGAGAATTCGACCCGGTGAACATCGCTATGAGCAATACAAAGGAAGGCAGCGTCCCTGCACTAGGACCTTGACTTCAGCAGGCTTCCTGGCGGATTCAAACTTCCAGCATGACTCAGGGTATTGCAGTGAATCTTTAAGATAACATCTTTTGCTTGCCAACGTGTAGGCTGGCTGCCAAAGGTGGGGGAGGAGATCTGTTATGAGTCTTTTGTATGTGCTCATAGTAAATAGATACGTGCCAAATTGATTACACTTGCCTTTCTATTTCTCCACTAGGAATTGAAGGAAAGGAAGAAGTAGTCCCCTGTGGTCTGCCCCAAACCACTGCCTCACATGGTTTGTTTCTCAGGTGCCTGTAGTTGCCCACTGCTGCTGCTGCAGCCAGCATACACCCCAGAAACGACAGCATGAGGATCCGGATTTTGCAGCGTGGGTTGAGATCCCTGACCTGCTGGGCAGGATGCTCTCCCACTCCATGTCTGAATGTGCCACTGGGTGAGAGAGTTCCGGTGTCCCTGGTGACAGGTGAAGGGAACCAGGATGCTGCAAGGCAAAGTGACTTGGGGTGCTGCTGGCTGGGGTCTGAGCTGCCCATGGCAGGGACACCCTACCTGGCTCAGCCCTCATTCTGCAGAGCTGAGCAGCGTGCTGGGCCAGCTCAGCCCCACCTCATGCCCTTAGTCCTTGCCTACTTGCAAAACCCCAGGACGGCATCAGATTTTGATCTAGTGTCTCACTGCCAAACCATTAATTTTTCCAGTTTAAATGCTTAATACAATGGCCTTATTTTGAAGTCTGCCAGCTGAGCTGCCTCTGAGCTGCTTAGGACTATCATTTCCAACTGTTCTCTGGCAAGATGATTTCTCAAATGATTTAAAAAAAAATAATCAAAGTTCTAACCACATCTGTGGCTGCCTTTATCTCAGGGAGCAGAGAAAATTAGCGCGGAGGCCATCAGGTGCTTTCTGAAATGGAAGTCTTCTCCTGCAGACGGCACAGCTCCTGGCAGTGGAAAGACCAGCCACTAATGTGGCTCTCGCTGGGATTTATGGCACCAGTATTTTGTGGCTGAGTGAAAAGAGCAGCCTAAAACCACCTGATTTAGGCTGTTATCCTAAATCAGCCGTGGGTTCTCTTCACACACACCATCCAGCTGTGCTGATGCATTGGCAGGTTGACCTGGTAAGGAGATCTATAGTGTTAGTGAGTGGTTTTACTTAAATGCTTCTCTTTTCCTATTAGTTCTTTCTAGACTGCAGTATTGGTCCTCCACCCTTTCCTAGCACAGCTGACAGAGGAGGCAGCAATACAAACTTTTGCTTCCATGGCAGAGGCCAGCTAAAACAGAGAGCACATTTGGAGCCTTCTCTGTGACATACGAATGAGGTTCTGCTGGTGTGCTGCAGCTGAAGCTCTGTTCCTGTCATCTCTAGAAAAGCTGATTAGGTCCAATGGATTGCTGACTTCTTTTATGAAGAAGCTGTAAAAAGTTTTTTTCTTCTGCTAGTGCTTTTCTCCAGGGAGTTGTTGGCAGGGAGAGAGAGGCGAGTGTCTCAGCAATAATACATTTCAAAGTTATTATGCCAGCAGAAAAGAAACACAAGGGTTTGAACTTGGTAATATATGTTTTTTTATGACAGGACAGAGCTCTAAAGGGGCCCTCCTGCTGTGCAGACCTCCCTGGGTTTGCAGGGCTCCTGGCTGGCTGCACTGTGGGGTGACGGCGGCTGCAACTGGAATCCCATTGCAGGCCGAATGCTGAGGGAGGCTTCTGCCACTGAGCTGGCTCCCACGCTGGCTGGGGAAGATGGGGACTTGGATGGAACTTGTCTGTCCCTTGGGCATGTCCTGTCTTCTGACTGTGGACAGACAGGGGCCCTTCTACCCACACCTACCAGTCACAGTGGCACATTTGGGTAGTGAGCAGTGCCACTGAGCCCGAAGCTTTGTGCCGCTGTGGTAATGGTGGTGCTTTCACACAGGAAATGCATGTTTTGTCACCTGAGACCTCTTCTTTTTGTAATGATTAACCTTCTGCTAATGATTTGATATAATATTGGGTGACATTGAGTGCTGCGATATTGATGTTTAATGTGTTCCAGAGCAAGGGCTCAGGAAGCAATAAAGATTTACTCCAGCTAATGTGTGAGGGCTGGGTTGTCCCTGGGTCTTGCACTCACTGATGGCCTGATGTGTTTGCCGTGGTGTGGCAGTATCATCTAACAGAAGCTGAATTTCTGGCTAATAATTTAATGAAGGCTTTGCTGTATTTCCAATTACTGGAAAAAGCCATGATTCTATTCTGATATGTGTTATAAAATCAGCCCTTTGTACTGGAAGGAACCAGAGGAGAGCACCTCATCTCTCTCTTTTGGCTCCTGACCAGTCCTACAACAAAGCCTGCCTGCCCCATGACAACATGTTGGGCCACACAGAGGTGCTGCCCATGAGTCTCGGAGGCGGCTCCCAAATGGAGGAGAGTAGCAGAGACAGAGCACCTAACTGGGGCACCCACCCAGCCCCAGGACCCTCCATCTCCCACACATGGCTGAGGTAGATGGAGCTGGCACAGGCTGACACCACAAATAAGATGGCGTGGGAGGAAAACTTGGAAGGACAAATTACTGTGAGTATTGATTCCCCGGATTGCTTGCAGAGGGATTTCATTTAGCAACACTGCCAATGACATTATGCGCAGCATCTTGTCCATAGCTGGTTCAGTGGCATTAAGAGAATTACTTTGGCCTAATGAATAGGAATAAGAATATTTCAACCTCCTCCCTGGAAAGTAATGGTGGATCATCAAGTGTGCAGCCAAGTTCAGGTCTAGTCACTTGCCAAGTGAATGCAAATGACAGGTTGTTTTATTTAATGGATGCCATGGTGTGTTGGCCAAAACGGTTGTCTCTTTTCTTTGCAGATTGGTTTTCCTCCCTCTCTTCTAAATCAGACTTTGTCTCTGCTCCTGATTGGCTTTTTTCTTTTCAAACAGAAGATATTTTTGCTGACTCTTGCACTGAAATCTGTCTGTAGATTGCACCAAAACTCCTCTATCAGCTGTATTTTATGCTGTGCTAAGGGAAGAGGCAGAAGCTGGTGTGTTGGTAGTGGTCACTGCCAGCCTACAGTGGGGCTGCAGCTCCTTGTCTCCTTCCAGGTTGGAACTGGGGAGATGCTCCATCGATGTCACTGCTGCCCCATCAGTGGGACCTCGGGGACATTTTGGAGTCCTGCACTCTGGCATTGGGCCATTTGCTGGCATGGTGGCCTGGGAGCACCTGGGCTGTGGTGCACTTGGGTTTGTGCAGAGCGTTTGCTCTTGCAGCGCTCCAGCACCTCTGGTGTCAGCTGCCATTCAGCCAGCGCCCCACAGCTGCTGCCCTCCAAAGCCTTCCTCCTCTGGCACGGCTCATGGAAGTGCTGCTCACCTCAGCTGCTGTTGTCAAGAGGTTTGCAGGGGTGAAGGTTCCTGTGAATGGCCAGCCCCCCATCTGCTGCACACTCACTCAGCCCACGAGCGAGGTGGGTGCTCTGAGCTGCAGGGTCTGGGTGGTGCTAAAGCACAGCTGCATCCCCAGCACAGCGTCCAGGCAACCAAGGCCAGGGGCACCTCAGATGGGGAGGTCCCATTCCATCATTCCATCAGGGCCTGGATTTAGTGATACACATAGAGTGACTCTTGGAACTCAGGCTGTGCCTCACCACGGCTCACAAATTAGAACAGCATGAGACAAAATATCATCACGAACTAATATTTTCAGATGGGATGCGGTGTTTTGCTTCATACAACCGTGAGGATTTGCAATGGCCAAGGGTGGGCTTTTCCCCTCTTCTTTTGTAAAAATAACCAGAAAGCATTTGCAAAGTAAACTGACATTTCAGCTACAGACTAGTCACCTTTCAAATGAAATGGCTGTTACTGCTCACTGGCAGTTAATCTTTGCATGGAGATTTTTGCTTAAAGAGCTGGAGGGAGGTGGGGTTTTTACTTATTTGTTCAGAATCAGGGTTCTGTCCTAATTAATTTTTTAGTTGACAGGTTTCTGCTTTGTTTCTCCAACTGTTTTGATGTACGAGCAGAGATGTCGCACGGGATGTGTGTTTGCAAAAGAGGCTGATGGGAAAGATCAAAACTGATTTGTTTTGTTTGCAGAGAAGGAGGCTCCAGATCTGTGAAACAGAGCAGGGAGTGACTGAAGGCCCCAGACACCAGCATTTTCAAGCTAAAATTGCGTCTGTAAGCTGGTGACCAAAGCCCTGCTGACCTCGCAGAAGCCGCTATTTCATGTCAGATGTCTGTCACATCCTGGTGCCCCCCTCCCAACCTGTGCTGAACAAAGTAACTCAGCACAGACTTGGGGATGAGCCCAAGGGCTTCTCTGTCTCCAAGGCTGAGCACAGCAGAGGCTGCTGAGCGATTTAGGAATGAGCTGGGCTGGGAGAAATTCTAGTCAGGTCTCTGACCGTTTGCAAATAAGCTGCAAAGTCATGCTCACAATAGGGCTGCAGAGCTGCCTTTTGGCTGGAATCATGCCTGGAAAATGTATTTCCCAAGTGGGGACTTCAGCCATTACAAATCCCTGACTGATGTGGTCGAGGAACATGGCAAACACATGACCCGTTACCATGATCCGCCAGGCTGGATCCTGCTAATGTGCTTGTTTAACCCTCTCCAGCACTACTCAGAAGCTTCTGCCTCTGAGTGTCTCCAGTGTCAGCCCTTCCTGGTGCAAACCCCCATCCCCACAGGCACAGGCAGATGCAAGCTCCCTGGAGGAGAGCTGGCCTGGCTGCTGGGAAAGCAGCAGTGGAGAGCATGGGAACAGGCAAGGAGCTGGCCGCACTGCTCCCACAGAGCCTGGGAATGAGCGCTTGCCGTGAGGGCTCATTAGGGCAGTGGCTTCAATGCTGCCTGGGGTGGGACGGGGGATTGTCACCTCTTCTCTGACACCTGACTTCTGAAAATTGTCAGTCCCCCGGATTCTCTTTCTTCTGCCTTGTTTGCTTGCAGCCTTTGTCCTTCATGGCAAGCTGTTGCCAGGGTGGATGGCTGTGGTGTGGGGTCTATGATGGGATGGATGGAAGTAGGATGGTAGTCCTATTTGGGATACATAGCAAAACCTCTATGCTTTATGGGCATGGTGTCAAGGTTCTGGGGACTCTTAAGGGCATGGGCACCATGTGAGGAGCTCCCTGCCCCATCCTGCAGTTTGCTGAGGATGTTCAACTCCATAGGCAGACAGTGAACTGCCATTGTCCTTCATAGGCTGTTCTAACTCATCTCTAACAGGGCTCCAAGAGCACAGTCTGCCTGGAATGATTGTTATCCACAGCAGCATTGTAGCTGGGCCTGAAGTTGGAGCCAGCTGAGGCACTTGGCTGAGATGCACAGACGTGGAGCTGGGTGCCCTCGCCTTTTCAAACAGCTGTCGCACTGTGTCCTGATGTTGGCATAGGCTGGCATTGTGCTAGGTGAATTCAGAGGATGTTTTTACACAGTTGTGGCTGGGAAGGATTGAAGAGGGTTTCTTCATCTTTTTAAACAATAGGTAACAGCAAAATCCACCCCCTGCCTCTTTTAAAGACAGCTCCTTTTCCTGATGGATAGATAGATATAATGAGATTCTCAAACCCGTAAATCTGCTGCGACTTTATTGCCTGCATCTGTTGGAGATGATGTGAAGAGAACTTCATACAGAGAGGACTCTTGAAAGGTTACGAAGGCAACCAGCAGTCTTCAGAAAATCTTCATCTAGAGAAAACAGCGAAGAAAACCCACGTAGAAGCACTTGAGCTGGATGAATAGGTGTCAGGGATGAATGCAGGTGACACTGGCAATGGGGCACCTTGTTGTGAAAGGAAGCTGAAGCTAGTTCCCCGTGTGGGGCAGCTCTGGTGCAGGAGCCAGCCTGTGGGTGCTGTGCACAGTCCCCAGCCCAGCAAGGGGTTGGCCAGCACCCCTACCCTCACACCCGACAGCCCTGCACTGACAAGGGCGGGGCACAAATGGGGCAGAGCACAAATGTGTTGTGGCTTTTTTATTTGCCCTCTGGTGAATGTTGCCCCCATTTCAGCCTCTGCCCTGAGGCAGGGACACTGGTGAGAGGCATCCCTGTCACTTAGACCCTTCCCCAGGCTGCTGGGTCTGCCACAGTAGATGGCCCAATGGATAGGGTGATGGCACACCACAGCCTCACCCCGTCCCCATGCTGCTCCACCTTCGCTCTGGGCTCTTACACGGTCACCCATGGGGCCAGTGACGTGGGAATGGAAAGGGGTGCAAGAAATGGCCACAGAAATTAACTGCATGTTAAGTTGGTTGGTATCAGTGGGGATCTGATCGACACCCATGTGAGCTGGGGCTGCTCTGTACTTGTTGAAGAGCCCTGGTCCAAGGACTGGCAAAACCCTGGAAAGATTCCAGTAGCTCCTGAGCAGGGTGGCTATATCTCAGCTGGGACAGCTTGCTCAGTGTGGCGGTGGCCAAGAGAGTGGCAGGAAAATGAGATGTCCCAGCCTGTGCCTTGCCCCAGGACCAGTGGTCAGGGAGCTGTGATTGACAGGCAGGGGACTGCAAATGGTGAAACTGGGCTGGAGATGGTACCAGAAGGTGTAGCCTGCTCCCAGAGCACAAGCTGTTGTGGAAGGTCATGTCTGTAGTGTGATGCAATGATGTCCTTATGATGTCATAATGCTAGCTGGCAGCTATTTTAGTGGCAGAGAGTTAGACTTAAACCTTCCACTTCCGCTTGCAAGGGGGAAGATGTATTTGCTGGTTTTCCTGCTCCAGGTAGCCTCTGCTCTTGCTGACCCCTCACCCTTGCTGAAACAGGGAGGCAGTCCTGAAAGCAGAGCTGCAAGTGGGGCGGGAGCAGATGACATCCTTAAGCTGTGATCATTGAAGAATATTAACCACTCTCGGGCTTTCTGACTGCCAAAAAGTGATGCTTGAGCAATGTGGCGCCAGGAATCCTGAAGTCACTTTTGTAGCCTTGGAAAATGCAGCTGCTTTGGGATTTCAGCCCAAGACGGCTGTTATTATCCACTGTGCAGAATGAAGCTTCTGTTGGGAGCTTTTACAAAGGCCATCAGTCTTCCCAAATAGTGGTTGTTTTTATCACCTGGCAGTAATGATACTCTCTGGTCCCTTTAATACCTGAGTGTGTTCCCAAAGTGAGACCAGGAAACTCATTTAGGGCTCACCCCCTCCAAGGGAAACAGCTTACAATTTTCTGCCAGGTAGCCCTACTGTTGTGAGAATGGGCACGACTCACCTAATAAAAACCTTGCTGACAGATACGACCTCCTGGAAGTTTATCTGAGTCGTTTGTTGCGGAGCAGAGCAACATATATCAGGGCTGAAATAGGTGCCAAGCAGCAATCCTAATGCACGCTGTGTCTGCTGTAATTGATTCGCAGGCAGGACAAATACCCAGTGGAGAGCGCAAGGGGCCCTGCCTACTCTCCCAGCTAAAATGTTATAACGCTGTGTGAAATCGTATTGCTGAAGCCCATGGCTAAAATCCATCCTGTGGGCTGGCTGGCTGTTAAGCTGCATCATCCAAAATATCCCCGTCCCTGCGTGCACTTGGGGCACTTGGGCCTCAGTTCAGAAGGAAACATATTAAAAAATGGATCAAAAGTTATGACTCTTGCCAATAATGTGTGTGTGGCATTGCATGTGCATTGGCTTCCTTTTTTGTTTGCCAATGCTGTTTTGTCGTTCCTCCAGGTAAATGTTGGATGAGGAAAGGCTTAAAACCTGAGGAAGCCACTTAAAACCACAGGGAGCTGTGAATTTTAGGGATGGCTAAAGTTGATTGGGATGGCTTGGTGTGGCAATGTGGTGTAAAGCAGGTGGTAGCTCTAGGAACATCCCAAGTTCCCCACACTAGGAAACAGCCTTAAATTTTGTTGATCGTCTGGCATCTCCTACATACATGTGGGGCCAGCTGTGGTACTGGCTCCCCATCGCTCAGCTGGGGAACTTGGTGGGAGGTGTTACTGGACACCCCTAAGCAGTCTTCACAAAAGTACAGGCTGGCTGGGGGAGCAGGCAGCAGAGAGAAGCTGCCATCTCCTGCGAGCTTCTTAATTTCATCAGCTGCACAGGTCCGCTTCACCACGCATCCCCCCCAGCATGGGATCAGGTGGAATTAGAGATTTGATCCTTGGGAAGGACTGGGGGAATGTCTTGCAGTGAGAAACTGGAGGAGCTCAGCTTGTTTAGCTTATTAAAAAGAAGATTAAGAGGTGACTTAATTGTGCTGTGTGAGGTACCTTCATGGGGAGAGAAAAGCTGTTTAATCTAGAGGAGAAAGGCATTGCATGAGCCCACGCCTGGAAGCCAAAGCCAGACAAGTTCAAATTGTGAATCAAACAGACCTTTTAAAAAGCGAATGTTAATAAAGATTAAACTGCCCAGGAGAGCCGTGCATTCCCTTGCCGTTGATATATTTAGATGCAGACAGGACACATACCTGCTCCGTACACTTGAGCCAAGAAGGAGTTACTGGGCTTGCTAAGGAGTAATTGAATGCCAGACCCAGCCCTGCATCAGGGAAGGTCAGGTGAGATGATCTAATGGTCTCTGCTGGCCATCAGTGCTCCCATGCCTGGAGGCTGTGATTTGTGTGCCTGTGTCCAGGCAGCTGGCAGGGACACGGCTCTACCAAGAAAAATCAGTGGAGAAACACGAGGAATGTGGCACTGTGTCAGAAAGGACAAGAAGGCAAATGAAGACTGATGTGTATGTGGAGAGTCAAAATACTAGAAAGGAAAGGCTTTTAGCCAGAAAAAAGCTTTTTATGAAAAAAAAACCAAACCAAAAAACCCGGATCATCTCCGGACATTAGCAGACAGGTAAATTTTTTGTGCTTAGCTACCCCTAATTTTCCTCACAATTCATTAAAAATAAAACCACCCCGCAAGTTTTATGTTAACCGGGAAAACAAAGCATCAATATGAAAGCCTCATTTGGGGAAAGACAAAGACAAGTCATATCCCAATTTCATGTAAGTAGGATACTGTGAAATGTACCTGAAAACCTCAGAGAGGCCCAGGAGTGGCTCAGGAACCACTGCTCTCTTGGCATTCCTGGAGCTTGCTGTGAACTTATTCTCCTCTTTATTTTTATGATCCACTTCCCAGGGCTGGCAGTTTAGTATGGATGCAGAGAGGAGCTGCTGTGGGGTGTCCCTCATCATTTTTAGTAATACTGGGATTCAGCAGGGCTTCTCTCCTGCTCTGTGCCCTGGGTCCCTGTCCCAGCCCTGGGGATGGCCGGCCCGGAATAGGATTCTGAGATGCAGCACAGAAGTGTGGAGGGATGCACTGGGCCTCAGCTGCTCCCAGGCTGAGTGATGGGCTACTGCAGCAAAGGATGGAACCCGAGGGAAGATCTTGCTGAGAAGTTGTTGTTCAAGGTGCTTTTCATAATATTTAAAAAATGTGTTTGCTTCCTCTTGCAAATGTTCAAACATCTTTAAAGTGTCTGTGGTGCCAAGCTGCTTCTCGCCCTGTTTTAAGAGAAGTAAGCTTTCTTTAAGGAAAAGGATCCACAAAAAGCGCAGCGAGCCCAAAGTTAACAGTGAGCAGACCGAAACTAAATTAACACCAGCAAGATTTCAGCTGCCCCTCCGAAATATTGTGTCTCACGGCGAAGGGTCTGCGAAAAGATGGGAGAACAGATTGCTTTAGCGCATCTTCATGGTGTCTCTGCGGCACAGATGAAGCTCAGGCTGGGTCCCCTTCCCCTTGCCAAGCCTGCAGTGAGGACTCACAGCCCCCAAAAGTGGACGTTTGGAGGCGCAGACTTGGCAGTGCCATGAACACCCATGGGTCCAGCACCACAAGGGGATGCGACTTGGAACACTGTAGCCAGAGAGTCTGGGGAAGCATCACCTGCAAAACCAGAGTGTGAGCCCAAAAAAGAAGCGGTGAAGAGAAGGCAAGGGACAGGGAAAGAGAGCCTGGCCCTTCTCCACTGCCATAAATTGGAGGTGAGGATGGGAGCGCTAGTCGTTGGCCATGGTGTCACAGCTCTGTGCGGATTACATTGGCCAGCTTCAGTGATGAAAATAGGCAGCCAGCAGCGAGTTTCTCTTTGTAACAGAAAATAGTCAAAACAGCTTGAAAACTATTCATAATGAGAGCTCTGAGAACAGCCAATGCTACACACACACGGAGTGAATACTGTCATTAAGCACTCTTTGGATGACAGTCCCAGCAGTTCATTATCCCCCATCACTGCTTGGGGAGGGCAGTGGAGGAGAGAGAGGGGTGAGCTTTTTTATTTTTCAATAATCCTTTTTTCTTTTTTCTAAATTAATCTCCACTGTAAAGCAAAGCACCAAAGGAGCAGTATAAAGGCAGCATCCTGCCTTGCCAGTGACCTCTGAGGCTGGAGCGTGGGGCTCTTGCAAAAACCAGTGCCACCAAAACACAATCCCAGCCTTGATTTTATTTAATTTGCTAATGGATTGTATTTTCCTTTCCTTTCCTTTTTTTTTTTTTTTTTTTTTTTTTTTTTTTTTTTTTTTTTTTTTTTTTTTGGTATGGTTTCTGGATGTATCTTCCTCCTCTGAAAGTGAAAACAAAAGTTTACTTTTAAGACCCTAGCTAACATTTCAGACTCATATTAGGCAGCGTGTCCAGCAGATATGAGCTCCATCCTCAGCACCCATTCGCCATGAATGATGCAGCAGCTGCTGGGAGCCTCCTTCTCCGTGTGAGGATACTCACACACACCTGCAGGCTGTGTCTTCGTTGTGTGGATGCAGGTGGCTGTCTCCGACTGTGTCTGTGAAGCCCCTCCACGTGGGGACTGCGGGGCAGGAGGACAGCTGGGAGGAACAGGCCTCCCTGCCCTTGTCCTGCAGTGGACCAAATCCTGTAGTTCCCTGTGCTTAGGGAAGAGTGCAGGATGCTGAGCTGGATATGGGCAAAGGGCTGGCAGCACTGTTCATGTCTGCAGGCCAAGCCAAAGTGTATTCTGCCTAGGCTAAATGGGGATGCCAACTGGAGGTGTTTTATAATTAGTTTATAATTAGCCCCTTGTTTGAAGAAGCGTTTCTGTGAGATACAGTGTTACAATGCACATCAGGTCTCCTACACCAGAGGTTTTTAGGATGTGAATATCTCTGCATGCCCAGAGGAGAACTCTGTGCCCTTGCCTGGTCAGAGGAGCCCAGTACCTTATCACTGCCATCCAAATTCATCAGGGCATCCCTTAGCATCAGGAGGAACACTTGTTAAAACTTGTGCAAATATTTCCCCAGCTGGCAAAGTCACCTGGGCAGCTGTGATGAGTCACTGTGGCTGTGTGCGGCTCCCTGCACTTCATCAGCATTATCTTTCCTTCATCTCCAGTATCTGAGGAAAGCATCATAACTTATTCCTGAGTCAGAATGCTGAATCTCTTCAATTCCAGCAACATTGCTGTGTTCACAACCTTGTCATTATCCTGAGGCTGATAACCTCAGGCAGAGGTGTTAATTTTTTAAGTCATTGAGCAATGTCCTGTTTGTGACATGGGATATCCAGAAATACAAGATACAGCAGGCCTTCCTATCCTCCCAAATCACACACCAAACTCTCCACTGTTCCACCCAGCCTCACTATCCTCCTCTGCCCTTGAAATAGATCCTGATTTAGAGCTGCTCAGCTGCCGGTCCCAGTACATCCCCCTGCTCGTGTGCTGTGGTCTGGCATCATTGCATGGCAGGGACTGCAGATCTCTAGTGGAATGGTTTTATCCCAGAGCAGTACACTGCTTGTTCCCAAGTGTGGCACTGCTCTGTTCTAATGAGCTTTGGACATGGCATTGTCAGCAGAGCCCTGGCTGTTTGATGATGGCCACTGGGGATAATTAATCCAGTGTGTGTGCCCAGAGCCTGCCTGTGGCCCCGGCTGGGGCAAGGCCAGCTGGGGCAATGCCAAAAGCATGGATGGGCTGTGGCTGAGATGTGAAACTGCCTTAAAGGGCCCTACTCTTACCCATATCTTCCTCTTAAATTGAGGCTAATGTTGTTTCTAAGCTCATAGTCTAACTGCTTCCTTTGGCAAAAAGGAAAAAAAAGACTATTTTTGAAAAACAGATTCCGAGTGGGACTCCGTGACTCACTCCATAATGCTACCAGGCCCAGATTAGGATGCTGCTTGCTGATACCTGTGTCTGCACTTGTCCTCCACAGAGCTGGTGGGGACAAGGGTGGGGCTCCTCATCCCAGGGAAATGGGATGCTTTGCACCACCCCCTTCCCTGAGTCCCCAAGGCACGCAGCCCCATGGGGGTGCCTGGGGAAGGGTTAACTGTGCTGCTACCTTTGCTTTGGCCACTTCAGCATGTTTCCTCTGTGTTTTTCCTAGTTCTTTGGAGTGTGCTGCTGCAGCTGGAAGGAACTGCTTGAATGGCACTGAATACTTGTGTATTTGAAGTTCAGAAAAGCAAGAGTTACTGAGATGGCTTTCCCTTTCCAGGAGGAAAGCCAGAACTGGAACTGGCTTTTTCTTCCTCCTTCTTTCCTCTTACCCAAAACAAACCGAGGTTTTTAGCTGCTTCAGCAGGTAATCACTGCCTGTATGTCAGAAAGAGTCATGGAAACCTCCCTTTGCTTCATAAAACAGAGGCAGCACATTTGTCACCCTCCTTGACACAAGTGGCCTGCCACATGTTGGCAGGAAAGTGGCACCTTCCCGGCACTGGGATTTTCTAGCAGTGGCAGCAGTGGGCAGCGGTAACGGGACAGCCTGTGGCGGGAAGTGGCACAGCTTCCCTGCCTATCCCCATCCTCATCCCTGTCCAGGCTGGGAGGGCTGGGAGGCCTCAGATGTGCTTTGGGCACAGGGTGTTTAGGCAGGGTCACCACCACCTTGGGGAAGCACCCCCTGAAGGCTTCAGTGCAGGCTCCCATCACTCCCCTGAGTGGGTGCAAGGGAGGGATGTGGTGAGCACGGGGATGGGTGCCACAAGCACATCTCCTTGGCTGAAATGGCACGTGTCACCCACAGGGAGCGCCAGGCCTGGTTTTCTATGTGTTTGCAGAATGTCCCCGCATCCAACAAAATAAATAAATGGATAAATAAGAATTGCCGGGCGAGATGTTGTGGCAGGGTGCCAGTCCCAGCACAGCCAATTCATTTTCAGTTCTCATTAATTTAGACTGACCTTTGCTCACATTTCCACCACGAGTACCTTCCAAACAAGGCAGACATTTAACTCTGTTTTGGGCAACGTTACTCTAATGTGGCTTTTTTTTGCAGAGCTCTCTCTTTTATGGTAAGCAAATGTACTGCCAACTTTTCTCTTGCTATGTACACCAGCGAAGGGAACCAGATGCTTTGTGTTTTCCTCCGAAATGTATCTGAATGTTGTTTTTTGTTTAGTGTTTCGGAGGGAGGGCTGGCTTACAGACAGCATTTCATAAATCCAGTCCTCACTGCACGCTGTTTCCCAACTTACAGCGGGTCCTGGCTGTGGCTCCTGGCTGGATTTGCGGTGTCTCCTCACACCGTGTGGCAGCAGCCCTGAGGCGCTGAGGGGCTGATTCCCAGCTGTCCCGCTCTCAGTGGGGTATGGCTGCCTCTGGGGCAGACCCCACTGGAGGGGTCCCCAGTGAGGTGTGGTGAAAAGTGCGGGGCTGGGCAGGCTCATCCAACTAACTTCTTGCACAATAGACCATCCACAGCCTGGCCCCGTGCAATGGCCATGGATCTTGAGGAAGCTCTGAGATCAGCCTGAGACACATCCCAGGGCAAAAGAATCTCCAGTTCAGGAATGAGGTTTATTGCTTGTGGAGAGCAGGATGTGGGGATTAGCCTGGTGAGTGCTGCTCTGCCTCTGGAAATGGGGAGGTTTCACTCCCAAAGACACTGGGGCCACATGGGGCTGCCTGTGCCCACCCCTCTTTGCCGGGGGGCTCAGAGCTGGTGGTCTGCATGGTGGGGGCTGCTCCTCCTCCTGTCTGTGCAGACCTGAGCTGTTGAAGCCAACCCAAGAAATTCTTCCTGTGCAAGAAAACCATGCAGTCTTGGGCAAGATTGTCAAAAATACCTATGCCACCATGGCATTTCTGGCCATTTAAAATAATTTTTCTCCTTTACCTCCATCAATACTTCTGCTCCTATTTTTATAATCACTCTTCTGCTTTCAACTCCTTATCTTCTTTAGCTTTCCCTCTCCTTTTCACACTTCATGCCCTAAAATCTTTTCATCACTTTTTTTTTTTTTTTTTTTTGGTCTGATTGGGCTTTATTTCTTTTCCTCTGCCAGATTTATGTGAGTTGTCAAGTCCAGCAGCCGTTTGTCTCTGCCTGATGACAGACTTGCGTCCCACCCCCCTCCGAAATCAGATTCATGGCTGTTCTTTAAGGCCCTTTAATATTTTAATGCTCTGACTATAAATTCCATTTTCTCTAAGCTTCAATCCTTCTGCGGGCCTTCCCGCGGAGGGCCGGCGGCGGCCCCCTCGCTCTCCGCCGTGATTTGCGGTGTGTCACAGGCGGCGTTTGCCATGGCTTTGCTCCACGCACGGGAGAGGAGGGCAGGGGAGGGGAGCGTAGCAGGAATTCGCTTTTCCTTAAGCTCAAACGATTCTTCAAACCTTGACAGGAATTGACTTTTTTTTTTTTAAATTTTTTTTTCTTTTTTTTTTTTTTTTAACTTTCAAGACATGATTTGTTGTGGGCTTGTTGTGCTTTTTATTAAAATGCTCTCGTGGAGTGCTTAGAAAGGTTGGCTTTGCACAGCCTCAGCTTCCTTCTTTAATAAATGCAGCCTCGGCTTACAGTTTTTCCCTCTGATGTGTCAGCTGGGGGACTCACTCTCCATCTCAAATACACCCAGACTGCTTAAATCATCCTTATTTCTCTCAGAGGGAAGAGAGACTTTTGCTCTCCAAAACTTTTCACACCCTAAGTTAATAAAACTTCTCTCCTGAAAGGGATGGATGTGACACTGTGCTGAGGATTTCACGGCCGAGCGCTGGATTATTGCTGTGGTGTAAAAGGCTCCCCAGCCTTGGTAAGCACATTGAATGTCTTCCTAAAATATGAGGTTGAAATGCATTTGGCAACAGCTGCGTTGCTCAACACAGCCCATCACCGAGGTGTCCTGTGCCTCTGCTGAAGCCACTCTGCTTGGGAGCGTGCTTCCAGGGCTGCAAAGAGCTGGGCTGGGAGCCAGGGCAGAGTTACTCTGGATAAACCCGGGAGACCAGGAGGGCAAGAACAGCGCTAGAGATTTTGACAGTTTTGTTATTAAGCGTGAGATTGGCAGCTGATCCAAAGGGTGGCAAAACAGCCCTGCACTGCGCCAGGAGGGACCTGATAGGAAATTATCAGCAACATCTGGGACAGCTATTTCCTCTAGGTTTGTAAACATTTAACCAAGGAAATGTTAGCAAAGTCTATTGCAGCAAACAGTCCCGAGCCACCAGCACGGGCTGGCTCACCCTGCAGCCCTCCACCCACTGCTGCAGCACAGGGAAGCAGAGCCGTATTTCTTCCCTCGATTTTTGGTGCCGGGGCCAAGGCGGGGGCAGAGCTGCTGAGTGTTTAATTCAGTGCTTTCCATTTCGGATATTAGTAGTGCAACTGAGTTATGACACGGGAGCTGAGAGAGGAGCCATTCCCTCTCAACACATTCAGGATTAGTTGTTTTCCCATTAAACTGCTTTAGACACAGTGAGTTTGTTGCCTCAAACTGGTCACTGCACGTAACAGGAGTTGATAGGAAAGCCTAGTCCTATCTGATCAGGGGGAGTGACAACAGAGACCTCTTGAATTCAATGCAAATTTTGCTACAGATATATACAGACCTAAACTCAGGGTCACCCTCTGTATTTACACCACAGGGCTCTAATGAACAGCCACAGCAAGGCTGAAAGGACACAGCAGGGACACAGCAGTGCTGGCACCGGCTGCAGTCAGGACCCCAGTGCTCAGCTCACTAGGAGTCAGTGCCTGGGGGGGTTACCAACACCTCTCATGGCCAGGTGGGTTTGTCCATTTGGGATGTAAAGAGGGAAGATGTGAACTATTTTGGTGCAGCTATTGAACAGAGCCATCTGACTTTCATGGGAAGGGGCCATTGGGAGCTACCCAATGGAGAGAAGGTGCCTTTGTGGGTGCTTGTCATTGTGGTTTAGAGGGCCTGGCAGTTATGGATGCAATGGACAGGACCCCTGTGGTCCCATCAGGGAGGAAGTGGAGCACCAGCCTCCCTGTCTGCCAAAGTCACTGTCCACAGTAAAACTGGCACCAGGTTTTCTCAATCCCGTTGGATGGCTGGTGACAGTGCCAGGCTCCAGGAGACAGAGGCATTCTTCAGGGAGAGACAGAAGAGAGTGAGGCAACGGGAGGCTCTACTTGCACCTGCCTGCAATTAATTAATTACGAATCTACTCATTAGCTCAGCCCCATGGCTCCCCTTACTGCCAAACCCCCAGCTGTCCAGAGAGCAAGTCATTATTTGTAAAGATTTCCTATTAAATCCAAAAGAAAAAGAATATTTGAAAGAAGAAGGGGCAAGGGAAACAGCAAGGGTGCACACACGATTGCAATCAGCTCTAGAGGATGTGCAGGAGTGGTTGCATCCCCACCTTGGAGCAGCCCGAGAATGATGAAATCGATTTCATTAGCTTGCTCAGCCCCTGATTACTCTTGTGCCATATGAAACACCCCCATGGCTCCCTATAGTCTGGCCTCTGCTTGCAGTGGGTACCTTTGTGTGCATGGCAAATGCACCAGGGCACTTCGGGTCCCACCCCATCCTGCCAGCCCCACAGCAGCCCCAGCCCAGAGCAATCCCAGATTGTGTGGGAAAAAAAAAAACCACCTGAAGATTTCAATTTCCTGGAGTGGTTGCCTGCCTCCCCTCAGTGCCCAGGCAACAGCTTCAGCCCAGCTCACAGGCTTTTAACCTCAGCCAGAGCACCCATCTGCTTTGCCTGCCGTGTTTCTGTTACCTGCTCTCTGCTCCCTGCGTTGGCGGAGGCTCTCCTTAAACCGCAGTGATTTACAGGCGGTGTTACGGCAGGACAGGTCTGACACTGATTGAGTCGCTTATCTGCCGTCTCCGTCCTGCTCCCTGACAGCCTCTCCCCCAGGTATCAATCTGCACATCAGTTCTTTATTCCTAGGTGAGAGGAGAGCTGTCAAGGTTGCAGCTACACTGTCATCTTCATCTAAGCTGCCAGCCACCCTTCATCGCTTAAAGACCCCCTTTAACACGCAGACGCTTTGGGAGGGGGTCACCCTGTTGGAGATGGCAGCAAAATTTCATTTGCTCTCAGAGTGCCCAGAGCTTGATGGATTGGCTCTCATTTGTCAGGGTGCCCATAAATAAACAAGTTTCCAAGCTGTAGGTTCAGCCCCACAGCTTCTCCTTTCTGCAGCCCTGCAGTGGCCCCTGGTTGTCTGCTACAGGGTACTGGGAGCCCTGTGAGACATGAGGCTCCCCTGGGCCTGAGCTGCCACCAGGGCAGTGTCACAGGGCAGAGGGAGGGTGGAGAAGACAGTCTGTGGAGCCAGGCTTGGCACTGGGGCTTGCCAGAAGTCCCCACACTCTTTGTGATGAAGAACAGGGCTGAAGCTGAACTGCAGAACACCACCCCATCCTGGTCATTGCCCACTTCGGCAGGTTCATAGGAACAGGACAGGGATGTGCTGGGGTACCAGCACCTGTACCCTTGTGAGGTGGACAGACGGTGACAGGATGGCTCCCACCAGTGCACTTCAGTTCTAAATGATTTTTCTAAATGATTTTTAGCCTAAAACTGCGCTCCTCACTGGGATCACTGACAGCACTGGGCCATGGCACAGGGGAACAGGAAAGGACCTGCACCCACTTTGGGGTTTGCTCTCAGCGCTGTTTTTGGGCCAGAGCAGCTTCCAGCCATCCCCAGCTTTGATAGGAGATGCTGTGTGTGTGCACTGGGTCTGTGTTAAAACCCCATGTCACCCTGGTGTGCCAGGCAGCCTGGGGTCAGCCTGCCTTTGCTGTGCCTACCACACAGCACAGCAAAGGAGAGCAGTGGGCATGGCCCTGTGTGTCTCCAGTTGCACCTCATTTTGCTGGGGCTTCTGCTACCCACAGCCCTCTTCAGTTTGGTTTCCTTGTTGCTGCTCTTGCGTGAATATAAAAGCCACTGAAACAAAATCTCTACCATAACGTTTATTAAATAGTAATTTTAAAAGGTTTTTATACAAATCATATAAACACAGTTTTGTTTTATTTTTTTGTTTTGCTTCGTTTGTTTATTACACCGAAAATCACAGTAAAAGCTCTTTAAGTCCGTAAGTCCTGGCTCAGCCAGTAAATGGTCAAATACCTTGAACTGCAAACCTTGGAGAATTTCCATTTCTGCATATAATTTCTTAATGGTTTGATTCCCATGCTCACCTCCGGCACCTTCCCACAAAATGGAGTCACCCAGAACTACAGCCTGCCCATTAGCAACATGTCCTGCCATGGGAAGCGTGTGGAGGCAACAGCCCATTTAAGCAAAGGCATTAATGCCGATTTTCTCTTCTTTTCTGAATTTCACAGAGGGAATTGCAATCAGCAAACGTAATCTATTTGCAGAGGAGGACGCAATGAATTGAATGCAGTGATGACTTCCCCCCCTCCCTGTTGAAGTTACAATCAAACACAGTTTTCTGTAGAACAGTAAAGCACCCGGCAGAGGTAAGTGAGGTATTGGCTGTGCAGCATTATCGGCCTTCTCTCGCCTGGCGAGCTCACACGTGGGCGCTGCCCCAGCTGCCAGGGGCGAGCGGGGCGCGTGGGCCGGGCGCTTCGCTGGGCCCGTGCCACGTTAGTGCCAAGGTCAGCAGTACTCTCCTGCCCCAGATCAAGAGATACATTAACACGAGTCAGTCCCACGGATTAAGTCACATACACGATACATACAGAGAATTCACGTGCGTGTGCAGACACACTATTTCTGAATATATGTATATATGAACTCTTCTCTCTGTACGCCTACTAGACACCATAACATCACCTTTTTAATTATATATTTTCACCTATTGTTTGCCTAAGTTGGCTTTTCTACTGTATGGTCCTTTTCCATTCATCCTTCCCCTCTCTGGTGATTTGAAGGGGATAAAATCGTTGAGCAGCAGCAATCCAGCTTTGAAATGGTCTGGTACATTTCCTCTCACCGCCTCTGTTTCTTTTGTACAGTAAAATAACACCCCTGTGGAATTTGTCTGTGAAAACCGCCAAAAGAAATAAGGTGATTCGAAAGGGGAATCAGAGACACATTTACTGCTGTTTTTGTTGGGTGCACAGTGTGAATTTAAAAAATGAAGGCCTTTGTGTGTGTGTATCTCTGCGTGTGTGTACGAACCGTGGATGTTCTGATGACGCAGCTGCTGTATCTGCTCCTCCAGCACACGTGCGCCTTCCTTACAGCGGAGGAAGGGTGTTTTCCCCTAAAATCTTACTGTCTGAGGGAGCTCTTTATGAAACAGTAAATGTTCCTTTTCCCACAGTACCGAGAAGCAGCTGTGGCACTGCTCATGAGTCCATGCTCATGTCCTCTCCAGATGTTGCTTGTGTCCCCAAACACCTGGGGACTCCTGCACGATGTGTTTGTGTGGCTGGGCAAACCGAGCTTCACAATGCATCACACCTTTGTCAACTGCAGTTGATGAGGAAAATAATGCCATCCCCACCCCAAACTACTTGTCAGGTAAAATGTAAAAATCAGAACATGCCAGGTGTTACCAAAGAGCCCTGCTTTTTAAGCAAATCCAGTGTGACAGAAAGGTTTCTTTTTTATGTATGTGCAAGCTGATAGAGGTGATCCATCTGTACTGAACTGGAAATGAAGGCATTGGTTTGGGGTTCAGCATTTCAACTCTTTTTCTCCATTCAGTTGTTTTCATGACACTCCTCTCCCACACCACAGTTAAATGGAGAGGTACCAGCTGCCACACAATGTAGCCAGACCATTTGAAAGTGGAAGGACCAGATTTCTGCTGGGCTCTAACCAGCAGAGAGTGGTGAAGAAGAGCATTTTGTGGGGAAGGGTGAAGGCCTCACTTGCTGTTTGCTACAGCACTGATCATCAGCTGGAGGAAAAATACTTCTAAGGCACTTGTTCAAAGTAAAAAACAACCAAAAAAACAAACAGCTCATAGATAGAACTTGGGGGTTTTGCTACTGATCAGGAGCAGCAAAGCTTTGCTCCAAAGGGGATGTGGTGGCAGCTGTTTGGTCCAGTGGTGCTGATGGCACCAGCTCACACCCCCCAGCTCCAGGGAGAAGGGGAGCACTGGGAAGGTGAGGGGTTGCCAGTGGGCACCATGGCCAGGCTCCCCAGGCTGTGAGTATGGCTACAGCCTCCTTCCCTGTTCATTTTCCCTTCCTGGCACTTTGGAGAGGCCTCAGCACTGTACCTCAAGTCAAACCCCAAGTGAAGCGGCCTTCTCAAAGCCATTGCCTAAGCACCAGCAAACTGACAGGCTCTATCTTTTGTTTGCTGCAATTTTCTCATTATAGCAAAAAGAAGAAGGGCAGGCTCAAGAGGGGTGGGAGATTCAAATAAAGGCCCTCCTGATGAAGGCCTCGGCCGTTGCAATCAAAGATCTGGATTTAATAAATGGCTCTTATTCACAAATCACTTTAAGGCTCTTCAGCTTCTCTCAAAGAGGTGCTTCTACACATAGGGTTTCCCTTCTATTTTCTTTTTTAATGGTTTCAGAATGTGCTGTTTTTACTGTTGACAGTAAAGCCAGTGTCCCACCTTTCCCCTGCTACCAGGAGAAGGAAAGTTGAAGGTAACAACGTGCTTCCATTTTCAAGACTGCAAACTGTAGCTTCCTGTTCTTAGTGTGAAGTGCACAAATCCCTACAACGATATCTGGACGGAGTCTAAAATGGACAGGGGCTCCATGTGTGTGTGTGTTATTTCTAAAGAAATCCCTCAGCCTTCTCAGCAACTTATCAGAGAAAGGAGGTGGGAAATAACAATCAACATTTAGTTTCTCACATCCAAAATGTAAACCAGGCTCCCTCACCACATCCCAGCCACTCACATGAGCAGAAAATGAAGATGAATCAACAAACAAGGGGCTCAGTCCCCCCTTACCCGGCACAGTCTGGGTTGCAGGAAAGCCACTCGGTCCTGGTGGAGTGTGACCTGGCAGCAAGACCTGGTGGCAGGAGCAGTGCCTCCCCTCACCCCTGCTCCCCTCATTCCCCATTATGGCATTCAGTTCCCATAGAAAACAGCAAAAAAAGTACTCCCCTGCCAGCCCACCTCACCGGGCACAACACCACGGGTGATCCCCAGGCACCCATCAGGCCTCCGAGCAGCACTTCTGGTGGTTCATCTTCACCTTGTGCTTGATGCCGTCGTACAGTTCAAAGTTGTAGTTCTCCAGCGTGGTGGAACTCCGCGAGGACAGCCCGGCGTACGAGCACGTGCAGTAGAGGAGCAGACCAGCGCAGATAGCCCCAAGGAGCACACCCAGGGAGCTCATTGCTATAATGGTCACCAGGATGGGATCCAGGGTGTACAGCCAGCTTTTCTCTTTGTCCAGCTTCGGGGTTCCTGGAGAGTTAGTAGAGAACAGTGTGTCGTTCCTATCCGATCCAAAGTAATCTGCAGTGGAACGGGCACTTATTATCCAGGGATCACTTTTTGTTCTCCCCTCATTTATACATTTCTTGGAGTTGTGATGGCTTTACAAGAATTAAAGTGTATATATGGGAGTATCTCAGCAGGATTCACTAGCCCAGGTCTAGAAATAATGTGAAGCACCGAACAACCAAGAAGGTTAGGCACCCTGATTCACTTTTAGACATCAGACTATTGACATAGCATGCAAGCATTTCACACCCATTGAAACTCTGGCCCTTCCAGTGCCACTAGGTTCAAAACTATGGAATCAATCTGTCACAGGTCTCAGACTTAATTTTCTTCATTTACAAGTCAAAATGCCATGCAAGCAGCAATTAATGCTTAAAAGATCAGTTTCACTTGTCCTAACACAAATACAATATATTGACTTCGCAAGGTTGCTGGCTGTTGAAAAAGGAAAACAGGAAAAGAAAACCAATGCCTTTGAACACTAAGCCACCACTTCAATGTATGTTCTCAAGTGTCTTCTGGCTCCTAACACCACTAATACTGAGGTTTGTGAGTAATCTTAGCATCTGATACTGAAACACAAGCTGCCATAGCTGAATTGTCCATGTGGCATTTGGATACCAACCTGGATTATCGTCTTCAAAGTCTTGCTCAGAGCTTGGGAAGTCATCCTCCATTCTTGGGAAGTTCACTAGAACAACAAAATGGGAAGCGGTATCTGTTAAAAGAGGCCTTCTCGGGGCACTATTGCCACTGGTCACTGGACTGTGAGACCAGCCAGAAGAAAGTAATTTTTAAACTACTACAAGGCTCTTCCTCATGGAAGGAAGAGGAACTCTTTATCTTTTTCCCTTGGCCAAAGTCAATGAAGACTCGTGCATGCTTGAGAGAAGAGGATCTTCACATTACATCACACTTCATAACCACCGAATCATCAGCTTTTAAGAAGAGAGTGAGTGAAAAGCGAAGAAACCAGACAACTTGAATAGCACTAAAATATTGTCACTGGTGCCTCCATAATGGCCATAATTCACTATTAACATGCTCATGGGTATTACCCTTACACCTTTGAATAGGATTGTAGTGCCTGTCATTACTTGCCACTAATGCTGGTTCCATTTAGCACACACTCTACTTTTCATCTTTTCCCATATGTCTGACTGGATATAGAGCTTCAATGACCCAGTTCCTCTTTGGGTTTCAGATAAATTCACAGTAATTTGAGGAATTTATGTATCTTCATTATATGTTTTAATGCAAAAGCTGGTTGAAATGGAGAGAGAGACAAATGGGTGTCCATATCTAGGTCCTTATGTTAACATTTCCCTGATCCAAATTCCTTTTAGTGGTGACATTTCTTTCTATTGTTCAGCACAGACCAAGGACTAGTAACCAAATGCGCATATCTGAGCAGAAGTAAGTTATTTTCCTGTGCAGTCTTTCTGTCATTTTCTCTGCATACAGTTACCATGGCTCTTTTCCACTTTTCCAAAAAAGAAAGTATTTTCATTTCAATCTGCGAAGAGTTTTCAAAGCTGACTGTAACTTGGGGTCCTCAACTGAGAAGGTGTCTCAAAATGATCAGGAATGCAAAAAATCAGGGACTAGAAAGCCATAGAAGTCACATCTTGGAAGTAGTTGTGGTTCCAACCAAAACCACTTAATGTCTTGGGCAAAAATGGTAAGACGGATTTAAAGAGGTTATTTACAAACAACCAAAACTAAAGATTGTAACTTGTACCTAAAAAGCCACATGCAAAGAAATTATTCAAAACCTTATAAAAGAATATTTCTGCATATTTGCATGGATATTTAGGACTTGAAAAGGCCTCCTGAATTGTCAAATACACTTTTTTGCCAGACAACTGTGTCAGGCAATCCATGCCAGCGACATTTCAAGGTTCACTTCCAGAGTGCGGTCTCTGCTGAAAGCCATGCTGCCCCAACACCACCCGACCCCTGATGGCAGCGATCCTCTGCTGGTATTAGTGATACCTTCTCATTCCTCGGGCAGAATTGTGTCTGCACCCAAAGAATTAAGGGATTTCTTTGAGTTTGCAAGTGAACCTGGCAACAGGAAGGCTCACAGCCCAACACTTGCCCCTCCTGCTGATGAGTTCTGCATCTAGTGAGTCAGGTAGTTAAGGTGACTCAAGGCTGCTGGTATCTTGTTGAAGAAACACAGGTGCACACTGCCTTCTGTAAATCCTCACTTTATGGCAAGTTCACATGATTTCTCAAAGTTCTTGAACTGACAGGCCCAGATGGCAACACCTTAGAGCTGGGAGGACTGCCTGAGGGCCTCTTGCAAACATTTAGAACCAAACGTGGAAAAATAACTTGCAAAGCAGTTCACACGTGGAGATGTCTGAACTGCTAGTCACCCACTGGAAGATAAGCAGTGAGATCTGCCATCCGTGTCATCCACACAACCCTACAGAAACTGTATGTCGCTCAAAAATGAGCAGAGGTCGAAATCAGATGACAGTCTGTCCAAGGAGTCCATGTGTGGAGAAAGGCAGTTGGAAGTCATTTGACATTCCATATTGTAGCTGCTCTAAATTTTGTGTGAGAACAAGCTAGCAATTTGATCCTTTTGTAATTTCCCAGGCTAATCTTGAGGGAAAAGCAAGAAATAAAAAACTATTGGTTAATCAACATTTTCAAAAAAACACCAGTTCTTCCAGCCTGAAAGGAAGGAGGCACTGGGAAAACTTGAAAAGAGAGAACATTTATTCAAAAAGCCCAGCCCAGAATCTGTTTACTCTTCTAGTGATTTGCTCAATTCCCCAGGCTAATACAACTCTTAAGTCCTGCTTAAATGATATCTTCCTACTTGCCCATTTTCCTTCCTCCTCAGGCCTTCATTTTTCTGTTCCCCACATGCCATTTCATTGCTATTTGATTGTATGTTATCATGCAGGGCTCTACACCCTCTGGAATGCTTTAGAAAAATATAATTCAATGTTTCTTGTTCCATTTTGGGGTTTCTCGAGTCATTAACTGAATCAGCTCAGGCTGTGTGGGTATCTGTGGGAATTGAAGCTGGTGGTCTCAGTTCAGTTCCTAGTGGAGATGATTTAGAGTCTAGCCTGTCACAGAATCTAGCCTGCTGTTTGTCATCAATTAGGGTCTTTTGGGACAAATCTCAGCAATACTGTCACAAGTGGAGAAGGCAACTCCCGTAGAAAGTTGTCCCCAGAAAAGCCCTGCAAGCTGGTTGGCAGAATGGGAGAAACATGCACCGCTCAGTGTTGCAGAAAGACGCTTCCTTAAAGGGCAGATTTCAAGCACAATTTACCTTGCATTTTAAAAGGGAAAAAAATATTCTGGAGAGAGGTAGTCAAGAAAGTTAGGGGGAAACTGTAATTAAATATGAGGAATGATTTCTCCTGAGTGAAAGGCCATTTTTAAAGCCCGTGTGCCAAATGGTAACAGTGAGCAACTAGCCAGTCATGGCCAAAAGATGATATTAGCAATGATGTTGGAAACAGCCGGATGCCAAGAAAGGCTGTTATCTGTTGGATCTGAGAGCACTGCCAGCTAAAAGGCTAATTTATGGGACCTGGAAAGAGAAAGATAAAATTCTAATCAGACAAGAGCTGATTTAAGTACCATGTTTGTATGAACTCACATGGAGGGAGAGCAGCAGAGAATTAGTATTTCCAGAGATTAAAGAGTTTCAGTGTACATCTGTTTTAAAATAGTAGCAGGGGTGGAAGGGATTGTGCCAGGGCAGACAAGGCAGACAGGAGAGCAGGCAAGGTTCTCTGGTGTCCCACCACAGACATACACATGCTTCTTGCAGGAAAGCTCTCCAAACCTGCCCAAGGCAGCTCACCTCCCCAAAGCTGAGCTCAGCGTGTCTTGTGGCCTGGCACATACTTCCCACCACCACAGGTGCTCGATGCCAGTCCTCCTGCACGGGCTTACCAGCAGCACCAGCACCTCTGGCAGAGTGCTCCACACCAAGCCAAGAGCTATTGCTTTGGGGAGAATACCCAGCCCTGATTGCTGGAACCTGGACACATTCTTCCAAGGCAAATGACAACTGTCAAGATAAAAATTGCCATTTCTTTCTAGCCTAGCTTTGTCTGGTTTGAGTCCAGGCACCAGGTTCTGCCTACCGCCAGGTCGCTGGGGTGAACTCCATCACCTGGGGCAGAGCTCTATCACCTGGCATCTCTCTCTACACACAGGCATTTGCAGGTTATCTGTGGTGCCTCTTGGAGTCTTTCTGGCTGAACAAAATGAGCCTCTCAGCGAGAGGTGCCTTTTCTCAAACAATGTATTAAACATGCAGCAATTTCCAGATCATATTATTGCCTGCCTAGAGCCACGCTGGAACAGGATAGCCTGGCCTGGAGAGCACCCAGGATGCACTCCCACCATCCCTGTGCTCCTGCTCCCCACTTTCTGCAGGGGTCCACAAGCTCTGGGGCTGAAAGTGATGCCCCATGTGCTTCGTGAACTCTGCTCCCTACAGTCTTCCATTGCCAGTACTATCTGTGGCTGTGCCTGCTGGGACAAAAATGCAGAGTGTGTAGGAGGAAGAAAAACAAATTGCTGTTTTTTGGGGAAATAAGCAGCACGTGGTTATTTCCCCACTGTGGAAAGGACTTGAGGGCAGCCACCTACATGCTCACCCCTCTCTCCTGCTGCTACAACATCCCTCTTGGCCAGTGCTATGCTGCCTGGTGAAGGGGGCGTAGGAGATACACCGCTGCTCTGCTGCCAAACAAGTGCTCATGAGCGTCTGAAACGTTAAATGCAGCCAAAGCCAGGAAAACGGGGTCAGGAATTGCCATTTCCCAGTCTTGGCATAGAGAGACAGAGCTCCGGCTCCGCTCTCATCCTCACTTTTCTCTCTTTGCTCATTCCCAGTCCTTTTCTCTCCACAGCAATAGTGTGACTCCAACACACATCATTTTGTTTTGACACAGCAGAGCAGCCGCCGTGGCCTCGCCTTGACACCGCTCTGCTTGGCGGCGGCGCAGCGCTGCTCCGCTGGCTGGGAGCCCCGGGGGCTGGGGGTGACACCTCCCACCCTCGGCAAATGGAGAGGCACTTCTCAAAGCAGCAGCACAGGCTCCAGGCAGAAACATTCCCTCTGAATCCCCCATTGCTCTATTTCCAGCTGAAAATCCACCTCACTTCTCTCTTTCCCACTCCTCCAGAAACACAGGACTACTTTAGTTTACAGAAGGGATAAATCCCTGCCAAATTTCAAATTAAAACAGTGCTTTGGCTACAGTCGAGCATTAAAGAAAGCAAACAAGCTGCCACTCCCTGGCCTGGCCTCCCTCTGCAGTGCAGGAACTGCTGGACCTTATTCTCAGATTGCCTTGGGGCTGCCCTGGTGATGGCCAACTGTGCACACCTCAGACCACCACAGAACCATTGTCAAACTGGGGGCACGAACGAGCCTCTTGCGCTCCTTGGGCTTCCCATATGAAGAGAAGGTGGGAAAGTATGGCTGGACAGGTGAAGACCCCCCACCAAAAGCACTTGGAGACATGGAGCTGGGCCGGGCGCTTGGTGAGGAGATGGCCATGAGCAGGCAGCTATTTCCAGCCCTGGTGCTGCCCTCCAACACGTGGCACCTGGCCCTGCTGCACACATGGCAGATGGCCAAGGTGGCCACCCAAAAGGAGTACCCTGCCAAACCCTCCCTGCAGCAGACACGTCCCCTGTTGCAGCCTGACCCCTTCTCCAGCCCTGCTTTTGCAGCTCTCCTCAGCAGCGGCACCAGGTCATGGAAACACCGGTGGTGGCACACGTGCGTATGGCGTGACCGTGGCGGTACACAGCGTGATCCTCTCCCTCTCTCTGAGCTCTGGACACCCGGTGAGGAGCTGACACGCAGGTTCTGTGCTCCATGCTGAGCTCACCTACCCCAAACCGAGCAGCTCCTCGGCACAAGGGCGGCACTGTCCCCCGCTGCCGCCGCGCAAGGGCTCGGAGCTGGGGGAGAAGCTGGCAGCTCTGTGGCATCCTGGTATGTTTATCACCCTCCCCGTTGTTGCTGTTTGTTTTTACAGTGCAGTGGCTAACGACACGATTCCTCAAACTGGCAGTCACGCCTGCAGTCTCTGCTAAGAGCCGCCAAAGCCACTGATGGAGGAGCTGTGGCGGAAAGCCAAGCGGCTGTCCAAGCTCGCCTCGGGGCCTCGCCTGCTGTCTGCACGCCTCACTCTGTCGCCCTGACACGGGGTAAGTGGGGGCTGGCCCTGATAAAGTCAGTAGGTTTTCACAGGGTTTCTAGAGGGACAAAAATCCAAACAGCCCCATGCACAGCCTGGTTTCTACCTTGTTCCCGTGCACAGGGCAGCGGAGGCATTTCCACCAGGCCGGGAAAAGCCAACCTTGCCCCTGCAGCCCGGGGGGCGAGCAGCTCCAGGGTGCCTGTGCCAGGTGTCATCCTGCAGGTGCCTGCCTGCCCTGGCAGGAGGCTGACCCAACTGTGCGGCCGGTGCCTCGGCTGGTGAATGAGCTTTGCAGCCTGCTCCTGCCTGATCAGCCGTCTCGGGCACGCTGACATTGCCAAGGCACAGCACAGCCCCTCCCACGGCGCCCTTTGCTTTGCCAGGTCAGTGCTCCCTCTCTCACACCCCCGTTAGGCACTGGCTTTGCCCCAGTGCTTACAGAGTACCCACGGACCCCCTTCTGCTCCTTCAGCACAACACCAACTGTAGAGATAAGATAAAAAGATTGACACCATCACAGCACATACCACCAGGGAGCCCTGCCTGAAGCCTCCCCATGACACACAAGACACAATGCTGTTGCCTGAAACACAGAACCCTCACTGCTCCCCTAAATAGTTTTCCTCTTTTTTTTTTTTAAGTAGACACTTAAATGCCTGAAGTTACTGGCAGAAGAGTTTGCATGAAAATCACACTAATCTGTATTTATTTCCTTAAACAAAGCATGCTAATTTTAGCTGCTTTCTTCCCTAGGATGTGCTGCAGCCTGAGCAGCACCCAGCTCTCCGGCCAATCTGTCCGTGGCGCACGAACGGAATAATTAATCCTGAACGATTTCTCCCTTTTCGTCTGTTTACTTAACAGAATTTTTTTCTTCCTTGCTGGTAAGCCATCAGTCAGTCTCACCCTCCCTGTTTTTCACATGTGCATATTTGTTTTGAATTTTGCTTGAACAGTCGCTGAAATGTAAATTACAAGTGTAATTTACTTTGCTGAACAATTACAGGAAAAAAAAAAGCCTTCTCCCAAAAAAGCAGTGTGGGTCCTCAGCTTTGCTTTGGTTTGAATAGCCAGTGTGAGGGATCACATTTGAATTATTTTTTTGTTGATGGCCTGAATTCCTAGTAAAGTCAGGAAGTTTCATTGCAAAGCTGAGCTTTATGCCAGGGTAAAGAATATGAGAGAAGGAAAATAAATGAAGGAGGGAAGGAAAACCTCTCAAACTGGCAGCAAAATGTATTTCACATGAAATGTGATGTTGCTGACTCTGCTGAAGGGGTGAAAGGTGCATCTAGACAAGATGGGAAGCACAACTGCTGCAGCAGAGGTCCCTGAAACAAGTTGGGAGGACTCAGGTGGAGGGAAAGCAGGGGATATACGAATGTCCAAACACCCGGTGCTGTGGCACAGTCTGACACACAGAAACAGGGATGGCACAGAGGAGGAAAGCATTGCTGTTTTCATTATTAATTTTGGTAACGGCTTACCCGTTTTTTGCTGAGCTCAGGGGCAGACCATGTGGCTCAGCTGAGCTGGCAGCCAGGCCAGCTCCAGGGGCCCTGGAAAGTCGGATGTCCTGTCTCCAGGGGCCCCAGCTGGAGAAATTCTGCATAATCACACTGAGCAATTTAGCACTTAGGCAACACTGGTGAAATCCCCAAACAATCCCAAGAGTCAGTCCAGCCGCCCAAAACTCCCATAAGGACTGGTACAAATGTAATGGATCTAAAAGCTGCTATTAGTGGCCCGAGCCTGAGTGCAGCGAGGCAGGGAGCACACAGCAGCTGTGCTGCTGGGAGCTGGGTCTGCACGCAGCAGGAACTGGAGCTTCACTTGGCTAAAAGGAATAGCCTTTTGGATGCTCCAAAAGGTTTTGAAACTCTGCTTTGCTTCAACCAACAGCATTCTTATTAGCAAAGAAAGAAGAAGAAAGAAAAACCCCAGATATTTGTATAAAAATATCATAATTTTATTACATTCCACACAATACATCTTCAAAGAATTTCAAATTTCCACAAGATATTTTTCACACACAGGCAACTGGGCAACGCTGGGGATGTCAGGGCTCAAGGAGCAGGGGAGAACTGGGAGTAAAAATCTTGAAGTGACCTTCTGTTTTGTCTTTGGTGATTTTAGTTTGAAAGACAGGGTGCCACATTCTCCTCTGACACACCAATGCACACTTGCTAAGTCTGTGGGGATGAACCTGGTCAAAGTGAGATCATCTGAACTAGGGAGACTGAACTGACTTTGGAAACGGGACAATATCATCTGCTGACATGGCTTGGGCTGACCTGAAATTGCAGCAAGCACATGCCAGTATTTCATATCTGTTTTAATTTCCAGTTGACTGAGGGGGATGGGATTCCACATCCCAAACCAGACGCACTGCAACACCAGTGCTGTGTGATGAGGAGGATCACGCTGAAAGCACCCTGGCCCTGGAAGCCCCTCTCCAGGGACTTTTCAATGGCACTGCCTGCCAGGTGGCAGGAGCTCCCTGGGTCCATTCTGGCCCTGTGGGACAGGCATGTCCCTGCTCTCAAAGACCTTGTGGGAGGCAGGCCCGGATGCAGTGGTGCCCTGAGCACCCACCATGCCTAATGTGCTCGCCGTGGCACATCACCCTGGGCTTTTCTGCACTCCCTGCTTGTTTTAGACACTGCTTCTGCAGATGAGAGGATCCCACTGAAATCTGCTGTGAAACCAGCATGGGCAACTGAAACTGGCTGCATGAATTAAGGCAAGGAGGGGGACAGAGTGACACCCCCATCGACAGACTTCCCCTGGGGATAGGGCTATGCTGCAACAGGGGCCAATACCCCTTCAGCACAGTTTTCCGTATTTCTACTTTTTTCCCATACCAAAAGGCAGCTCAAGACTGCAGGGAAGTTAACAGAGCTGCTCATCTTGATTCATTTTATGCAATATTAATGGCCAAAGGAGGGACGGGCACTAGCAAGTTTAGAAGGGGGGAGGGAATCTGATCACCCATCACAGATGGACACACAAACAAGATGGAGAACCTTGCTCACTGGAGGTACTTTTTTGCCTGCAAACAGATTAGGGTTAACAATTCAAACCACTTTTGCATGTCATCATTCAGTAATCTATATAAGGCATTTCCACTACAATATGCTGGGCCATTCAACAGTTGGAGGCTCCTCCTCGCCTCCCCAGTTAAAGCAGCAGCAATAGCTGGGCCCCCCAGGCGCACTGGCTGGGCTTGGCTTGCTAGGTGTTACTGGTGCTCTAAGGAAGCAGAGCATTAGCAAACGCAAAACTGACATTCTAGAAAGCCAACGGGCAATTTTTATGATTCAGCAGCTATGGATTGGGCAGAAGGAAAAAGAGAAAACAAACCCAGAAAGGGGAACTATACTTGTCCCTTGAGCATTTCTAGCAGAGAGACAAGGAGGAGCCCTCTCCCCCTTCCCCATGTAAAAGCAGAACCATCAGCACCCAGATCGAGGATACTTATTAAATAAATAAACCTTCAATTGTCAAGAAACTACAGTATTTAGCATCCACTAAGACCTGCTGTTACCCTAAGGCTGGCTTTAACAGATACAAACAAAACATTCATTATGAGCTTCTCTGATATAAGGCAACTTTAAATAGATTCACTTGCAGGTGGGGGAAGAGGAGGGCTTCCCCTCCTTCTTCCAAACAATGGCTGTGTTATCATGTTGGCTGCAGAAAGAATAAAATGGAGAGATCTTACTTTTTGAATGTCTATGGACCTCTCTGGATTCTTCTAGCCGTCTGAGGTGGACATTCCTACTGTCCAGCCTGGCCTCTTCTCAATTTGCACCCAAGACATTAACACTATCAAACAAGAAACCCAGCCAAAGCTAGATAAGGCAACAAAAAAGCATTGCTCTCTTCCCCAAGTAAACAAATCAGGGCATTCACCATAAACACATCCCAGACCTTCCAGAGAGGAGGTGGGAAGGAGGGAAAATTAACAACAACAACAAAAAACCAAAAATAAAAGCATTCCCTGTGCAAGTAGAAGCAACAACAAGCAAATTAAAAAGGGGTTGTTTCTAAATATACATTCATTTAGTCAGACACACACAGTCCCATGCACACTCACGCACTCAGGTTTAGCACGCATGTGAACCAGCCTCACACACAAGCTTCCAGGCTCACCATCAGGTTCCCTTGCAGGTTGCCTACTGGGAGGAGGAAAAAAAACCCAAAACCCAAAGAAGCCGACCACAAAAAAAAAATACTCCCCAAACAAACACAACAAAACAAAATAACCCCCCACCTGACACCCCGAGTATCCTTGAAAAGTAATAGAAAGGGAGCGTTCACTTCTGAAGTGAAGGGGCGGTGTGTCTCTTCTGGCGATCCAAGATGCAGCATTAGATTAGAGTTTGTAAAAGATTCGGGGAGGGCTGGGGGACGGAGAAGGGATGGAGATATCTAAGAGTTCACATGTATGCTAGGTAAGGAAAAAAGTGCAAAACTGAGGCAACGTATTTGAAGTCTTAGTTTCTGTCTGTCTGTCTGTTTTGTGTTTTGTTTGCTTTCTCGTTCCTGTTCGGCTCTCAGCAGCGCAAGCTGGGGTCTTGCTCTAGTTTTATGGTTAGGGTGGGCTCCACGGCCACAGGGGCCCCGTTGGCATAGTGGGAGGTTTTGTAGGTGATGGAGTGATCACTCTTCTTGGCCGCATAGCGGAACCGGTGGTAGTGGAGCACAAGGGCCAGCGCGACGGAGACCAGCACCACAACAGCACCTCCGGCGGCAATAACGTAATACCAGTAGGCTGGGATGGGCTGCACTGACACCGTGTCCACTGTGGGCTTGGTCCCTGGCAGGAGGGTTGCCCCTGGGGAGGAGACACAGAACAGGGTTGCTAGGTGGGAGGCATGCAGACGCACAAAAAGAAACACACATGCTTTCAAGAGTACAGCACGGAGCAACACGAGGTCCCACAGCCGCCTCCAGATACAGGGCGTGCTCCTAGGGGAGGGCACAGCCTGGCATTCGCTGAGCCTGCATATTCAAGAGCCTTTCTCTTCCCTTTTAATTAATCAGGCTGCCTGGATCGCAATACAAATTCCATGTGCACCATTATTACTGTTATTTCTGGCATCGGTGAATGTTTTTTTCCTTCTTTATTTTGGCCATCTCCAGATCAGCCACCTGGTTTTGTCTCCACATGGCAGATGTTGTCAAGCAGTGACAAAACACATCACGTTCTTAATTGGAAGAAAAACATAATCTCAGATGGCCAAGGAAGTTACCACAGGAGACTGGGAAAGAGATTACGGGGAGAAGCATTTGTCATTTTACTGAAAAGACAAAGAAGAAGTTCTCCGTTTTAAAGTGCTTTGCACACAGGTCTAGTCTCTCTAGGTGCCCCATTCAAAGACCTACACAGTTTCCTTACTATTTCTTGAAGCGAGAAGGGGTGATTATAATTATTTACAGGGCTGCAAAATTCAGCTCAATATTCAGACAAGAAACCCATGCTCTCTGCAGCTTCAGCAAGCCAGGACTATGAATTCATGCTGATAAAGCCACGTGCCTCAGGAGGGCTGGAAAAGCACCCTCCTCCCGTGAACTGGCGGGCAGGCAGTGCCCAGACTCGCCCCAGTGATGTCAACCCTTCCTACTCTTGCCGCTGTGGCGTGCTGCGGGGCACGGCTGCCGGGCTGCTGTCCCCACCAGGTCACACTGGGACGGCCCTGCACACATCCATCGCTCAGGCGGGCCCGCGGCGCCCGTGCACGCTCGCGCCTCCGGCAGCGCCGGGGTCCGTGCACGCCCACGGCAGGACGCTCTGCGCTGCTGCTCCTGCACACGCTGCTCTCACCTCCCCAGCAGCACTCGTGGGGGCGAGCTGTAAATAACTAGGGAGGGATGTATTTTTGCACCACGTTTATTTACTGGTTACTCCAAGGGGGCTGGAGTCCCTGGGAAAACTTTCAGGAGGGTTTGCTGTGCTGCTGGACACATTGACCCCCCTCCTGCGCTCGCCCTCTCTTCCTGCCCCTGGATGGTAGTGGGGGGCAGCCCCCTGACTTGGTGCTAGCATGCAGAACTTTGGGGGCTCCTGGGTTTGGTGTCAGCACATTGTTGAGCTCTGAGCTAACTAAACTCCAGCTGCGTTTCCTGAGCAGACTTGGAGGATGCCAAAGGGAAAATACAAAACAGTGCAGGATGCACTCAGCTTTGCCAGCAGCAAGGGCATCTTGCAGCACAGCCTCTGCCCTCCCCTACAAAGACTGCCTAACAGCAGAGTCACTGGCTGGACATTTGGGGTGGCAACGACTTTGCTGCTAGTGGCACAGGAGATGAGGCAAAATGATGGTTCCTCTGCCATTCACAAGGCTTTTTTCCCATCCCCGTTCTCCAAAATCTGAGCACAGGGACTAAAACCAAGAATGAACACTGTACCCAGATGAATAGCTACAACAAAAAAAACACCTAAAAAGCTAGAAAAAAAACACACAAGCAAATCCTGTTTTTACAGAGCAGGAGGCTGGGAACCACCCACATATTTGTCATTGTAGGCAAGAAATTCGGATGTCTCAGGAGAAGCCTGACTGCCAGATATGCTGCTCTCAACCTGTCTTACCCCAGCTGCCCCTCGCCATCAGGAGTGGGGGTGGCCCTGTCCCTCCTGCCCCCCAGCAGTGCCTGCAGAAGGGGGACACAGGCTGGGCTGAGTGTTGAACATGGCAAAAGTAGGGAGCAGGCAGCTCTCTGACCTCCTTCCCTGACTCCATTGGCCATACTGGTGTGGGGGAATGAAAGCAGCACATCCCCGTGCCTCCCGGAGCAGCTGCTGCCGCTCACCCATCTGCATGGGGGTGGCAGTGTGTGACATCCCGTGGGGCTGCTGCCAGCTCCCTGTGAGGCTGAGCATGTCCAACGCTGCCTTGAGCTTCACTGATAACCACCCCCAGTCTCCCTCCACAGATCCAGCTGGCCAAGCTGGCCCAGACCAGAATGTGATCCACCACAATCCCCAATGCATCAGCAACACCTCTCCTGTGCTTGACAGCATGGAGGTGCAGCGCTGACCCCCAGGGATATCGTGGGGCTGCTCACTGTGTAGGGGCCGCTTGTGTTTACACTTGGTGACAGTCTCTGCTTACACAGCACCTTGCTCCAGCGAGAGATTTACAGACAAACACCCTCTCACACCACTGATATGCACCAGGTCCCATGGTGGAAGATGGGACTGGGAGAGGGGCAGGTGTCAGGAGTGACAACAGCTCCTGAGTCTCAAGAGAGCGGGAGGAAGGCTTCCTCCTGATGGCTGAACATTGCCCAGTGGAAGGCTGAACGTACAAAGGGTGAGTCTGGCCAGAGAGCAGCACGTGCCGTAGTGCCCGGCCTGCAGCCCTTGCCCCTTCCCCGTGCACCTCTGCCCTCTGCCTGCCTGGGGATGGAGGGAAGCAGTATGATGTAGTGCAGATGATCCTGCTTGTGGGAAAAATCCCTGGGGGAACTCAAGCTGGCTGCAGCTTCAGGACAGCCCCTGCTTGGCCCTGACCCACTCCAGATGTCCCAGCCAGGGCGTCAAGCACGGGGGGTGGTGCAGAGCCCTTCCTCGGCCCCCATTTCCGCACCGCATGGTCCTGCTGAGGAGATAGCAAAAGTCTGGAGAGTTCATTTAGCAACTGAAGTCATTAAGGAATCACACTCAGTTGTCTCTAAGCCCTAACGAAGCCAATTCCCAACATTAATGATTGTTCTTCCTTACACTGCCAGCCACTAAATATAGCTGCCCATCCACTCAGCACACAGAGCTGATGTTATCTGCTCTGTTTTTACTGGCTCTGCTGCTCTCTGGAAGTTTTCTGTTATTTCAGTGGAAAAGTTCACTGCTCAGGGAGATGGAAAAAAAAAATCCATCTTCTTAACTTAATAATTTTTCCACTCCCCTTTGCCTTCTGCCACACACACACACTTGCCCTTCCTCATTTATTCACTAGTGCTCTTGTCTTAATAAAGAACTGCCTCCTGCTGTTGCTGTCAAGTTTGTGGCTGCTGTGTTTATGGCGCAGCTTGGAACACCAGTCAGTGAAAACCTGATTTAATCCCTACAAGGTGGATATTTTATGTTGCTGTGCTGCTGGTGCTCACACCTCCAACCTGGCCAGGCACTGCCCCACTCTCTTTTCAATAGGGAACACTCTATAGGGACTAGTTTTGGAGTTCTGCAGTGAGAATCAAAACCCAAAGAAGGAAAAGCAATCATCATCTGTGAAAAAAAAAGGAGAAAATCCTTTCCAGAAAGCTGCCTCGAGGGCTGCCTGCCTTGCTCTGCCGTTGCCGTGTCACAGCTCATATTCCTTCCCGAAATCACTGACATTAACTGCTGTGGACAAGCAACACAGCTGGACTTTTCATAGATGACACAGATGAAAGCAGGTACTACACTCATCTAATCTGAATGCCACAAACCCACCGTCAGTCTCAACCCCATAACTGCTACCTGTCATTGCTCCAGGGGGATATCTCTATCTTGATTTCAGGATACCTGCAGGCAGAGAATCCACCAGTGCCAAAGGCGAATACTCCCCGTGGCTTTTCTCCATGCATTCTTTGGAATATATATCTTATTTCTTCCAGACACTTGTTGTACCCTTTCTTTAAGGGTGGAATGCATCAATGCTCAAATGCAGTACAGTTGAAGCACACTTTCCTGGTCCCGTAAGCTCCCGACCCACTAGGTGAAACATGTTCCACCTACACAAATTCTCTTCTTCTTATTTGCTTTGTGATCCTGGAGCCTGTAAGGTGCATGTTTTCAGCTTTGCTCCCAAGCCAGGAGGAGAAGATTTCCTTTTATTTTTAGTGGCATCTGACTTTTTCAGCTCATCTATAATTGCAGGAGTGGGGGCTGTAGAACATCTCAGTAATTTGTGCACAGTTTTTTCTCTCCAGCTCCATTTTTCTCTCCAGCCAGGGATTTCTTTCCCTCATTTTACCCTCTCCTTCTGTTGGGCATGTCTGCCTCTCCGTCATTTTAATTATTATCATGTAATTGCCTCCAGTCTTCACCTTCACTTCATCTTTTCCCTCTGCACTTTGCTCTTTCCCAGGTCACTCCATCCCTCTGTGCCATCTATTCCTGCCTGTCATCCAGGGCAACCTTTTCAACCTGTTGCTGCAATTGCAATTGCTCTGCTGTTATGACCAATGCTAGGATGTCCCTGAGGGAGCCAGGAATGGGCAGGAGCCATTGGAACAAGCTGGAAAGTTCCAGTGGGAAGGGGAGGTGTGCCTGTAAGAGCATCAGGGAGCTCACTGTTCCTCCCCAGCCAGTGTGCCCTGGGGAACACGATGGGGAAGTGGAGGCACTCAGGCAGCAGGACAGGGGCAAAGGGAAAGACAAACAATATGAATTAGCAGGACTTCAGGACAGACTTTAGAATAGAATGTGAGGACCCAGAGAGAGGTTCAAACTGTAAAAAGTCCCAAAAGACAAGGATGGTGTTTGCAAAACAGATACCAGACCAGGCCTAGGAGAATATAGAGCAGTGGTGGGAGTCACGAATGGTTGTGAGGCTTAAAATGTCACCAGAGAATATCGCAGCAGCTTTTCAGTAACACCACAAACCTGAATATCAGCTAAATAATCAGCCTATAAACATGCAGAACTAAACTCCTAGTTGTTACAGTATGGGGGTGACTGTAAAACATGGTGTTAGTCCCTGCACTTGTCCCTCACATTGGTAACACTCCACAGCCTGAACCCCCAGGGACAGAGTCGTGTACGTGACTTCAGTCTGTGCCTACTTTGCCTTCACTGTCACAGCTCCCAGTGCACGCACCCAGGAGAGACAGCTTTGCCCACATGGAAATGCAGCTGCTTCTAGGGTAGAGCCCAGCCATATCCTACAGTTCACCAGCACAGCAGGGGATGGAAAGTGTACGGAGTACATGTATCGTGTCCCAGTGAAAGCAAAGGGCATGTTGGTTGAATTGACAAAACAGCTCTCAAAATTAAGGGGAGCTCTAAGTTTGCTCATCACAAGATAACCCCCAGACACATTCCTGAAGAGGCAGGCAGGAAAACAAAATCCAAATTCTAAAAAAAGCTAAACCCCTCAGACTAAACTGATGTCTGCAAAAGTAGATAGTTTTTCCCACCCCAGAGCAAGACAAACAGCACCCCCACTGAAAAGAGAGAGGCAGTTTCTTGGAGTTCCTCACCTTTTCTCCTACCCTGCAGGTCTGATCAGAGAAATGTTGGTTTCTATTCTCCAGGCTAGTATTAAGCTGTTAAATGCACAATTTTCACCTTGTTTTGTTTTTATTCACTGTCACCTTCAGACCTTCTCATGGCACTTTCCTCTCTCACTTACTCCTCCCAACTCCCTTCCCCTTCCAAGCAGAGTGGCCCCACCCTCCTTTGTCAGCACTGAACACCACTGCTGGAGTCTACAAACTAGAGAACCATCTTCCCTCACAATAATGTGAATTACTGCCACCAGATTTCACTTTTAATTGGCTACTCCTTTTTTCCATTTAAGTCAGTTGAAAACTACTCTTTACTCCTCAGCCTTCCCATTTTGGGCTTAGCTGCTCTTCAGGATCTGAGTGCTTCTCATGATGGCAGGTTTCCTGAGCTATTCAGTCCCAAGACAGGGGACTTGCCTGCTTGCTTGTTCCCTGTCGCCTAGCAGAAGTCAGAGGATGCCATCTCCTGCTGCTGTGGTGGGGGAGGTTTAGTACACACTTGCCATTTCCGTGCTCAGAACATTTGCTGTTTGTACAAGCACACACATTGCTCTCCTTCGATGTAAAAGCCCATGCCAGCAAAACAGAACCACCGAGAGAAGTGCAGTTTTTACCTGGAAAGTAGGAGTTCTCACCTGGGAAAGCTGTGATGGGTTCTGCAGAGGGAAAACAAAAGCTCGTGTTAGAGAGGGGAGTATTACACACCAAGCCCCAGTTCACATCCCCGTCGACTCGCAGCGGCCGAGCGGAGCGGGCTGTGCCCCGCAGGAGCCAACGCTGGGAACAGCACTGGAGCCAGCCAACCTCAGCCAGGACCGCGAGAAACCCGGCCCCAGCTGGGGACCAGACAAAATCTTTGACTCAAACTCACTTCAGCAAAAATATGTCTGAGGTTGAGGGTCATTTGGATTCAGCCTGGCTGGCCTGAGTCATCCAATGACAAAGTCTCACCTGGTCCAGTGATAAAACCCTGAAACCCCCTAAATTTCCAAAAGTGGTTTTGGTTTCTGGCTCAACTCTGGCACTGTTACTCACACAGGAACTGTGTTAATTGCGGGCAGCGATGCCCTGCTCCTCTCCATCTCCCAGTGATAAGAAACAAAGGCAAGTGATATTTTTCCTTCTTTCAAGATACTTTGAAGATGTAATCTATTACAAATTACTGGATCTGAAAAGCAATAATCGGTACTTACTACTGATTACTTTCTTGCAGAAGTAATAGACTTCTGATTATTTTTAGATTACTTCTGCATTATGCCTGTGAGTCACAGAAGCAGACTCTGGCTCTACTGAGTGCTATGAAATCATCATTCGGGTTCAAAATGCAAATGACACATTTGTCAAAGGAAAAAAATTATTGTGACTTATTAGCATTCTTTCATGCTAAAAACCGAATCAGATTACTTCCAAGAATTAGGTTTGAAAAAACAGTAGCCTATGCTGGAGTCAGCTATTCTCACGGTTCTGAAAGAAGGAGAGCAGCACAATATCGCTACCATTTCATTATTATTTTGGTGAAATTGGAAATGACCCCTAAGTTATGTTAAATTTTGCAGAGGGAGCCCTTTGCTGGAAATTATCTGAAACAAACAATCCTTATGGGTTTTAAGATCCACATTCAACTTCCTAGACTGGGTAAAATTATTTTGTGTAGCACTTGAGTGTGGGTTTTGGGCTGAAAATGCTTGAAACATTGTAATTTATTAATGCTTTTGTTTTTGAAATATTAAGCTTTAGGTTGATGAGGCCCAAGATGCAATGAGACTGGAGCCAGGTGAATTGCTGAGTTCCAAAGAAGTTAGATAGGAAATATTATTAGTGTTAATCATGGGTCTTGCTTCTCTTTAATGCCATAGAAGGCAAGAGATTAAAACACCACTGTTAAGCCTTAAATACCGGGAATTTGACGTCTGAAGTATTAGCTCCTTTGGCAGATGGGAGACCAACGGAGTTCAAAGCATCAAAGGAACGGGACGGACGGTGCTTAAGAGCCTCTCTGGGGCAGTCCTAGTCCTCTGTTTTATTATCAGTGCTGCTTCCTGCACCATCCTCACCCTCACCCGCCCGCACAGTGGGGCAAGCAATGCAACCAGCTCTTCCCGAGCACGGTTTGTCCGGTGCTTCCTTCCCCTGAGAAACCCCTCTTGGAATAGAGTGTTAGGGTAACTCCTAACAGTAAATCCTGCTCGGGTTAGGAGGCACTGGGATCCTCCCTTGGTGGAGGTGAGGAGAGCAGCTCCACTGAATGGGGCCTTTCAAAGTCCAAAAGGGAGAGAGGCTCTTCTCTGCTTTTTCCATTGGATTCAGGATGGGTCAGACACTTCCTAGTGAAAAATGCTTCTCCCAGGTCACACAGAGGGGCAGGACCTTGCTGCTCTGGGCAGCTCTCAGCACAGATCCCACTAATTAAATATCACTGGTCCCATGCTCAACCAGGATACCTCTAAATCCATATTCCAGCTAGATGGCAGCCAGAGCCGTCAGTGTGACTGCACGGATATGCCAGCTGGAGGAAAGGTGCAGGGCAATGGCTCTACCAGCAAACTGCTGAAACACACTTTTTTTGCTCCTTTTTTTTTTACCCAAGTACTCTCTGTTTTTTCCTGCCTTTTGGCCTGGTTTGGGAAATGGTGAATTCTAGGGCAAAAATTTCTTTTGTTATTCTGTTAACATTGCTGTAAAACCTCTCTGCTCTTTTTTTTTTTTTCTTTTCTTATTAGAGAAGACTCCTTTTGAACTCCTCGGCCCCTCTAAGTGTGTAATACTGACTGACAGCTGGCTTCTTTTGTTCAGCGCTTTCCTTTTAAATTTGGTGTATGTCCTTATCACATAGAATAGTCCTCAGAACCCTCAGCTGCTCTTTCAGCTTTGCGTGGCAGAGACACGTGCTTCCTTCTCCTCACACCAACGCAGGCAGAGCCCTGTCCCCCAGAGGCAGAGTCGCCCCCGTTTCCTTCACGGGCAATGGAAGTCCCAGGAGCTCCTGGTAACTCATCCAGGGGAGAGGGGCCTGCTGACAGCCTGCAAGCCGAGGCTCTCCAGCCTGAGCTACCCCTCCCTCCCTGGCCCCGCGGCGGGATGCAGCACGTACCCATGCAGTTCTCCAGCGGGATGTCAGTGCCTAGCCGGATGTCATCCAGGGCCAGCTCTCCCGAGTGGCCGTTGCGGATAAATCCCTCAAACACGATCTGTGGGAAATCGGGACAGAAATGTCAATGCTAAGCTGGGAAGGAGAGGGTGGCTGCTGCTCCCAAGGGAAACAGTGGGAAATTGCTCCTGGTTTTCCCTGCAGACCTGTGGATCACCTGATACTAGTCCTGCTTCCCTGCCCTGCCTCTGGCACCGCTTTCCCTGGGAAAGCTGCTGCACACGGACAGGTTCAACAGAGAGATCTTTGCCTGACCTGGCAGCTCTTGGCAATTTGTCCAGTTAAATGACTCTCATAAGGAATAAAGACTCAGTGAACCTCCCTAGTCCTTGCAAAAACAGTGCAACTGGCATAACTCTGAGTTACTGCAGCAGCAGCTTTGGCCCATGGTATTAACTGAGCTATGATCACAGAAAGGAAGGGAAGGACACAAAATGCACAGCTACATTAACTGTAAAGTGCTGTTCCCATCAACGTTACATAAGAAGTATTGAAATGTCAGAGGAGAAGGGTCATCTTATTCCTACTTAATCACAGGCAAAATATATTTACAAAAATAAGTAGAGTTGTTAGCTCTAAGAACTGCTGAGTGGAGACACTTGCAATATTTACATAATGATGCATAGTGCTGGTACATTCACATTTAGCACACAGCGTAGTCACCCAGTGCCCATCATTCTTATCTGTAGGCACGTTGTGTTTTCTAGTATTTTATTAAAAAAGCCAAACCCATACAAGCAAACTAGTCAGGCAGCTCCAGTGGAAAGCTTTTACTTTATATCCCCCTGCCTACTCTGAAGGCATTGGAATAACCTGCCAAGGGAAGTGGTAGAATCGCCATCCCTGGAAGTGTTCAAAAGGCATGTGGATGTGGCACTTGTGGATACAATTTGTTGCTGGACATGGTGGTGCTGAATTAATCATTGGACTTGATGATCCTGGTGGCCTTTTCCAACCCTGGTGATACTAGGATTCTAAGGGTCCAAATAATTTCCTAGGGCTGTGTACTTCACAAGCCTTCTCTCCCTGTATTAGGTGCTCCCTTTCACTCAGGGTGCTCGGGATCCATGCCTGCCTGCAAGGACACCACCCTGAAGGGCTGGGCATCTGATTGCACAGGCAATGGAATGTCTGAGCTGTGGGTCCCAAGCTCAGGCCATCAACCCACGTGGGAGACAGCAGTTTGGAGAGGTCAGTGGCCTGACAGCAGCAGCTCCCTGGGTCAGGGTCAGGGCTGGGAGCTGGCTGGAGCAAGGCTCCCCACCAGGGTGGTCATTGAAGTGCTGCCTCGAGCCTGCAAGTCCGTGTTTCCTGCTGCACTGGAGGGTGCTGGGTGCTGCACTGATGCTCATTAACAAGTCACAACAGTAGCGCTGTCTCCGTGGCAAACGATCTGCTGCCCTGAAGGGACAAGCATGCCAAAGACACCCCTGAAAACCCCAGCCTCTCCTCGGGGTGCTGGTACAGCAGTGCCAGAGGGGCTCAGGTGGCTGTGGCAAGGCAGCACAGCTCCCTTCCTCCCTCCAGCTCATCCCTTCTCTTCCACTGATCTCCTGATAGTGGCACAGGGCCTTGATCCCACAGCCCTGCACCCAGCCCTCTGATCTAGTCTAAGGTATCAGAGAACAGGATTCATGAACGAGCCTGCATTTCCTTTTCCTTCTCTGTGTCAACACTTGCAGCTGAGGCTGGAGAATGGCTGTTTGCTGCCCACCCTTCAGAGCTGGCTGTGCTCCCTCCCAGCTTCCCACTTCTGGCTGCTGGGTTTACTCCCTGGAGCTGCACATCTGCCTCTGGTCAGACTATCTGATGACCTTCATTTGGAGGGGGAAGAAACACACAAAACAAAATGGGGAAAAAAACCAAAACCCGAAGAAAAAAGAAAGAAGAAGGGAGAATATTTGCAAAATGGGAGATCTGAGGAATATGAAAGGCAACAGGCTGAAAAAAGGCCCAAGTCTGTGCAGAAGACAGGCACTCTCAGAATAACAAACAGTGTAGCTTAGTTACTATGGTAACTTGAGAAACACAATGAAAACAGCCACATTCCCTAATGATGAATGGGCCCGGGCTCTGAAACACTAAATCAAGATGCTGGAGAAGTCTACCTAGTCCAGCACACCTTCTGCAAGCATCTTACCCGGTACTCCATGTCGTAACTTGGCAAAATGATGCGGCCTTCCCTCCACTCCTCCCCTTGGTCCTCTGTGATGACCCACAGTGCCTTGTGCTCCTGGCTGGCTTCCCGCCAGACCCGCAGCATCACCCCATTGCTGCCCCACACCTGGTACTGGAAAACCATGCAGACAGCACTCTGGGGCAGATAGATGGTGGGGCTGATGAGCCGGGCTCGCTGGCCTTCCCTCCTTCCGCTGCTTTGCAGTTGCAGGTAATTCTTGACATCTGTTCAGAGAGGAAAACACCATTCTATTATTTTCTGCAGCCGCTGGCAACAAGTGTCTCACCTCCTGCCAAGTGGCTTTGGCAGTGCTGCCCCATGCCTGCGAAAGTGGGGTCTCACTGCGGCTCCCTTTGTGGTGTGCTCATCCAGCTGTGCCACTGCTGCACCCTGTGCAGCCCAGGCAGGACATCGAGCCACACTTCCCTCACCAGCAACCACCCGCTCCCTGGGTAGGAGACCAACAGCAGAAAGTGGTTAAGAAAAAGACTGACATAATTAGAAGAAGTTAAAAAGCTGGAGTGAGTTACTGTCAGAGGAAGTGATGCCATGATAATTGCATTGGCAGGGAGTATGTGTGTTTATTATACTGGGAGCTTCCTCAGTGAGCAAGCCTGAGGTGGGTTTTTCTAAATGCCAGTGCTGAACAAAATGAATCTCTGGCTCTCAGTTTTTCTGTAATGCAGCAAAACAGCCTCAAAAGCACAGAGGAAGGACATGGACCCAATGCGTGAAGCATGCAGAGGTGACAACTCGGTGGTTGCAAACCTGAAGGTAGCTGAAATACATAAAACAGCAGATTCACTTGCTCTAATATTACATTTAAATTGTGCCACATTTTTTGTCAGTCCTCAGGGAGGAGAGATTTGATGCACTTGATATCCCAGGAGAAGTTCCAGGCTGAGGCTGGAACCGGAGATATTTGATCTGAATACCAATTGCAGCGAAAGCCCATGGATACAAATCCCCAGGTACACCTGACTTTATCCTGAATCAGTGGTTTCCAGCCCTCTCTGATGAAAAGCCTCCTCAAGGAGTTTCCCATTTGCAGCTTGGCTGTCCGAAGTCCCTTAGCACAGACTGAAAGCCAAGTGTGTAGCTGAAGTGGCCTTTAGCTGTCCCTCCATCATGACCAATGTCACGACAGAGTCCCTCGTGTTCCTCCAGCTGCAGTGCGAGGTGACCCAGACAGGCCAGCTACAGATATTGCTAGATTTTGCATTTTGCTCAGCAGAGGGTTGTGCACACTTGCTCCTGCTACACAGTGGGCCACTGGTGCTTCATGCCAGCATGTGCCAGCCCAGGCACAAGAGGATTATCTCTGCCCCAGAACTACAGTGAAGGGCTTGTTACCTCCCTCCCCCACATGTTAGCCTGCTGTGCCTGATGGGCCAAGCTCTGAGCAGCAGCTTGCCCCTGCCTGCTCTGCTCCCCCTGTGGCTTCAGTGCCCGCAGCAGCGGCGAGAGCAGCGTCTGTACTCAGAGTGTTTGCAAAGTGCAGTCAAAACACCTCCAAAACCTTAACCAGAACTTGGAATCCATGGAAAGACAGGTCCCACCCAGAAAACAGCAGCCGACCTCGCTGCTGCTCGTCAGTCAGGTGACATTGCAGCCCAAGGGAGTTTTATCAATGGCGCTGGCCCTATTGCAAGACTGTCAGTGCCAGAGAGCAGAAACCAACTGCTGTGAGCTATGCAGCCTTCTAAAATAAATTTAGGACAAGATAACAGGAATATTTGCCATCATTCTACTCCTAGCATGTGTGATCAAAGTACTTCAAAAGCATATCCACTCCTATGAACTTTCACTGATTTTGCTGTGCGAAGGACAAATCCGTTCCTGACCGGCCACATAAAGAAACAGCAGCATTTTAGCAAAATTTTCCAGCATCTATGAAATGTCCCTGGGCCACTTGGCACTTTGTGCCAACAAACAGTAGCAGAAAAAAAGGATGAAAGTAAGTTTGCCGACTCCTGCTTGAGTGAATCACTTGAAAAAGTACCATGCCGTTTTCTAATGGAGGAGTGTTCTTGTGATTTACCTCAGAGTGGTAGTAGTGGAGGAGGAGATGTGGGAGATAAACAAGTGGAGGAATTAAAAAAATAGAACAAGCTGTACTCCATGCCTAAGGAGTGATAAGGCATAATAAGTCATCAAGGTCTCCTGAATTAAAATTCTCTTTTTGTAATTCACTACAAGCCTCTTCAAATGAAAAAAGCAGCAACAAAAAAAGAACAGCAACAACAAACAAGGGAGCAAATCAGACTGCAGTCATACACTTATCTCGCAGCTGAAACGGTCTCACAGGCAAATTTTTAATAAAAGCACTAGCCAGGCTGAAGAATGATCAAATCCAGATCCTCAAAGTTCAGGACCAACCTTTGGTGCCAGTATCTAAGCAGCCTGACTGAGTGCAGGGTTTTGAGCCATCCTTGTATCTACCCATAGCCCACAGCTGACCAGAGGGAACAGTTCTAATTGTGCGGCTGGACTGCTCCCGTTATCCACACCCTGGGAGCCAGTGGCATCCAGTGTGGCTGCCTTGCCACTTCAGCAGGAGAGCCTGTGTGCCTCTGAGTCACATCCCTCCTGCCAGGATTGACACTGACCTTCTGTTTGTTCCCATTCCTATCAAACCGTGAAATCAAAGACACTCCTAAACTGCAGCCAAAACTAATGCTCCGCTCAACAACACAGGATCTTTCAGAGAGTTAGGAACCCTCCAGCTCCTGTGATCCCTGCCCAATTCTTGCTGGGGCCCACAAAGCTCTCCAGGAACCTACGTCAGTCCCAAGGGCTGCAAGGAGGCTCATCAGTCTTTGGGTGGTGATTCCAGCTGCTCCCCTGCAAGTAGCAGTGGGTTAGGGCACCATGTGCTCTTGCTCCTGGTACCAGTACCGGTTTCTGGGGAGGAAAGCTGAGTGCAGGCAGGCATGACTTCCTATGTCATTTGAAGATGAAGTGGCTGGATCACTCTAATGGCTACGTGGACCTTTGGAAAAGCCCTACGAATTTGCTGAGACTGACTGAATAAGGGCATTCTGGATCAAATTGTTGGAACAGCATGTGGAAGCCCAGTGGTTCCAGTAGTCACTCTGTTTGATACAGTAAATGGAAACCTTTGGCACAGAAAGCATCTGAAAGGCTGATTTCCCCTGTTAAAACACTTGAAGGGAGCTCTGCAACGACGAGCTGATCAATTCTTCCAGGATCAGAAATGCATTTTAATCTCTTTCCCAGAACTTTGCTTTGCAGTCTCTATTCCTAACACGATAGTTACATCCCCCACAGAACTGGCACTGGTAGTTCAAAGCACCGGCTCAAAAAAGGCAGGACAAATCCACTCAGGCATTTTGCTGCTGTTTTGCAACTGATGCTACGGCATAAATCTCATGGAAGATTTATGGGATCATCTGGATGTAAGGGAGACAGTAATGTGAACGTAGAACCACCCCAGCCAGAGGATGGCAGAGCCCCTCGTTGTGTGCATGGCAGTGAGTCCTGGATAAATCACCAGCTGGGCTCTGCAAACCAACCATCTGGGCAACGCGGTTTTCTCTTGGCACACCTGTCCCCTCCTGCTAGGAAGCCATCTGAGAGGACATTAGGGGCAATGGGGGGTGAAGCCTCACAGTTTGGGTCAGACTGCAAGCACAAGCCACAGCAGGCACCCCCTCTGCAAGGTCAGCCTGCCTGTGCTTGGGTCCTGCACATCTCACCGTCTCCCAAGGAAAAGCACCTTCCCTCACAGATCTCAGCAGCCCATCTGGAGGTGTTCCAGCAAAACACGTTGGGCAGCATGTACACAAGCAATTATTGAGATTTCAGATTCCCTCTGCATTTCCCCCTCACTGGATATTGTTGAGTTACAGCTGCTGCTCCCATGGAGGAATCACACGAATTGCCTTTTCACTTAGGCCCCTTCAAAGGTCGCTGCACTCCCCTTTGCTGCACGGCGTGCTTTAGCTGGCAGCACTGCAGCCCAGTGGCAGCCACCTCTTGTCTGTCAAATCCCACAGGTGACCACACAGCTGTGGGCACTGTCTGCTGCTTGCACAGCCCCAAATGCCGCTCCAACCACACTATGTCATGGCCAAGGGAACATCCCAGTGAGGCATGATCCTGCTGTTCTGCTGGGGCGTGTGAGGGGGAAGCTGCATCAGCTATTGCCATTCCTGGGGACCAAATCAGCTCAGATGCCCTCATGACTGCAGGGTGGTCTGGTAGCAAGGAAATGGCAGCTGCATGAATATGCAGATTGAATTTGGACAGTTACCATATTTTTAAATTTTTTGGCAAATCATGAGAACTCACCTCAAAAGGCTGCCGCTATAATTTCACGACAGGCCTCTCCTCAATGACAGACTTTCATTTAGGATGGGAAGTCAATCCTCCATAAAACTAATATTTATATTAACTAGACCACTGCATCTACTGGAAAATCCCCTCAATTTTGATTATGTGTTAATTAGCCTGCCAAGTCCTTGCCATTTCAGTTTCTAAATCAGCCCATCAAAAGGCATAAAATCCCACACTTCCCCAGAACCAAGCTCTCAGCCTGCTTTCCGAGCCTTTCTAATGGACCCGCCATTATGTCCTCTCAATTAAGCCTCGCTGCCTCGACAGCCTGGCGCAACTGCGAGCCCTACTACCTCCTGCAGGGATTGCAGGGCGGGCACAGTGCCCCTGACAAATCAGATGCCAATTAGAGCCCGACATTTATGCTGGGTGAGCTGCCAGGCACCGAAGCCTGTCCTTTGGCAGCGTGGCGGGCACCCTGCTGCCCCTACACGGAGGGTGCGCACAGCCCCACCGGCACGGCGTCTGTGCCTGCACAACTGCGGCCCGAGCAGGCTGGTGCTGCACTGCAGCGGCTGCACGCTGCCCCTGGCTCCTGCAACCCCTTTCCCCAGCCCTGCTCTGTGACTCGCTGCTGCGAGGCCGTGGGGTGGTGCACACGCTGAGGTTTGAGAGATGGTATCTTGCCTTGCAGAGAGCATTCCAGCCTGCTTTTCTAGCGGGAATGGCTCTGGTGTCTGGCTCCAAAAAGCAACTGGAGGCAAGCAGTGAGCCCCAGAGAAATGGCTTCTTCTCTTCTGCCTCCAGCCCAGCGCAAGCAAGCAGGAGCTTTGCTGGAACAGACCGTGGCCATACCTCCTGTTCTCATGAAAGACAGTAAGGGCACATGGACGACCAGAGCCTGCCCCTAGCCTGCAGCCAGGGAACTCACACAGACCAGCCGATGCCCAGCAAACCTCTTGTGATCAGGGTGCTGTGGGCAGCCAGGGTGTGATGGACTTTTTAGCATTTGCTGTCCTCACTCTGCAAATGAGAGTCGAGAGAGACACGTACGGCTTTGCTGGGAGGCAGTCTGCACCGCACGCGAGGGGAGCGAAGAGAGACAGAGATGGATATGTGGTCTCCTTCCCACAGTGTGCAGCTGCTCACTCATTGCACAGAAATGCTTGACTTTCGTACCCCACAAGTAAAAGTCCTTCCTACTTCAAAGGACACAGGATTGACCCTTGAGGTCAAAACGTGTCCCCAAGGCACAAGCCCTGAGACTCTCATAAGAGTAAGTGCAGACCCACTTCAGTTCAGCCCTGCCCTGTTACCACCATGAAAATCTTTCTGCTGGTTTGGACACAGTAGAATCAAGGCCTTCGGGCAGGAGTTCTCACAGATTGCAGAAAAAATACGAAACTTTTCCTTTTAAAGATCCCATGGGAAAAACACAGGAATGGTAAGGGGTCACCGTCAGCTTAAAAACAGCTTAACATTTGTTTCTCTTAAAAAACAAGCTCTTATGAAACTTCAGAGCACTATAAACACTCTGCTGAAAACACTTTGAAACAAATAAACCTTTCCCTGCAGTGCCCGCAACTTAAACGAGCAGCATTCCTGACCCTCAAAGCCAGCAAGGCCGCGGCCCACAAGAGAAGCTCTCAGTGGGTTTTTGCAGCCCAGCCCAAAAGCTGTGTGGTCAGGAGAGCTGCAAGGTCAAAAGTGCTCCCTTTTCTGTGTGCACGTACAGCTGCCAACATCCGAACAACACAGGGTTCACGATGCTGCCAGGGCTCTGACCCTGATGCTGTGTTCACCCGCAGGAGAAGCAATTCATGCTAAAGCTGCAGATCCCACAGCTCTTCCAGAACCACAGGGTATTTACTTAAACACTGCGAGAAAAGGGAAGGGGAGAAAATGGGCAGTACACAGAGATTCCATCTCTTCCAATACTGGCATTATTAGTGTAGCATTGCTGAGGGCAATACAATGACATCGACCAACTAAAGATACAACGCAGGATCTTTAGACCCTTCAGGATCAAGACCCCAGTGAAATTCAAAGATGGTGAAAAGTTGAGGTGCCCAAGTTACCAACCCAGATTTAATTTCAGGTCCTAAGACCTTTATCCTGACACCAATGGCATGCTGCCATTGCATGCAGCAGGAGGGGGGATGAAATCTCATTGAAACCTGAACTTGTTGCTCCTTGAAACTTGCTGGGTGCAGCTACGGGGAATCTTTCTATGGATGGGAAGCATCTGAAAGTCCATAGAGGAAAATATCCTGACAATCTCTTATGGATGCATGGAAAAGGAGCCAAAGGTATTTTCTAGGCTTGCAAAGGGCAGGTAGCAGTTGGAACCATGCTGGGCTTCTGCTGAGCTGGACACTTTGGGTCCACTTTCACCAATGAGGTCCCCAGACGTGTAATGGGAGCCTGCAGGAGAGGACGTGGAGTTAATCCATGGTGCGAAGAGCCCAAGGAACACAGGGCTAAAAAAAGAAATGCAGAGCTGCCTGAAAGAGTATCTTGGAAATAAAAATAGTGGAATGAGAGCAGTGGGTGTCTTGTCAGTCTTGAGAAGCTCTCCGTGCCAAAGACAAGGAGGAATTGCATGCAGCGCATAAAATGAAATTGGGAGATATCTGAGGAATTCAGGCCTGTCTCTCAGCAGACTTTTCTAATCAAGCGCCTCACAGAGGATATTTCACCATGGTCATTTCCTTCCCCCTCTCTCTTATGCAGACTGAGCCAGGGCTCCTCCTTTCATTATTATTTTTTCCTTTTTAATTTTAATTTTTGTTTTGCCATTTTCAAAAGAAGTAGAAACACATTCCATTTAGCTCTTAAAGGCACAGTGCACTTTCTTGCTACTGTGGAGCAGCCATGGCCTCTAGCCTGGGCCAGCACCTTTAAATCAGAGTCAATTGGACTCCAGCAGCCTTGAGTTCCCCTTAACTTTTGCCCTGCCTCTAACCAAGCACAGCTGCTCTCTCTCACCCAACTGCTCACCCCAGGGTGGGGAATTCACAAGCAAAGACCACCCCGAACAACGGCTTTTCATTCCTTGCTCCCTGGAGTGTGAGCGTGAATTTTCTAACTAGAAACAAAGTGCTGGAGGGAGCATGAGGGAAGGGCAGGGGAAGAATGGGGGAGTGTGAACCAAACAATGCTTTGATTCTGTCCCCACCAAGGAGCTGGCATTGCCTCTTTTTCATGTTTCTCCAGTTGCCTTTAAGAGCTCTTGGGGGAGGAAAAAACCCTAAATAGTTGCTTCTTTTTGTGTCATGTCTTCTTAATTTCTAAGAGCAGGACCAAAGTGTGGCATAGCAGTGATGCCTTTGTGTTCCAGCTGCTCTGCAGCCCTGCGCCATGGGGGCAAGGCAGCCGATGCCCACAGATGCCCGGATGGCACACCCTTGCCCGAGCCAGCCAGGAGGCAGATCCATGGCAGTGCCAGTGCTGACCCCTCAGCCCGTGCTGGCATTTGCTGCTGGCTCCCCCACTGCTGTGGGTAAGTCACTCCAGCCCCCTGGAGCCACCACCTCCTCCTCCCCTGCCCACACAGCCCATGACTTGCAGAGCGCTGCTGGAGTTCCTGCCTGCACCCCCTCGGTGCCTCAGTGCCTGACTCTGCACTGCACCCTCAGGGAGAGTGCTCCACACTGGCACGAAGACACGCCACCCAACTCAGTAGGACGACATTCCCCAGCTCCAACAGTGAAACCGTGCACTCCATAACTGAGAAAAAGGACAAAGAGCAGAAGGGTAAAAACCAGGACTGCATACTCCGTGCTGTCTGAGGCAGCATCAGCCTCTCCTGGGCTACAACAGGATCTTCTAAGAAACTATGGCCAACTAATTGTGGGGAGACTCAGGGGAGAGGAAATGAAATGAAAAATTGAGTCTGAGTTATAAAAATAAGTAATTTTTATCCTACTTGCAGGAGACTTATATTAATTAAACATTATTACAGTGAATGAGATGGGGAGGGTTATTAAGTCTGGGGCTGGCTGTAAGTGTTCTCTCCTGTTGCCTGAGGCTCCACTGAGCTCCAGATATTAATCTTCTAAAGCACTCAAATGCTGAAGAGATAAACACTTGAAATATGAAAATATTTTTCTCCATAGCAGACCCTGTATCCCTGTGTCACGCCATAGAATTTTTCAGATGTCCATATGGGCTGCACTTACAGCATTACCGTGTCTCTTAGGGAAGAGCTAAGCACCTCAGGAGCCGAAGAGAGGAATGATGTGTGCATTTGTGTGGGGGTGATTTGTGTGTGGAGATGTAGCAGATTCTCCTCTTCCCATATGTTTCTGGAATACATATTTTCCTCTTTAGCACTGCCTACCAGGTGTTGGCTGCACGGCTTTCCAACTGGCTGGCGGCACTGCCAATCTGGCCAGCGACTCTGCCAGGTGGCTAACAGGTTCTCCTGAATGTTTGCATTCCGAGGCTCAGCCTTACCCGGGGAGGGCGAGGAGGGGCCCACACCGTGCTCAGCTCCCTGGGCACGGGACATGCAGACGCTGGAATCACCAGGCATCAGGGCAGAGCCCAGGACAGGTAAGATCAGCCAGCTCGCCTGCGGGAGCCTTGACTTTCACAAGCTGTGACGGAGTGAAGTGGTGCTACAGTGACACAGCCTACTGTCATAAGGAAATTGGCAAATGTTCTTCGTGCCAACCACGCCACAAAGTCAATGAGGGATAGGGAAAGCACACTAGTCCTGGCGTGAGTTCCAAGATGTGAAGCTGAAGAACTTGATCTGTCAACCACGTTGCCAGAGGCGGGCCACCCTTGCAACCCATGCCAGCACATCTCAGTGAGGACCTCCCGAAATTAGGCTCTGTCACAGTCATGCAAATCCTCCGCTTCCAAAGCAAGAAGAGAAAAAGAGCAAAAGTCAAACAGCAAGAAGCTGGCATTTCCAGCATCCTTAGGGCTTAGCTCATCCTTTGCTTTGAGGAGACTGAAATCCAGCCTCTGCAAGCCCAGAGTGCAGAGTAGCTGAAGACTATAGGCAATCTGAGTAACATATGGGAGAGGAAGAAATGCATTCTGGGGGAAAAGCACTGGATCCTACAGAGGACATTTGGATCAGGATGTGGAACAAAGCCTGGGCCAGCCTTCACAGTCCCACGGGATTCAAAGCCCAGTGTCTGATTCAGAGCTATCTCAAGAGGACAGTTAGTATAATTCAGTGCCAGCAGTCACAGTCCTATAAATAAGTCATGAACCATACAGTAAAGCATCTGAAAGTTTCCATAAAAGAAGTTCAGATCTGCACAACCTTCACAACTCACGATAGCTGTGCAATAATCATTCATAGTGTTCATGTGGAGAAAGCCCCATCAGCTCTCTCCTCCCTCCTTCAGCATTAATCATCTTACCAGGCACAGCGTCAGGGCTTGGTTCAGAGTTGCCAATCCAGGTGCCTGTGGGCTGAAAAGACCACGTATAACCGGTTGCCAAGTCGTGTGACCAGCCACAAAGGTCTTCAGGAAGATCAAAGTTGCAGTTGAAGTTTGCAGGGAGTTGGAAATCTTATAAAAAGAAATACAAGCAAAATAAAGTCGGATTAAAAAATGACCTACGCATGAAGGGTTGCTATTAAAAAACAACCCAAAACTAAAATAGCTGGCAAGCCATCAAAACCGAGGAAAGCATGAAATCTCACTCACGCTGATGCTTTTAACCTATCTCACATTTCCTCAGCTCCAAGGATCAGCCGTAAGTTCTGCATCATCAAAATGTTCACACCACGTCCTGTGGCTAATCCACCAAACTAAGCAAATATAAAAGCAAGAACCAAATGCTTCCAGACTCTAATCAGCACCTTCTCTTCCTCCCCTAGAGTGGTCAATATTAAATACCTTTTTAAATGTCAGGGAAGAGCCCTTCCTGAGTGCCCCATGCTCAGCAGTTCCTGCCTGGCTCCAAAAGGAGAATCTCAAGTGCTCCAGAAACCCAGCTCCTGAGTGACAGACCTAGCCACTTGCACCAGACGGGAGCTGTCTGTCATCCTGGAGAGCTGTCACTCACTGCTTCCTACCTTCCCGTGGAAATGTTACCAGGGAAAACGTGGGGCCACCATGAGCTCAAGCTTTTGGATTCTGAGTGAAAGAAGCCAGCCTCTATTTCTAGCTCTGCTATGGACTCACCACATGGTCGTTGGGCAAGTCCTTTAACTTTCCATCTTGAAACAGGAGCAGGGTTAATTCCCCTGTGCCAACAGCTTTGGAAGCTCTGGAGAGCTTTCCTGCAGAGACAGGGCTGTGGGCAGGCGGGCGCATGCCAGGGGCTGCATGTGGCAGTGAGGCAGCTGCTGGCTCCCTCCGTTGAGGGAATCAGTCATGTGCCACGGAGGCTGCAGAAGGGGCGGAATCCATACCAAGCACTCAGCGGACATGCATGTCGGAGCCTAATTATAGGCCAGGATTTTCCTGAGCAAAGAGGAAGTTTTAAATCACAGTGCCCGCAAAGTGAGCATTAGTCAGAAGGAGGTGAGTGACTCAAGTGATAGGCATCAGGAGAACTTCACTGCAAGGGGCAGAGGGCTTTTTTTAAATGCTCCCACTCCAAAATAAAACAATGCAGATCATGGATCCTTTTATTCCAATCTAATCTCGTACCCTGGAGAGCAGCATTGTTTCTGTTTGGCTGTCATAAATCTGATTGTCCAGAGAAACACACTCATTGTTTTATGGAGTATGAGAATGAAAATTGCTGCTAAATCTGAGGGAAGCTGACAGGGAGGCTGGTTCCACGCTCCACGGCATACTCTGCTTGCTCTCTTGCCCTGGATTGCACCCAGGAATTGTGTTCTTGCAGACTGTTACTGGCCTAAATTTCCTCTCAGCACTTTCCCAAGTGCCTCAGTGGTTGCAGGGTTGCACAGGCTTATCACTAAGACAAAGCAATGAGAATAAGGCCCTTTGAGCTACTTCTGCAACTTACATTTCTAGAACTAAAGTACAGCAGAATCCCCATGGGAGTTGTGAAAAAGCCAATTAATGTTCTTTTATAAATTTATTTATTTTAAAACCCATTAATTTTTTTTTCTTTTTTTTTTTTTTTAATCTGGGACTGAAAGCTGTAGTGAAAGAAGTCCTAGGAGCTATTTCAGAGGATAGTTTTTCCTTGTGAGATTCTTGTTGAAGTCCTTGTGTAAATGCTCCAGTGCTGAGGCCCTGGCTCTGCCGTTGCACCCAGGGGAGTGCATTTCCTGAACACTGTACTGTACAACTAACCTAGCACAGCTCTGTCAAGCCCTCTCCTCTTCATCTGGACATTTCGCAACCTTTAGAAGCTCACACCTCCCTTGCAAGAAGATTAGAAGAGGCAGAGAAGATTAGGCCTTCCCCAGCACCAGCTCTTTACAAACACATCATGGGGTCTAAACTAACATTCAGCTTCTCCCATTGTCAGAAGAAACAGCCAAGTGCTGCAGATACCAAACCATTTAAGGTACATCTGACAGCCATCTAGGACTGGGTAGATGAAATCCTGCATGGAGTTCGCGTTCCCCTCTCTCTACCGCCCACACAAGGAGCCCAGACTGTCCTCCTAAAATTTTAAGCTGCTGATATTAGGGAAGATGATCCTTAGCAGCTAAGCGTTCAGGACATCAGTCTTCAATATATGTTGTGATTTACTTTGTGACCTCTGCAAAAGGAGCCCTACATGCCAGGCAGTCTGAATCACCTTCCGAGTTTATGACATCCAGCCAAGAGGTGATCTGGAATGGAGATGGTTCTAAACAGGGCGCTAAATGAGTTTCTTCAGGTCATGTAAGGAAGCTGGGAGACCAGCTCTTCATGCCTTGTACCCTAGGGACTGAATTAGTTGCTATCTCTTGCTCTTCCATTCTTCCTTTATAGAACTTATCAGATTTTGGCAGATTTGTTTATGGGTTTGTTTTGGTTTTTTTTTTTTTTTTAATCCCGGCCTATCACTAATAATATTACTCTAAGCTTTCCAGGAATCAGCCCCATGTATCAGAGCTAATGGGAAGATAAGAGCATTTTCCTAGCTCTTAACCCATCAGTTATTGAGATAAAGATGTGCTGCTCTGATACATACCCTCCTCTTCTCCACAGCTATCGCCACAGTCGGTTGCCTCTGCATCTGTGGGGTAGGGAGTGGTGGTCTCTTCACTCTGCAAAGTGGGCACCAGCGTCTCTGCAGTGGGCCTGACATCTGAAAAAAATGGAGTAGAGAAGCTGTTTGCAACAGACAGTACAAGAAGCCCAGGTAGTAGAAACAGGGCAAAAAAATATTTTTCTCATGTTCTTGTAATGGCAGGAAGAGATGGAACAAGTATGCCATGAGATTTCCACATGCTACTAATGTCAGCACAGTTTGAACTTCAGATGAACTGTCTTTCCATGTGGTAGTTCTATGGATTTGGAGTTCCCACTGAACAAGCCTCTTCTCTAGACATACACACCACTTTTTCTCTTAATTTTTTAATCTACAATCTACACGGGTGTTGGCAATCCACTTAGCTGTCATTACTGGATAAGTGAGATCACGGGCAGAACATCTTTTTCTTTCGTAAAGGCATATGACACGTTGAAAAAACACACACAACATTCCCACCAATTGTGCCAATTTATAAAACAAGTCACTCAAACCCACAAATGATGTAACCGCAAACGGACCCAGAGGATCCCCTAGTGAGCTCTGGCTCGCTGCAGAACGCATCTGGTTTCGCACTCCAGGCTCCTGACTACGCCTTCAAAGGGTCTCTGTCCAATTTCCCTTTCTCTAACGTGGCCCATGTGTGACAACCTCCAAGCAGGTGTCAGGGGAAATTTAAGCAAGAAAGGGAAGGATATTAACATCAACAGTAAATGACATTAGGTTCCAGCAAACTCTCCTTTTATGGGTGCATTAAGTGAAGTACAGCAGACTGGATTCTTTCCACTTTTAGAAAGAGGCAGCTTTGCTCAGTTATGTGTGATTGTGTTTCTTTTGTCGGCACCCTTCAGGATATCATTTAATAAAGCCAGAAGCAGGAGGAAATGGCTAAATACATTGAATATTTTCCATAGGCTCCTTTATGCCCTTTTATTTTCCTGTTATTAAACATGTTGTACATCAACTGTCTGGGTGTTTTTTTGGTTTTTTTTTTTTCCAGTGGCTGTCTTTTGTTCAGGATAAAACACCAAATAACCTCAAAGTATTTTAATTTGTAAGTTCAAATTTGTTACAACCCCATAAAACTCCAAATGCAACCAAGAAGCAAATTGCAAGCAGCCAGGCACAGAAAAAATGTCATTAAAAAAAAAAGAAAAAAAAAAAAGTAGCAGGTGAAAGCAACATATCAAAAGCTGGAACTTATTTAGAGCTGGTACATTTTTTTTAGGTTGTTGTTCCTGTATATCAAGATTTATAGCTGAAATGTGACAATGTGGAAGGACCTTGAAAGCCAAATCCCATATGGGACACAGATGCTGAGCGGATGTAAATCAACAGGGTTGCATTGCCCTGGACAAGCCACAGAAATATATCTTGAGAAATCAGTTACCATGGCGGAGCCGCAACACGATGGTTACAAGAGATAATGAAAATAACAGGCAGGACAGCGTCATGTGTGAAATAGAAAGTGAAAAAGAGAGCTCTTGCTTGCTCGCTTTCTCACTCCTCCCTGGCCCTGCAAGTGTCTGTTCGACTGGTGGTAACTGCTAATCAAAATGCAAAGTCACTGAGCAATTGAAACCAGATGTTTGGAACTTCAAAGGAGAGAAACCCAGCTGCAAGTGAACATTCATCATTCTCCACTCTTCAGAGGAAAAATTTTGGCATGTCTTTGAAAGAAGCCAATTGCTGACTGCCTGCTTCCCAATTTTTGGGTTAGTAGCCAGCTAGTTTGTGAGCCCAGTTGCGGCTGTTACCTGTTTAGCTCAGTAATTAAGATGCTTGCTGCTGATAAGAAATAGAAACACCTGGGCAGGGTGCACATGGGCTTAGACCCTCACTTGAAAATACTTTTAATTATCTTGTTTTAATCCGTTTCTTAATCTTGTTGCCAAGCAAGTGCAATTGCCTGGGTTTTCACAGCCCCTTTTCTAACGTGCCTGGGTCCTCCCAGCAAACGAGGGCCCTTGTCTGGGGACTGTCAAGGCCTGCTGCATGTAGCCAGCCTGGATTACACATGCAGATAATGCCATGGGCTATCTCTGCTCCCCAGGTTGCATCAGGGATATAAATGCTTTTTATAACACGGTGAATCCACAAGATTACAAGCCCTGCTCTGATTACAAAGCTGTAGATTAATAAAGCTACAGATATTTATGACCTGGCAGTTGAGTCTTAAACATTACAATGTGCAAATTATTACCCAGACTGGGAAATGACCATAAAGCACCTCGACTGGAAAAAACATGTGCTGTTGCTACTGATATTGAAAATGAGCATGGACACACATGTAAAAGAAAATTTGGGCCAAAAATAGCACAAGAAGTTAAAGATGACAAACCCTTTTTACTCTCTAAGCTGGAGCAGTGCAGTGGAAGGGCTGGCATGCACATGGCTGGAGGTCCTGTGTGACTGCCTCCCTGTGTTGCAGTGATGCAGCGCTGTGATGCACCGTCCAGCAGCGCTCTGCAGAGATTGGCAGCTGGAGACTCCTGGGAGCTGCAGGAAGCGGCAATGTGGGAGCTGCCTGACCACTTGTGCACAAAGCCCTCAGCTCCTGCTTCTCGCACCTGCTTCTCCCACAACATCCTAAGATGTCGTAAGATTTAAAGTAAGATCTAATCTGATTTAAAGTTTAGATAATTTACAGTGGATTGCCAGTCCGGGGGGATATTTACCATTGACTTCAAAAGTGAAAAATTACTGTTATTGATAGCGTGTACGTGTGTTGTGTGATTTGCTGTTAAGTGTTTGCAATGCATCTTGCAGCACATCACAGGAGGAAATGGTAGTAAGGGCTGCACAAGAGGGTAAAAAAAGCTCTGTCTTTCAAGCTTCCTAGAATGGGAATTCTAACAAGAAAATGCCTTCTACAGATGTGTTTATAAAATGGAAATCATACCTCTTGATCACTGACATCTGGACTCCAGATTCATATGTAAGCAGATTATTAAAAAATAAAAGATTAAAAAAGAGGACAACTAACCGCTGGCGCTGCAAAGTTAGCATCAGACCCAATGACCCTTTGGGAGCATTTTTTGCATTTGTGGATTAAACTATGGAGAAATCAATCACTACTGAATCTCAAAGGGTCAGAGGCACAACCTCTTACTGATCCCAGTGAGTGTGTGAAATCAGTTTTCGTCTCTGCATTAAAAACAGTGGTGGCTGAAAGGCATACCATGTGTGGAAAACAGGTGGGCAAAAGTGAACAAATTTCCTGGGTCTAAGGGATGTTTGTAGAGATGTCATAGAGTTAACGCCCCAGTCTCGTCTGCAAGAAGGTTTGCACACGGGGTTCATGAGAGAGGGATTGTTGTCATTACAGCAAAGCCTCGTTGTGGCAGCTCAGGATATGAAGTATTGGTCACTGCACCTCTGCTTCTCCTCCTACTTTTTTGTCTTATTATTTGGACTAAAAAGCCCAAATGTCCTCTAACATAAGAGACTGTGAAAGACTGCACAATGTCCAGGTAAAAGATCTGAAGGGAGTGTGAAGGGAGTTGAAGACAGATTCTGCATGGGGCTCTGTGTGAAACTTGGAGTCCAAACATTGCTGCTACATCCTGCATCAAGGCCAGTTCTTTTCAAGGTGGAAATAAAAAGGTGAGGCCAAGCCCCCCTACAGGTGCTGCCTTCATGGCTGCAGTCTCCCTGCCACAGCATGGCCGAGGTAGGACAGCAGGGAATAATCTGAAGTTTGCACCTTGCTGGTTTAGTGCTTGGCTCCAGAGCAGCCAGTGGGCAGAGGAGAAGGGGTTCCTACCTGTCCAGTCACAGCCCAGCACCTCCAGGCGCATTCCTATTCCCGCTGGGGACCACCTCTCTGGGTGCACTCGGATGTATTGGGCAGGAACAGGGTCAAACCTCCGGACTTCAGGGATGTCGTAGTGGATGTTGCCTTCAAAAAGCTACAGAGAGAAACAGAGAGAGAGACAAAAGGCAAGAGATGTGTGCACTTCACATGCTCTCAGCCAGATTTGACATTTCAGGTCCGGCAGAACGCAGCCACAGTTTCGAGTAGTTTAGCTGTCCAAGCCATTGAGCCCAGCTGAGCAGAAACTGGGCTGTTCCTCCTCAGTTTCAAGAGGACCAGCCAGGCTATTTCTAAGAAACTTGCACAATCTCTCCTGGCCTCTGCTCAGAATCCAGGGCTTAGATTCTGATCCAAGCCATGCAAGGGAAGGCTGGGGAATATCCAGTAACTTCACACGTAAATGGGGTCAGATTTGTCCCTTGGTAAATAAAGAAGCTACTGCATGTTCTAGGATGGTGTAAATGCTTGGTGCTCCTCACAGTCCAAGTACTGCTGTTTTTCAGCTTACGTGCACGAACTAAAGTCTGTGGGGAACAAACAGAGGGCTATAGATAGCATCAGCCCTCATTTGAAGGATCAGGAAAAATTAAACTTCCCCAAAATTTAGGCAGAGAAGTATGCATAAAAACTGAACAGGCAGTGGCAGAGAATTTATTTATTCAGCAAGCCCCTTGCCACTCCCACACCACTAAGCAGAAACATTATGGGGAACTCCAATGACAAGGAAAAAATATGGGGAATTTCAGGGTGAAACCAGTGACTTCAGATATAGAAAGGGACTTCAGATATAGAAAATTCCCTAAGGAGGAGTTTTGACTCATCTTCCTCTTTCAGACCCTAGCTCCCAAGGTCTCTGTGGGAGTGGACAGCCAATTTCCCAAGACCCCATCAGGCAGACTGAAGCTAGTCAGAAACATATCCTGTTTTGCAGCTGCTCCAGGCAGTGCCTACCTTGGCTTGCATTGTTTTGGGGTCCTGGATGAAGTCCCAGTCCTTTCCATTCATGCTGTAGGCCACCTTAAACTTCTTCACAAAGGAACGGGACTCAGTGGCGGTCACACTGTCCCCTCCACGAGCCCCCTGAATAATGACGCCTTTGACGTTCTTCGGGACGCCAAGGTCCACCTGCAGCCACTCCTCCCCGGGCTGGGCTTGGGGCACGCGGGGAAACCAGCCCGAGCGGCTGCTCACCAGGCGGGCCATGCTGGGAGACCAGTCATAGCCCCTGATGGAAGAGGCGGAGATCTGCGAGTCAGGGATGAGGCCAGAGAGCATTCCCAGCAAGCTGGAGCAGGGTGAATCTGCAAGGAAGGAAAGGCCACGGACAGTCAGGGTAGTTGAAGTGAAGTGCTCGTGGTTCTCCTCACAGCATTAAGCTCTGGACACTAAACCATCACCAGCTCTGGGCATTTCCCCCTCCCTCCAGGACCTGGAGCTCCTGACCCTCCAAGCGGGTCCCTTGCAATGGGTGTCTCCATGCTAGTCACAGCGTCACCATTCCCACCGGCAGCAGCCGGGACAGCAGCAAGGGCCAGCACCCTGGGACAGGCTGTCGGAGGGACGGAGAGGAGCGCTGAAGCCAGGGGGAGGAGGGCACCCTCACCCGTGATGCGGCAGCCATAGAGCTCCAGCCGCAGGGCAATGCCGTTGTGCCAGGTCTGCGGACGGATGCGCACGAAGCGTGTGAGCACGGGGCTGTGGATCTTGTTGAGAACCACCTCTGTGGCATCCTCATTGGCCTGAAATGTCTGCAAGGGAAGGGAGGCACAAATGTATATTTGTTACATCCTCACCAGATAGACATCAAAACAATCTCACCAGGGAAACCCGAGGAAAGGCTTTCTGGTCAGGGCCAGCCTCCAGCCAGGGCAAGCACCAGGGCCTGCAGGGAGATGGGAGCTGCAGTCAGGAGAGCATGGCTCCTGGAGGAGCAAGCTCCTACCAGGCAGGAGGCCCAGGAGCTTTCTGCCTAATGCCTCTCACCGCACTCCGAGGCACCTCAGACTACCAGGCTGCTCCCAGCTTGCCCTCAGACCTAGAACTGCTCCACCACAGACGACCAGATGCCCCAGACGGTCTGACACCCTGACACATCCTTACACTGGGCTCCACCGTGAAACATCACACGCAAGCAGTGGTGTGAGCGGGAAGGAAGCACCTCTGCCTGCGGTGACAAGCTGCTGCCTCAGCCAGCCCCTTGCCTTTGCCTGTCCCGTGCACGTGCAACCTGCCGCATGGAGACAGCTTCTTGGGAGTTTATGAGCACACATGGTATGAAAAGGCTGCTGCCTAACCAGATGGCCATAATCAATAACTACCAGATGGATGTTAGATCCACCTCTTCTGCCCATTTTTTTAATAGGTCGGACAAGGACTGGATACATGTGTTTCTATTTTAGGCTGCAAAGCCATAGCAGGGGAAAAAAAAAAAAAAAAAGAAAAAAGAGAGAGAGAGAGAAGGAGGGAAAAAGGAAATACCCAGGGGGAGAGTAAATTTCAACCCTTTCTCTGCCCCAGCATAAAGGACTAGAGCTCACAGACCTAGGCTGCAGGCATTGCCTGCTTTCACTCCAGGCACTTTGGGACAGGGCTAGACTATCCTCCCATCTCAGCCAGGAATCACATCCACACCAGGATGCCGGCTGGGTTCTTCTGCAAGCTCCCACCATGTGTATGTGTACTAAGCACAGAGTTCCCAGTAAGTTTATCTCAGGAAAGCAGGAGAGCGTAATCTTTGGCACCAGTCTCCTGTGGGAGGGAGAGTTAAACTACTGAGGACAGAAGAAGGGGTGAGGCGGAATCCTGGCCCCTTGCCTTGAATAGCAGCTAGGAAGAATTTTGTAAGCCTCCTGTGGCTGTAGGCTTGCAGATGGCACGTGTTACTTCTCCTCTCCCAGGATCCAGCACGGCAGGGCGTGCAGAGGCTGTTTACAGGGCTGCTCACAGCACCCCAGCCAGCTCTGGGCTGCCCCTGCACATTGCCAGCCGCTCCTTCAGGGCAGGGAGCAGCCACCCCACAGAGGGAATCAGTGGCAAATCTGGCTGGTAATTGGGATGAGGGGCTGATGTGAACTTGAGCAGAAATGCTAATCTAGAGAATATATATCATGCTGCTACCGTTTAGCAACACAGCATGGTTTATGTGTTTTTAATATCCTATTTTATCCTGTCTGACCTCACTTCCCATCCTTTTCCTGGCTCAGCAGACGCCAAATACCCTTTTTTTTCCAGCAGGAGGGCTATAAGGAGAGCTGTTACTGTGAAACACTCTCCAGGCATGTGTGTGTCTTGTAAACTCATGGGCACAGACACACAGACACACACACAAACAATTTAAATGGATATATTTCCACACCACAGCGGAGCCTTCAGCTTTATGCCAGCACAGGAGCTGACACACAACACCTTACCTCTGAACCTAACACCGGAGGACAGGAAATGTTTATCTGAGTCAGTGCAACTATTTAGCACAAGAAGCAGCAGGTCAGGTCAGACCAAAGGTCCCTCTGTCCCAGAGGACAGCTCCTAGTGGTGGCCCCAGCAGATGTCCAAGGGCAGTAAGTCCAGTGGAGTCTTCTCCTGGCAACCTCTATTTGCTTCCCACCATCAGCAGTGTGAAGACTCCATGAGCCAAAGGTTGCATATGGACCAGCATGTTTAACAATCACTGACGAGGTTTGCTGCTCTTTTTGATTTGACATATTTCAAGTTTTGTTCTTTTTTAGCTCACTTCGCACATACAAGCATCAGGGGCCAGAATCCAAATTTACACCAGCATAATTTGTTGCTGACTCCTGCACAGTCAAGCTTGACAGGAAGCAGAAGCAGGACTGAGCCCCAAAACTTTATCACTACTATAGGTATCACTGAAAACATCTCTTAGACGACCTCGGTCCCAACTACCTGCTTCCAAGAAGAGCAATTTCAATTCTGCTTTAGATTAAGAAATCAGCAACTTAGGCTAGATCACTTTCAACAAGCTATGAACTCTTCATCTGGGCCATGACACTCCAGACTGCCAGCTTGTGAGGGCAGAATTGGCACCTGACTTCCAGCTCTGCTATCAGCTGCACTGGTAGGATCTGTTCCACTGAGCCTCGCTTCTGAGCAGCCCCAGCTGATCACGGCAAGCCATCGCTTCGCACCCTGTCCAACATAACAGAAAGGGGCCACTTCCAGAGGGCACGTGCCTGGTGCTGTTAGTGACCTGAGGTGTTCCCACATGCCTGCTGACCTTTCAGCCTCCTTCCCCAGTGGAAATGCACTGTGAGCCCACAGGTCCTGGTGCTGCTGACCAGGGTCTGACCCTGACCCCCTGGTTTCCCTGTGCGGAAAGCGCTGACCCCAGAGCTCCAGCACACCGCGGAGAGAGGCCCATTGACTTCAGCGGGCTCTACACCCTGCCTCAAATTAGCACTCACGGCATAGGAAGAACTAGCAAGAAAATGTGTGAAATTGGGAGTGCCAAGAAAGCAAAGAGTTCTTCCCTCTCTACCAAAATAGAACATTGCTATTCCTCCCGTCCTATCTGCTTCCCATCCCACTCAGCACATATTTTGAGCCAAGTCTTCGAATGGTGTAAATCAACATATCACCATCGAAGTATAAGAAGTCACAGTAATTTACACCAGCAGAAAAAAAAATACCTGGCTGCGATCTAGGCAGATAGATAGATAAATAGATACACACTCAGCGGAGAGCATACATGCGTATGCACATGAACACACACTCGAGGGCGATGGAGCCAGAAGACAAACGGGAAAAGCATTAACAAATTAAAAGCACCTTCCAAGAAACAGTCAAGGGAACTCGGTTTCACAGCTGCATCAAAAAGCTGCCCATCTTCTCCCCATACTGTATGTTTACTCCTGTTTTTGTCCAGACAGCAGTTTTGTGTGTGAAATTAAATTGATAATCGATGAGAGCTGACCTGCCTGATTAATTTGCTCCAGAAATCAAGTAGTAAGGGGACATGACATCTAGGCTAGGGGAGGACTGCAAGAGTTTTCCACGTGCATACACATGCAAGCTCCCTACCAGCATTTACAAGTTGCATTTTTGACATGTTGGTACCATCATAGGGTGATGGGGGGATTGCTGAAACTACATTAATTCCAGTGGATATGGGAATTGTGCCACTGGCAGTTTGGAGTGAAAGAGATGAAGGACAGGGAGACAAAAAAGTGCCATTAAGTTGAGGAGGCAGCGAGTCAGGGAGGGGGAAGGAGGTAATCTCTCTCCTGCTCTATTTTATTATGCTGCTTGGCCACTATGCAATTTCTTGGGGTGCTGAAGAAAGTGGCTGAGGGAGGAAGAGAAGAAGGCCAAGGATGGCAGCAGCCCTGCCTTCGTCCGTATGCATGTGTCTCTTTGGACCCGCTAGATTTACTGCAGGATTATGTTACTCCTGTGGAGACAGAGCTCTGGAACAGAGCATGCTAACAGGATTAGGGCTTCAGGATTTAGACAGAGAAGCATGAAGGAGAAAAGTAGGGGAGATTATTTTCCTTGTCAGATAGAGAAGGCATAAAATGGGGCATGTTTGATGGTGGGAGGATTCTGGCTCAAGTGGAAGGTGGATAGTTCTGGATTTATTAAATCCAGGAACAAGGAATTAAAAGAAAAATGATACTTGGCAACACTCAACAAAGCACAGTGTCTGGGCAAGGCACAGTGTGCTGGGCTGGGCTTGCCAGCTCCGTGTCTTTGAGAGGCTCCACTCAGATTTGGGAGTCATCAGGGACACGAGGAGCGGTACTATGTTAGCCTGCAAAGGAGATATCAGGCCTAGAAATACAAAGCTGCAGCCTTGCTGCCTTGCTAGGAAAGCCAGGGCTGTAATTCTCCCCAGGTACTGCACCAAGGGTGAATGCGCAAGGCTGCCTTTGGCAAAGCCTGATGTCTTTGTCCTGCCTGCAAAAGCAGAAAAAGCAGGCTGGGATCTGGATGTTTCTGGGCAAATCCTCTGAACCATGATGTCTCTGTGCAGAAACACTTGCAGCCCTCTGGCTCATTGTGTCAGCTTTTCCTCAGTTTTCCAGATAAAAAGCCACAGGACTAAAAGGTTTTCTTTCCTTCCTCAGGTGAATAGATACAGGAGACCTGATTAAGAACCGAAAAGGCAGAGGAACACACCTAAGGGAAGGCACAAGGGTCTCCAAAGAGTCATCCTCAATATTCATTGGTAGCACCAAAACCCGCTGATGTCCCCAGCTCCAAGGTACAGCTGAGATATTGCCCTTTGCAGCAATTCAATCTGTGCAGCTACCACCTGAAATACCACCCAGGAAAGTTACCTAATAACAAGCACAAAACCATCAAAATGAGTAAGAAATGAAAAATGCACATCAGCTGGATCTTGCTGCCATTGGCTTCTACAGATTCTGAAAACAAATGTTTCAGTTGCATTTTACACACAGAGCAATGGAGGAAGTGAGCGCAGCACTCATCACGGTCCCAGCCCGCTCCAAATCCTGAAATCCATCCCATCCCCAGTCCCCTGGCGCACTAGATGATTCCTGTGAGCTGATCTCCACAGTTGCTAAGGTGGAGCAGCTCAGACCACACAGGAGCTGGAACTCGAGGTGCTACAAAGAAGGAAGTGGATCAGAATGGAGGACAACTTGCTTATCTGATGAAATCCTCATAATCGAGTCTGTCCAAAGAAAATGGACAAAAATAAAAGGTCAAATCCTGCCAGGTGAAGAAAACGGCCAAAACAAAAGGTCAGATCCTGCCAGGTACTCTTTTCCTTCCTTGGGTTCAAGAGGAGTTGTTGTTTTCTAAAGACATTTGCAAACCATTCGATAAGATCTCAGCACAGCACTGCACACCAGGGCGGCTGCCTGGAAGATAACCTCAGAGGCCATCGCCTGGCCCCAGGTCACAGGAGCTGGAGGGAGGGAGGGAGGCAACAGGAAGGGCAAGAGCCAGACCGGCTTTTCCACAGCAGGGTTGGTTTGGCCCTGTCCCCTGGCTGGGGCTCGCTGGTGAGTAGTAAGGGACAGGTATGGGATGGCACGTGGTGGCAGCCACTCTCCTCCCTGTCTCCCCTCCAGGGGACACACAGGAGGACAGCGCAGCACCTCTGGCCAGGCTGTTGTGTTAGCCTGCCCCCCTGGTCCCTCATGCCTGAGGGAAAGACAGAGCACCACCCCTGGGACAGGGGGATGTCTGGGCCAGGCTGGGTGGGGAGTGGGCTGCCAGGAAGGTGGGAAGCCTGGAGGGGATGGGGTGGGAAGGGGAGGGGAGGGAGTAAATGTGAACCTCCACTCCTGCCGGCTGCCTTCCCACTGCCTGCCCATCCCAGAAACACAGCGGTGCTCGGCACGGAAACAGCCCAGCCAGCCCTGTCTGCTGCGAGCACGTATTAATCACATTTTCCGCTGCTCCATCCTGCCTTTCCCGTTTCCCTTGCTGCCGAGTGCCAGCAGCTGGGGACTCAAAGGTGAGCCGTCGCATTTGGCAGGGAAACACCCTGGCCCCACTGTCATCTGAAACACCGGAGGGAGGGGGAGCGGGGGGCAATAGAGAGGTGGTGAGAGCTTCCCATCCTCTGCAGGGAGCATCATCCCCTCCCCAGCCCTCCTGCAGGGGCTGGTATTCTCTTGCATTAGCGCCCCGATGAAGATGTGAACGTTAGCTGCCCCACCCACACACGGCAGAGCATTGCTTTTGGCCCGCAGAGCTGGCAGAAACTCGGAGCAGTGTTGGGTACACCCCATGTGCCTGTGCGTGCATGTGCATATGTATGTGTGATGCGTGTTTGTGCAATATAGGTACGTGCATCTACGTACGTGTCTATATGTATATGTATCTATCTGCATGTGCATAGAGAGTCCCTGTCTGTCCGCACCTTCCCCTCCCTCCCTGCTCCTCATGGCACCAAATCAAGCTGCGGCAGACTTGACGAATCTCTTTGGCACGGCTGGCTCCAGCGCTGCAGCCCTGGCTGTGCGGAGCTCCGCGCTGATGCAGGCGGGGAGCTGCACCTTGAGCACAGACATCTGGGGGATTGCTTAGGGCGGGAGCAGCGGGATTAACGAGGCCCCGGCTCCAGGCCTGTGAGCACGTGGCGTTGTCCTGGCCCCACTGTGCTCAGCGGCTGGCAGCCAGTTGTTCGGTGGGGCAGGAGAGCAGTCGCCCGGATGCAAGGGGTAGGCCAGCCACCAAAAAGCAATTGCTTATCCTCCAGCCTTGGGAGGTGTCTGCTAAATTAAGGCCAGAATGTGGGAATGAATAGAGACTGGAATAGAGGAGTAAAAAAGAAGGGGTTTGATTTTCCCACTTCTTTAATGAAAAGAGAAAACGGAGTGGAAAAAAGCTGACAGAAATCAAGGGCCAAGTCCTGAAATGGTGGGAATTCAGGTGGGATTGTTTTGGATTGACACCAGCCAGGCTTTGGGGTCTTGCTGGAGCATGTTAATTGGCTTAGCAGCGCTGAAAACAGTCGTGCTGTCCTACTCCACCCTGGCTGAGGATACAGTATCCAACCCCCAGGACTGCAAGGATGGGATATTTATTCTCCTCTGCAACTAAAACCACCCTCCAGGCCAGATTCCTGCTCCAGTTAAGACTAGAAAAGGTAAATTTATTGGCAGTGGTTATTTGAAACACGGAGTTGTGTATACAGCTCATCTCTCTGCCCAGCATGATGAGCATCTCCTGCCTGACTCAGCTTACAGAAACGGTCCCAATGCAACCCCAAACTCACATGGGGTGGGGAGAGATGGCCCCGGTTCACAGAAAGGTCTGCTGGGACCAGTGTGACAGAGGCTCCACACCGCTACATGGGCGCTGTGTTAGGACTATACAGGAGCTCTGCCGTGAGCTACTGCCCCGGAGCCAGCCCATCCGAGATCTGGGGGAGCCCAGGTGAGGACTGTCCTTCCATTTCCCTACTTTTAAAATTGGACTAACACTCCCTCACTGGCACATGAGGAGCTTAAATACTCCAAGTATTGCAGGTATGAGACCCTGATAGGGACCTCTGCACAGAGAGGACTCATTCTGGGAAGCAGAGGGAATTTGAACCCAAGACACACTTGTGGGGAAGGGGAAATCACACAGCCCGGAAGGGAAGGAAATGTCTGGATGAATCCTGGACAAGGCAGGCTACTGCATTTCATGGCAGCAGCGCCCATGCCAGCAAAGGGAAGGAACAGTTAATTTAATAGAAGTGCTGAGCAATCAAAAATTACTGGGACATGTCGGGGGGGGAGGTGTGTGGGAATCCAGCCACAGAGTTCACACAGACACACTATGGCACATCAACAGCGAGAGCCTGAACACAGCAGCAGTGCTGGCGGGTGCCACAGAAGAGCAGGGAAGCGCTTTCTTGAGGCACCGTTAACCAGGGAACAACCACATGACCAAAACAATTGACAGAGAAAAACCAGCCCGGCACCATGGCTACTTTAACCCTCCTCCCCATACACCAAACCTCCCACGCAGACCACTCCGAGTTTATCTTTCCTGGCCACACACCAACACCCATATGGTGTGAAATGGAAGAACACCCCTCTTTACCCTCCCTCATCCTTGCTCCCACCTCCGTGTGTGTCCCAGAAACACACCAAGAGCATGCACAGCTCCCAGGGCTCAATACCCCCTCGCTGACCATGCCTACTTAATGCAGATCCCACAGCTCTGGCAGCCTGAATTGTTTCTCGTTATTTATTGCTCATTTTGCTCTCTGGGACAATGCAATTGCCTCTTAGGATTTGTGCCCTTTCATTTCCAGGCCTCAGTAACTCCTGAACTACAGTTTCATGTGGTTTTGTGATTGTTAACCCAGCATGCAGACGGGTCTACGACCATAAAAGCTCAATGAATCTTATATGGCAAAACACAGGCTGCAAAAACATTTTCTCCTTCATTTGCAGTCAAAGAACATACTATCACCACCACGAAAGACGCAGCAGCAGCCAGGTTTTCCAAGGAATCGTGTTTCCTCATTGCTGTGCAGAGGAGAAAGGACTGTTTCTGCTCAGAGCATCATCAGTCTTTTAGCCTTGTCAGAAAAAGGGTCCCTCATGGATTAAACCCTCTGGGCCTGCAAAATCTCTCAGTTCTCTTCCCTCTTTTTGGCTGTGAGACTCACCAAGGTGCGGGCAGAAGAGATAAAAAGGACGTTACCTTGTGGTTTTTCCCGTGTCGGTACATCATCCAGTCCTCCCCATTGGTGCTGACCTCCAGCTTGTAGGTACGGACATAGTAGCCCTTCTGGGTTTCTCTTGAGATGGCACCCTGTGTGGCAATGGCTGTGAGCACAGTCAGGAAGTGGAGGTCCACCTTTCCAGGGGAAAAAGGGACAAGAAAGAGAGTGGTGACCACCTGAGAGTCCAAAGTGGCTAATTAGTTCCTCTCTCTATCTCTGAAAAATAAAAAGGTGCCAATTCAGCCTGTCTCACTCTATCTGTGGGTGCACAGTTCAACAGCCACGACCCTTCCCAGGACCTGCTTCAGCAGGATAGGACCCTGGGACAAGAGTAGCTAAGGATCTTGATGTCTGTTTATATGGGACCATCACAAAACCTTCTTCCTGCCTCAGACCAAGCAGTAGGATCTGAACAGAAGCACACGTCCATTGAAGAGGGACAGAGACTGACTTTTTCCATGTAAAATAAAAGCATGATATCCAATTAGCAAGTGCTGCAGCTCTTGGTTTTCCCTTGCCGTTTTTTTGTTTTGTTTTGTTTTACAACATGGGTTGAGAAAGGTCAGCAGAGCTGGCTTAGTAGCCCTGCCACGAATGAAGAATGAGACGTCTGCTAGAGGCAATGACATTCACCACCTCCTGCTCGCAGTGCCCTTTAGCAAGCAGTGTCTCCCGGCGATGTGACACAGCCAGGAGCTGTGTGTGGACACACTGTGGCTCTAACCAGCTCCCAGGGAAAGCCTTTGCTCTGTCAGCCCCCCGCCTGACATCAGCCCGCTCACGCTCCCTGCATCACTGATGAGATAAATATTATTCTAGTTGTTTTTCTATGCACCCCCTGGAGACTTTGGTCCTCGGGCCAGTGTCGGAGTCAGTGGCCCTTGTAAGTGGCAGAGGTCTCTCAGTCTCTGTCGGTCTGATGGAAAGTCCATCAAGGTTTGGGCAGAAAGGAGGGGGTGGGAGAGAGACAGCGGCTGGAGTCAGTCCTTGTGCAGGCAAGCTAATGGGAGAGCCAGCCCACCGCATTTCACTGAGGCGCTGCAGCTCCCCTGCTGCTTGCTCCCCGTGAGCCACAGAGGCAATAAAATATTCAACAAGCCTTATGGTCAAGGGTCAGTTTAACAGCGTGACTCTCTGTTTGGCGGGGGAAGAGGAGAGCGGGCTGGAAAGGTACCTGGAGGTACTCTTTGTTGCTGTCTACGTTGGGGGTCCAGCCGTTGTCATCGCTGTTGAGCCGGCTCTGCTGAGGGGTCCAGCGCCCGTCTGAGAAGGTGGAGGAGGCACTGATCTGCATGTTGGAGATCCTGCCAGACTCCATCCCCAGAGGCACGTTGCACTGAAAGTCTAGAGCAGACACACGCATACAGAGAGATTGGTTTACAGCCTCAGTACTTCATCCCCAAGTGAAAGGCAGCCCTGAACGAATCTCTCCAGCTAACCCTGAGCAAAGCTGCCTGTCTGGAAAGATGAACAGGTCTGCACCATCTTGCTGCCTGTGTGTGCTCACAGGTGGCACTGCAAAATTACAGACAGGGCAGCTTTGTGTTTGCATGGCCCTCTGAACATTAATACAGTCTGGATCTTTCTCCCTCTCTCTCCACCTTGGCTCAGTTTTCACACAATTCTGTCCCTTCCTTCTCTCCACCTCCACTGAGATGTTCCAAGTACCCTGGCCACAAAGTTCCCATCTTCTTGAAGGCTGTGGGTGAAACCCAAGGACTGACAAAGCAAGGAATACAGACAGACACATTAGGAGAGTGCTTACTGTTGCCAGCAGGAGTGTCAGGAATGGGCCGCTCTAAAGGTTTTGTGTGCATGTGAGAGCAGGGATGCAGGTGTGTATGTGCCTGTGCATATCTGCATGCACTCTATGTGGTATCAGGACCACAGGGATTAACCAGACACATTTGTGAAAGACACTGCTAGGCTTTTCTTTGGATCTCCTCACTTCTAAGCTTTGAAAGTCACAATTAGCTCAGTTTTATGGCGCATCTTATCTATTTTATGGCAGCTGTCCTGTAAAAACAATAGCAAAGAAAACAGCAATAGAAAATACAGCCTGGGTCCAAGTGTGCTGCTGCTGTGAAACAACAGGGCTCCACCAAACTGCCTGTGTTTTTAGTGTGGCCAAGTCACCTCGGGTGGAAATGATAGGCCAAGTTAGGATGTCAGTGCTACTATTAAAGTATCAATTTACACCACCATAAACGAAAACAGGTCTGGCACTTTAACAAAGGCTCTTGTACTTGATTTCTCAAGCTTTGTGCTCAACATCTTATTTCCAAATCCAGAGCAGAAAAGGGATTAAAGAACAGATCAACTGAGTGTGGCAATAGGTAATGGTGAAGAGCTCATGCTTGTCTCTAGCTTTCACGACCTCAGCAGAACGTCCCTGTCTCAGTCACAGAGTAAGAGGTGCCTGCTGCCCTGGTGCTGCACAATCCCTGCTCTACCCTGCTCTCTGTCACAGGCTTTCAGTGGCAGGTCAGGGACTCCCTCTCTTTCTCTGGGACTGAGGGGTGTCCTAAAGGCTTCTTCTCTTGTATCAGAGGTTCTCTGCGAACAGAGGTCAAGAACAGCAGCTCTGAGGCAAAAATACCATGGGAGAACAAATGGAACCTTTCCTTGCCTGCAAGGGTTATCACAAAGAATCAAAATGCTTTCCATTCTCAAAATACACAACTTACTTCCTCACTCCACATCAATTTACCTCCCTTATTAAGGGTTATAAAACAAAATTGGGCTTGAAATTCTTAACGCTTCAAGCAGTCTTTAATTAGACAGCCCAGAAATTCCAATTTGTGGTTTGGGACTGTGAATTTCTGGGAAACTAGAGAGAGAGAGAGCACATATTTTCCCCCATGCTTTAATAAATCTGCTGCACATGCTGTGCTGAAGTCTTCCACTAAATCCTTCGGGCTGAGCACATACATGAAGGATTCTAACCCAAAAGGTATTGAGAAGACTTCACAAGCAAGTGAAAAGTCAACAAAAGGTCAGAAAGTGAAATGCTTACTGAAATCTTACTTCTATCAGAAACAGAGAACAGATCTAAGTGAAACTGCTGTCTGTGCTGCTGGTGGAGAACCAGCCCCTGGACACACTTCTGCCTGCTTCACTCTTTGCACGTGCCAAATGAAAGACAGGAAACACAGGGGACACAACTGAGTCGTACACACACATTTCCAACTTACTTTCTGGGACTTCCTGGTGGATCAGGTAGTACTGAGCAGAGAAGCCGTCCTTAGCCACCGCCAGGTCAGTGTGGAAGGTGAGAGAGAGCACGCCGGTGGTTGAGCGGATGTCCGACGGCATCTTAGTGCCACAATACCTGCCTATCAAGGGGCCGACTGCGAAAGAAAGAGCAGCGAGGGTAACGCCTGCTTTTCCACCGGCCTGCTGGGTCAGCAGCACACTGCTGATCAGGATAAAAAGATGGGCTTCGGGGATGGGCTGTTTTTTATATCCACTGGCCCGGTGCCATGCAGTGCAGAGATATCCACTGCAGCAGGCATTGCTCTGCAATTGCTGGGAAATGCTCCAGAATGCTCTGTTTCTCAGTTTTGCTATAAGGTAGAGAGGTCCTCCCACCATTGCATGAGCCCACTGCCCTTCCCTGAGGTGCTTGGAGTGTCCCACGGGGCTTTTCAGATCAGTGGTTACAACAGAGCAGTAGTTTGTGGTTTAATGAATGCAGCCTTCTGCAGGCACACAGTCCCCAAGCTGGCCACGGAGTGCCTGATGGCAGGTTGCAGGCTGCAGCCACCCTTGAAGTTAGGCACCCTTGGTGCTCAGACACAGACTGGAGCTTTGTGAGACACCGGGAAGGGCCAAGGAAAGTTTTGGAGCTTTGTGAGACACCGGGAAGGGCCAAGGAAAGCAGTGCAGCACCCCATGGCTTACCCTGAGGGATGCCATCCCAGATGTCTAGCCAGTCGTACTTGCAGTCTCCTTCCCCTGACTGCAGTGGGTCATGCTCGAGGTCAAAAAGCTGAAAGTGGAGGAGGATTTCCGTCTTTGGCTTGGCTATGATGGTGAAGATGCAGTCCAGGTTGTGTGGATACTTGTCAGGGAAACCCGGGGACTCAATAGTGCCGTTGGGGGCAGTGAAGTTTCTGGAGCAGTCCTCAGAGCCTGTAGCAGCAGGAAAAACCCAGAGCCTTAGCAAAGATGAAGCTTGATGCCCACAACTTGACACTGTGGAAACCCCATTCTGAGTTTAGTGGGGTTGTGTATTCACTTCTGGAAATGTTCTGCAGCTCAAGAGCTCTGGGAATTACTGCAAGAAGTGAGAAGGTGATTTTCAAAGCTTTCCACAGGTGGAGAGATAAGGTCCATGAGGTCACTGTAGTGGACAACATGGTACAAAATCCCTTAGAGAGCTTTGCAGACATAATCTGTACACCACTGCTGATCCTCCTGTCAATTACTTCAAAACCAGGACTAGAAAAGCCATCCTATCCAAAGCCATTGCTGTGATTTGGCAGGCCGGCGCACGGCCACATCCCTGTCCCTCACGGTGGTGGTGGTGGACAGGGAGGTCACACCAAACTGGCCTGTCTTCCCCAGCTGGCCCTTTCCACCCTAACCGGTCCCCCAGACCCGTGTGCTGCTCCAGAGCCCGCAGAGCTGGCACGCAGGGAGCGGCCATCCACAGTGCTCACGGCACAGCCACCCGCAGCCATGCAGGCAGGGCACGGCTGCGGCACCAGGTGCGATGGGGGAGCCCCGTTTGGGGAAGGAGCTGCCTGGGACGGGGCAGAGAGGAGTAATGGGATGTGTTCGTTTTGGGAAGCCTGTTCCCATGGGCCAGTCTCCTGCAAACTCCAGCCTTCCAGCACAGATATCTGTGCCTCAGTTTCCTCTTGAGAAAATCTGGAAGCACAAATATTTACTCAGTGAAAGGGGCTGTGGGAGGGTGCCAATGTCTCCACTGTTTGCTGCAAACCCTTGGGAAGTGCACAGTTAGCCTGCAGCCCCCCCCGAGACCTACACAAGGGACAGGGGCCAGCTCCAGCATATGTTTCCACAACGTGGCCAGCCACGTTAAGAGTGGGGATAACCGAGTCCGTGGCAGGGGGCTCTCGGCTGAGAGCAGGAACAGAGCCCTATTTTTCACAGAATGAGCCATCCACACCAGAAATGCAAGTTATTTCTATCCTTAAGGAAGACCTTTGCATGGTGGGGAGGACAGACAATGTCGCCTCTTATTTATTGCTGACCTCAGCACTGGCCTCAGCTGCAGCCGGGCCAGTTCAGTGCCCCCTCTCATACAGCCAAGGTGCCTCGGGTGGTTGGGGAAAGGGGAGTTTCTGTCACATTCATACCACGGTGTCTTTGAAACCCTTGCCGGGACAATAGGCATCAGAAATCTGCAGCCTGGAGCGAACAGAGGAGAAAGGCGGTGTTAGAGAGGCGGCTGGCCACGGCTGCAACCCGCATTCTCCAAGGTTCCTGCTTCACTTTTACAGGGACTCTCTCCTTCTCCGCTACAAACCCTTTTGCTCCGGCACTTCCAGGCAGCGCGAGCCTTCCCAGGACTAACGGGAGACTTGTTATTCAATTCAGCATTAACCTAGGGAGTCAGGCCAGCAGCCCGCAGTAATAGCAGGATCTTGCACTGCATTATGCAGTCAGTGCCTGGCTGGAGGGCTGCTCAGGAGAGGCTCTTAATTGACTACCTAATGAAGCAGCCAGCTTTTCTGGTGTGAACCTGTGGGGTAAAATGCAGAGGCAAAGAAAAAAAAAAAGGCCAAACACAAATCACAGCATAATGCTACAAACAGGGATAAGGGTGTACTTCGTTCCAAACAACCTGAAAGAGGAACAGATAAATAGTGAAAATAACACAAGCTCCGAGCTAGGGAGAAAATCAAAGGCTAAACCCAGAGTCAGGGACTGTTCTCTAGAGACAGGCAAGATGTAACTATGTCACCACATTAGACAACAGTTACCACAGTTATCACATTAGACAATAGTGTGGGGCTCTTATCGCATTTGGCATCTTTGTCTACATTTTGGCTAATAGCAGCAAACACAAGGATCAGCTTTTTATAAGGAAGCTGCAGATAATCACCGGGAGTCGTGCTGGCTCAGGCCAGCCTGAGAGGCGACTTCGATGCCCAGGGCTGCAGAGCTCAGGCCGGCCCTGCCAAACTGACTCACAAAGGGAGCAGCGGGGAGGCTGGACCAGCCGGGGCAGGCGGCCCTTGTCAGCCCACAGGCTGCTGAGCGATACCCATCAGGGGATTCAAAGACTGCTATGTGCTTGTTTGTATGCAGATTGCTCCTCTCTCACACTGTGATAAGGGAAATTTAGCACAAGGTGGGGAAATAAATGCTCCATTGAAAAGAGTTGGTTTTTAAGGTCACCCTTAAGACAGAAGGAATCTGCAGCCACTGCTGCCTTCACTGAAGTGGACAATGACAATCTGATGACCTTTAAAGCTGGTGACACCCTTGCTGGTTACCCTGACAGCTCGGATGGAAACTTGGCCCATGCCTGCCTGCCTGCCAGCAAAAGGCAGGGTTTCCTTGTACTGCAGGATCTGGCTGCAGGGTCATGGGCTCATCCACACTCCTGTGCCAAAACCTGCCCTCCCAGGCTTGATTTCGTGGGCTGTGGCTGTAAGAAAGTGTGGCTGTATCTGGAGAGGATGGCTATCTGCAGGGGTGGGGGTGGCAGAAGGAGCCCCAGCACCACTTCGGACCTGAGGGCGGTACTGCAGAGACTTACACCGAGGGACACAAACTAAGCTCCAGCCTCCATCCAATTTCTGCTCTCTTCCAGATGAGCCCTTCATTCCCTCAGGGCCCCTGGGCACTGCTGCCTGTGCTTCACATCTTTTCTTTAGAGGCTGGATAAGCATCCCTGTTGTGTTCCTTTTTGGTTCTTCCCATGGCACAGACTTTTTTTTTTGGTGCTGGATGCAATGACTGAAAGCCACGTGTGTTGTCTTCCAAGACATCACCAAAGGAATGCGGGCACAGGGCAGGTGCCCGTGTGCCCACACAAAACGCCCTCCTGTTCCCTCAGCATGCAGGCACACCTCCCCACATGCACACAGGGTAGGGGCTATTTTTTCAAGCCTCTTTCTTGTCAGGCACAAAATTCTGGCAAATATTTAGACAGCAACACTATTAAAAGGGCTTTGAGCCGATTTTTCTTTCCTCAATAATAGTTCAGTATTAAGCAGAATTATGAACAGTTCTTCTTATATCAGACTGGAAGGGTGCTGCCTCAGACATTGACAGCATTGCTGACAGCAATCACTTGGAAACTAGAGCTCCCCACATCCATGGAAAGAAAACACAGCGTCACTGATCAACCCTGAATCACAGCTCCACAGGAGGGGGAGCTCCATGCACTTCTAACAGAGGGACAATCCCCTTTCAGCCCTAACAAGCTCTACACATGCCAGGAAGTAAAGGTGTGTTTCTAGTCCTTGAATACAATAGAGCGTTTAAGGAGGAACCCTGCTTTACTTGCCACACTGTGATCCAAAAATGCACTGTCATGTGACACTAACATCTTTACCTTCTTTCAAATGTGATGCACAGACCTGCTTAAATTTAAAAATTTAAAAAAAAAAAAAAAAAGTTCTTTATGTCTGGAAAATATGCTAGAAATCACATTGAAAAAGTGTTCAAAGATAATTGTGTCCAAAAGTCTGGGAGAAAGGCCTGACTCAGACACTCACCTGTCTTGTAGATCTCATAGCGCAGAGAGAAGCCGGCACCTTGCCGTGCGTAGTCGGAGGTGAACTTGATGTAGAGAGAGGGGCCAGAAGAGATGATGGTAGGAGGTGCAATGTTCCCGCAGTGCTTGCCCAGCAGGTCTGCCGCTTCGCTGTCCCCGTCGCGGATCTCGATGTAGTCGTACCTGCGGAGGCAGGTGAAATGGCAGGGAAACCATCTGTCAGGGAGATGCTTCGGGATGCCAGGCGTAAACAAAAACCACTCTTGGCATCTGCATATTTCGCAGAATGTCCTCCCGACAGGTACCTGTGGCTCTCTTATTCGCACCCCACCACAGACCCCAAAACACCTTTTCTCTTTTGCCTGCCTACGTTTAGGTCCTTTCCTCTGCTGCCATTCACATCTTTAATTTATTGCACATACATCTGCTTCACCTTCACAGCCAACAATGCAAAATTTAGGACACGCTTTACCTCTATTTCCACAGAACTCCTTTGGCGTGGTAGAAACTCAGATACAGCTCTTCTGGGGCTGCTCTCCTCCCCATACCTCTCATCTGAAGTGCCATTGTGCTGTTTGGCAGAACTCGTTTTGTTCCCGTATCCATGTGGGATTTGGCCAAGCACGTACCAAGCGTGAGACTGTCAATGTTCAATCCACGTGAGCAGGAGCTATTTTATGCACTGACAACATACTGGTCCTTTAGCAGTCATGGCAAGTACACTCACTTAGCCCTTGGACATTAATATTAGTCCTCTACTATTAAGCGCTAATGAAGATTTTCTGTGGATGAGGTTTTGTGTAAGAGCTGGGTACCCACACTCGCTATTGCAGTAACTGCACCCCACCTTTGCTGGACCCTCCCTGAAGATGTTCCACCTGCCCACGGGCCCGGGTGTCTGACTGGCTGTGGGGAGGAATGTGTAGGGTTAGAAGAATTGCCTTCTGGTGCAGAGACAAAAGCTTGTTGCAAAGCTCGGCTGGAAGGGGAAAGTGCCACAGATCCCTTCATATTTTCTAGGCCATGAGTAGGCAAGGTAGTAGTATCAGGCTCTGCGTGCTGTGAAGAAACAAACAGCTTTTACGTGTACATCTTGTTCTTCAGCTGCTTTCTAACACCCACGTTCTCCCGCCCCTCTCCTCTCTGGCCAGCGTGCTGCTATTTACAGAAACTGACCATCTCTCTAGGACTGTTTATTTGCTTTGTATCAACCTGTTTGAACAAGCTACAGCTCTTCTCACGGGGCCAGGGAAGAAAAAAGCATTTCCAGGCTGCCAGGAATCTGCCTTTCTTCTTTGTCACAAGATCTTCTGCTTGGGAATGGAGAGTTGAAAGGAGAAGTAGCTTGCTGGATATAGAATGATCCTCATGTGACTCATTCCCGTTCTGCAAAGCACATATCGGCGAGTAACAACCTCAAAACAAACTTACAGGGACTTAGTGTGCTCCTCCACAAAGAAAGATGGCTCAGACGGCTTCGGTTTCACTCCTTTCTGGGACTAAATCAGGCTGAGAGCCAGAAGCAAAATGCCTGCAGATAAAATCCTGTCTACGCTGGACCAAGCACTCAACTAGCTGCAATTACCCAGCCTTTAACTTCATTACAGACTCAATTGGCTTGGCCAAGGTGAAATCCAAGCAGTCTTGAGAACTGGCACTCGAAGAGGAAGAGCACTTGGCTTAGCTGGTGTGTGGACACACAGCAATGCAGACGAAGATCTCTCCCCTTGCCCTCTCCTCAGCTCTGCCTAGCCGCTATCACCTCGTGACCCCTTATTACCCTGACACCAGTCAGCAGCACCCTGCCTGACCCCACTAATGGTCATCATGTGTGGCTTCATCCTACCATCTCTCTAGGGAGGAGGAACATAGAAAGCAGTGTTAGTGCTTCTAAGTAGAATTTTTTCCTCCTTGTTTGCCTATTTGTTTAAAGTAGTACTGAGCAAACAGCGGGGACATTTTGTTCTCTAAATAACTGCTTGCTTTCAGCGTGCTTGCAGCCCTTCCACATCTGAAGCACACATCTGTGCCGCAGAACTACTGGCTACTAGTGAAATTGTGAGTGTGTGGCAAAAAATTAATTTGGCAAAAACATGAATGCTGGCAAAACACGGTTAGTGGAGTGGACTGTAAAAGCTGCCATTTTCATGCACAGGCAGAGGTTAGCTGCATCCCGGGGAATCACATCTGTTTGTGTCCTCGTGGGGTTGTACCTCGCCAACACGGTGCACAGCTTCAGCTGCTTGACTGCAATGATCACAGCTTCTGCTGCAGCTAGCACATCGAATATCCTAGCGCTGTCCACATGGCTCCTCAAGCCACTCAGCTCTGCAGGAGCCCTGGAATTTCAGAAGCAAGTCCTGGGCAAAGAAATTTTCACTTATTGAATGGGTGATGGACTTCCAGTAATACATACAATAGGGAATATTGGAATCTGCTCATGGGCAATCTGCAAATGGAAAATTAAAAGAATAAATCTAGTAACTAAATCATCAGGAAATACTTGCCTTTTAAAATTAAGCCCTATTTGGCTTCATTCAAGCATCTAACTTAGCTTTCTCATACTGGAAATAATCCTTAATAAATCAAATGTTAAAAACAACCCCAAAAAAACCCAAAAAGCCCTCAAGAGAAGGTCAGGAAAACATTTTTTGCCAAATGTAAAATTAATATAAATGTGTAAGAGTTTTCTTCCCTAGTTAAAAAATCCTGGCCCAAGTCCTCTGCACTGCATGAGGCAAACCCTTTTCTTTGGGTCATATAAAACAGAATGTGAACTGGGAAAGGATTACACTTGGGAGATAGCACTGGCCAAGATGAGCAGGAAGTAGGAGCCCCTACTTCCTCTACATCACAGCAATTAATCTTTAGGCCTTCAAAATGAAACACCGAAGACATCCAATCAAAACTGTTAAAGTTCCAAATTTCAGCAGGAATGCCCGCTAATCCCCACCACAGATTCTTTTGGAACCATGCGCTTCGCTCAGGCCCATGCCTTGGCCCTCAAACAAACTGATAAACCCCATTCTCCTCATTCTGGGTCACTGGACATGTTACAATCCAGCTTGGCCAAATCCTTGCTCCTGTTAAGCTTAAGCACGGTTTCTAGACTTTCTTCTTCCCTTGTGAAAAACAAGAAGAAAAATCGGAAGGAAGAAAACCCAACCACGCTTTCTACTCTAACCATTTCATTTTTGGATAACTAGGGCCTAGGGCACAGCTGGGTGGGACACATTTGTGCTGTGATGGTGTTCAAACTGTCTCATACAGTGCCCAGCAGTCTGCATTTCACTCATATAACCAGAGCCATTGTTTCAGTCAACATGCACCAACATTCTTGTGGGCTGACCTCTCTGGCGTCACCTCCACTGAGAAAGATGCCACTTCCAAGCAAATTTCATGGCCACTTCTCCCCACCTAGGCATTGTTCCAATGAGCCAAACGAAAACACGTGAGGCCAGGGTGCAACCACTGTAACCCACAAGTATAACCAATTGATTAACCAACTTTTCTTTTGCAGGGAAGGTGACCACATTTGGCTGCTCCTCCAATGGCACAATGGCAAGACATTCTGAGCTGCCACTTGAGTGAGAAGGCCAGCAAGTTGGTTTGAAACCACCACAAACAGCTTTTCACTCGGGAGTTTTGAGGCTGGGAGGCAATGCCGAAGTAATTTTTACTGCCCAGACAATGGAGGCTGAGAAAGAAGGGAAATACAAAGCTTAGATGCTCTTCTTGAAGTTGTTTAACAGAATTAAACGAAAAATGTACAATGCTTACAAATATTGCTGCATTTTAAATACATATTTTTTTAGTAGAAAGTGCTTTGCTGATGTTAAGAGAGCTTTCGTAAACTAATTATAAAGCACTTCTACAGCCTGTATTATTCATGCTTGTCTGCTTACTTTTTTCTCCAGTCAACCTCTCTGCTTTCCAGGCTTTCCTTTCTATTTTTCCTAAGTCACTTTTCTGCTGGCTCCCCGAATGAGGTGCAACAATGTCGAACAAGCCCCAGCTGTAGTGATTATGAGAAGACCTCCAGCTTCTCAGCCCTTTTCTGTTGCGAAATGGCTAATCTGCTCCCTGAGCATTGAGCCCTGCTCCACCATCCCCTGGGGCCAGGACAGACCTCCCAGGTGCCCACCCAGGCACTGCTGAGCTCCAGAAACGCTACAACCCATCTGGGGAGCAGCGCCAGAAAGCCTGTGGCATTCCTCTGGGCGCTCCTCTCCGGCGGGACACTCGACACAAAGAGTTTGGTGACCCACACTGCTGAACACAAAATCAACAGCCCCGTTCACCTTCATCCCCTGGTCCCTCAGGCGCTGAGCTCTTCCACCCTGAAACATGCCTCAAGGGCATTACAGGGATGTCAGCTTAGGATGGGGAGAAACACGGATAACAAATTATTTATATGTTCACCGCTGTATCATGAGTCCTCTGAATACGATTGCTTCAAAGCCTAAGGAGGACTGGCCAAGCTCTGACCTAACTGGCAGCACTCTCCGTCTCTCTCTGGAGCTATGATTTGAAGTAGGTGAGGACTTGCACTTAGCAAAGCCCAGCTTCCAGTGCTTGCCAGGACTGGAGGGAGAGGCGAGGCTCCAACCTGAACCTCCCCAATGTTTAATTTGGAGCTATTATTTACAGGCGTTTCCATGGGGCTCATGACTGCAGCTGGCAAACAGTAATGATGGGATTCTCACGAGATCCTGGGAGGTAGGAAGGCAGAGAGGAGCAGTGTCTGCCCTAAGGTCACACAGGAAGTTTGCAGCGCAGCTGAGAATAGAAACCAATCTTGACTGGAGAGATTATATTATATTATATTATATTGGAGAAATCTGGCCTAGATAGACAGAAAAACAAATAGGTACAGGCTGCATGCCAACAACCCTAAATTTGGGAATGCCCAGGGCTGACTTGAGCCTTCAAGACCTCTGATCTGTTTGAACCATATGTCACTGTGTCTTCAAAGTGTCTGCTGAAGAGAGGAAGAGAAACTGCAATTCTAGTAAAATTTGGCAGGAGTTAACGTTCTGCAAGTAGCTGGGGAAGGCCTGTGCTTAGCCACAATGGCAGCTAGTAAATGCAATTTTTCCCCCTTTGAAAAGGCAGTGGCAGGTTTATTTCTCAGAAGTTGGTATAAAAAAACATATAAAAAAGTTTTTTGAACATCCTCTAAGAACAGGCAGTTTCTTAGAAATTAAATAGCAGTTGCAGTATAGAGATAGTTAAGAAATGGTGAACCTGCATCTCTGTGCTTGTTGTGCAATCAAGAGGTGGCTAGAATTAATATCCATTATGTGCTAGCTGGCTTAGTCGATTTTTCTGTGTCACCACCCATCCTCATGCTCTTTTATATGCCACCTTCCAACCAAATCATTATTTCATGGGTGGTTACATTGCGAAAGACAAAAAAACCTTTTCCGTGATGTTTACACAATCTTGAGCAACTGCAGGACATACCCTTCAAAGGTTAAGTTGTTCCAGAAGCTAGTGAGGACTTCTAAATGTTTTTAGTTTTTTTTACAGCCATGATTGCAGAGGCGAGCACCACTGCTGTCTGATGAAACAAGAGCAATGAAGTTTGATCTTAGCTGCCAGCCCTTAATCAGAGTAATTAATTATAAATACAGCAGATGAATTGGATTCTCCTTTGACTTGAACTGGTTTTACACATGTGTAACTCATCATTTTCAGGGTAATCACTCCTAATTTATCCTGGTGTGAGAAGAGAATCAGTCCTCATAGCCACAGGCCCTGATATGGATTTGTGCACAGAACTAAAAAGCCTGTACCACATCTAGGTTTAGCCAACACAACCTCCTCTGCTCTCAGTAGAAGCAGATTTCTCAGACACAGCTCGGGATGGGATTAATTGTTCTAGAAGTACTTTAAATCACTCTTACTGGCTAGACCTGGGCTTTGGGTGTCTGAACAAAGCAGAGATGAGTCTGATCTCAGTCTGAACCTTTTGGGGCCATTTTTGCCTGTACTGAGGCAAAAGATGCTTATAGAGCTTGCCCTTGTTTTGCCCTTATGGAAATAACTGACTCTGGCAACAACAGAGAGAAATGGGCTATAATTGCTCTGAATCTGAAGGGATTTCACTGGATCTGAGTGACTAAAATAACAAAAAATCCAATGGCAGCAAGGGGAGAGCTAGGCTGGTGTGGGGGGAGTGGGGGGTGACGGCGCAGGCAAAAATGCTTAGGATTTCTCGGAAGTTTGTTTTGAATTTGTTGTATCCAATTACGTCTTGTGTAATCACAGTATTGTGAGGGTTTGTAATCATTCTACTGTGCTTTGGATTATTTTCTTATCTCCTAAAAAAATCTGACCAAAATTTCTGAGAAATGAAAAAAATCAAGTTATCCAGTTAAAGGGAAAGGAAAAAAAAAAATAAAGAAATGGAAAAAGGAAGAGAAAAATAAAAATAAAGAAGGAGAGAAAATAACTCTATTAGATTGGAAAACTTCTTCAAAAGTGCCTTGAAGACAAAAAATGGAAGCTGTAAAGAGCCTCTATTTCTACCCTTTGTGTTGCTGTTTTCACCCCCTTAGAAGCACTCTTGGTGGGAAGAGGCTTTCAGCAGTTACTGCTGACTTATGGGGGTGGGGGGGAAAGGTAGCCAAGGTACTTCGTGCAAAGGGAGGAATAAAACATAACTGCTCCTGAGGCGAGTTCTGATTCAGGAGGGAATTTCAGCTGCTTGCATGCTGCTGCCCTCCCCTGAGACAGGAGAGCCAAAGCTTCCCCGCGCTTTGCCGCTCATCCCCAGGCTGCCTCCCTCAAGCTGTGCTGCCAGATCGCTGCAGAAAGGCGCGTTGGAGTGGAGAAGGGCTCTCATCTGGGGCATGTCTGGAAATCCGACCGTTATATAAGAAAAGAGATGTGCTAATGTGCACTTCAGGGGTTTTCTGCAGGCTGTTGTTCAGTAGTTGCACATGGCTGTTTAGTTTTATTTCTGTCTCCAAAACCATCTCTATAAATTCCTCACTCTTCCATTTTTAGCTACAGGGGTCTTTTGTTGCAAGATGTCTGTGGTGTTCATTGGTGAGGGGAGAATCATGGTGAATTCAGGAATAAAATATATGAAGCATGTTCAGAGTAAGCCCCCTTTCCACGGCATTCTGCCTTCTGTTGCCGCTCTAAGGGAACTGAAGGAACTCACAACCCTTTCATACCCCAAAACACAGGACACTTGAGAAAATGCATTTGCACTTTTCTCCTTCTGCTACAATCCATCTGTGGAAAAAAAATTAGGCTTTGGTTTCTATGTCATTTTACTGTCACCACTCACAGGCACTTGATCACTAACAGAAAGAAAAAAATAAATATAATAAAAGATAATAACCACTAAAGGAAAAATTACTGCCACAAAGCAGCAGAGCAGGCAGAAGGGAAGGGCCAATGCTCACTTTGATCTCTTTGCGGTGGGGGGACAATTTCCCTTTTCTGATGGGATCCAGTGCCCGCAGCCCAGGCAATAGATGGAGGTGAGCTTAGGTCAGGCTGTCCAAGTTCTAGGGTGATGATGAGGATTAGGGAACGCTCACACGGCCTGCTGTGCCAGCCCTGCTCCCAGAGGAGCGAGTGATGTCCCATCACACCTCGCTGGTGCAGCATCAGTCATGGCCTTAGACACAGCACGCAGTGAAAAGCAAAAGGAAAGAGTAAAAGCTGGGATCAAATGGGGATCAGAGCTTGGTAGCTGGGCTTTCCACTACCACTCATTTGCACTGGCTTTTTTTTTCAGCACAGTACTGAAATAAACACCTCGTTAAGCGCCAATTGTATAAAGGAGGCTGTAAGAACAGGGCCCTGACCAGCCCAGCCTTACCCTCCTGGCTGTCTACATCCCTCATTAATGATGGATGGTCACCCTGGGACCGGCCCACCATAGGATGACTTTCTGACCCTTCATTTTCTCAGACACAGCCTGTTCGCAGCCCAAATCCTGCCTTAGCTGATGCACAAGTGAGTAAAGCTTTGCTGCCAAGACTGGCCTGCAGCCTCCACTATCTGGGCATTCCCACAATTTGGCTGTGCCAGCTTGTAGTAAGATCTATTTCTGGGGCAAACAGTGCACTGAATGTGCCTGATCCCTCCTTGCTTACTGCATAGCACAGCATCTCCTGCCGCCTTCTCTCCTCCAAATACGGGCACCTGCAGCTCAATAGCCATCTGAACCAAAGGGTGCAGAGTCTGAGCAGGGTCAGTGCCTGAGGGCGAGCCTGTGCCATGCAAGAGCCACACCTTGCTGTGCATTGGCGGCAGCAGCGACCTGTCACACGGTTCTCTTTGACAGCAGTGACTATCTGGGGGTCTGGGAAGAATGAGCTGCTGGCAGGGGCTGGTTGGTGCCCCTGAGCTCAGCCCAGCCCAGGACAGCAGGCCAGAGAGGCAGAGAAGCCACATCAAGATACAAGAGGGAGGCAGTGATAAGGGAATGGGATGCAGCAGGAGGCTGGGTAGGTACTTTTCTCCTTAATGTGCTCTGGGAGCAGGGGGATGGGACTGTCCCTGTTTCTCCTACAAACAAGGACCCTGCCACTGCTTTGTTTGGAGAGATTTTCTTTCAAGCAACCCTTTGTGTGACCCTCCCGTTCAGCCATGGCAGTGTGTCTGCTTTGTCCTGCCAGCTCAGCCATGGAGTGTTTACAAGCCTCCCTCACCCTTCCAGGCTGTGGTTCAGCTCCATTGACACTGAAGGCAGCAGACTCCTCTCGGCGTGTGATGAATCAATTACTTCCTCTGACACTCTATTACTATAGCCCTTACATCTCCAGATTGCAGATGAAAAGACAGGCTGAGAAGGGGGACAGGGAAGGGGAGAGGTCTCCTGAGGTCTCCTTCAATTGAGCTGTTGGACATCTGAAGAAATCCCCATCTGCCATATTTAAAGACAGAGAGATGTTTTGCTCCTGAATGGCAGAAAAATCAGAGGGTTTTCACAAAAAAAAAAACCCAACAACCTTAAGAAATCAAACGGGTCAAAAAACTTCAACAAGATGCAGCGAACATAGATCAATGGTGAGTCAGTCCCCTCTGCTGATGGAGATCCCAGACCTTGTTCCCGCCCATGATTAACAGCCAAACATCGGCGTTACCAAAGAGAGAGTCATTACACCTTCCTTTTCACTGCAAAATAACAATGTAAATGAAACCTCATACCAACACTCACAGAAGAGGAAGGAAGCTGAGCACATGCCTCAAACTCTCGTGCTGCCGGTGGAGGGAGGAGGCACTTCTCCTTGTTGGACATCCATCAACAACCCCAGCTCTGAGGTTTCCCTGGAGGTTTCTAACACGTGGAGCACTTCCTATGCAAACACCCTGCATGCAGCACGGCCTCAGCAGGCACGGGGCTGAGAACAGGGGCTCCCCCACCACCAGTGGATGAGTACTGCCCATCTCAGGAAAGCAGAACTCCACCTCAAATGATTCCTCACAGTGTCTTCTGTACTGCTGCAAGAAGGTGGGGGCAGTCACATAACGCGAGCAGCCACCCTGCTAGTTTCTGTGCCATTTGTAACAGAATGAAGTCCTTGGCAGAGGATTTCTGCTGTCAGACCCCACTGCTTCAGGCTCTGCTTCTATGAATTCATTAAACCATTATAGCTCCATGTCTGACCCGGAGTTACTTCAAAACCACACCACACTACTGTACTGTGCTTGCTCACTAAGGCTGGATGTAGATCTCAAGAATTCCTTAGCATCAGCAGTGGGGTGGGGTGAGAAACTGACAGAAAAACTCCAGGTTATTCACTCTTTCTCATGATCTACTCATCTACTCACTAAGCCAGCATAAGGAAGGCTTTCTATGGTGTGTTTGAACTGATATATCAAAGACAGTTGCTTAAAACATCCTAGCTGTGATTAGTGGACCATGACTACTATTAACTTATAAGGAATTCCAGGATCACCAGACTGTGGTTTGCAACATATTATTACGTTGCCATTCAATGGTGGTGTGCAGCCACTTGATTTAAAGGAAACGGAAAACTTGCCTCAGACTAAAACCTAACCTCCCCCCCCAGTTCCTTCAAGTACGTTCTATGCTGAGTTCTGGCCAAAAGCAACCACAAATTTCTTCTGTTTTTCAGTCTGCTCTTTGCAGTCTGTTCTTTTTATTTTGCATTCACATTTAATTGCAGAATTCACACCCAGTCAGAAAAGACTGAGAGCGCACTGGTTGTCTTCTGCTGCACTCTGACCTGCTCCTGTGTGATGCCGCTGCTCAGCAGCCTTTGGAGGGGAGTGTGCTTTGCACTGTTGCTGTCTATACTGGGTTTTATGCCTGCAGATGCCCAGATCTTCTTTTCTTTATAATGCAGGGAATTTTAAGTGATTCACCAAGGCAGGAACAGTAAATCAATAGCAGGGAAGGGGAAGAACGCAGATCTCACAACTCCCAGAACTGATATTTGCTGGGGAGTCTGCCAGTCCCCTCTTACAGCCTGACAATAGGCACTATGTCCGTTATAAATGCTGCAAGCAGCTAAGTAAAACAGTTGCTCATTAAAAGGCTAAACTAGCTCCTATGTAAATCAAGGTAAAACAACATGTTTCTTTTACTGGGCTTTGCATCTAGTCCATCATCATCATCATCATAATAATAATTTTGTAAATATCATTCTAGCACTGCCCTTACATTCACTAAACCTTCTAACTCCTGCATCCAGACAATAAACCCATGATGCAGAAGAGCATTGCTAAGCCCACTGCACAACACAAAAAAAGTGACCAAGACTCCTACTCCCACAGACATTTATTTGGGTTCCTGAGACCTGCTTGGGATGAGCCTCTCTGAAGGGTGTCACCCGGTATCACATCGTGGGCTGGAGCACTGTTGCAAAGACAGTCAAGGGCCTCAGGCTCTGCTGAAAGCAGGAGCACCTCAACACTGTGGTAATCAGACATCCCAGTGGTATTGATCTACTCCTATCCTACGGCATCTGCACCGAGCAGGGTCTGCAACCATGCAAAGGATTTAGAGCTGGAGTGTATCTTAAAGTGTTTGCTCAAAAAAAGGCACACGTTTCAGACACTTCTAGCTGAATTCTGAACCCACTTAATCAGGAGCCACCACAGCCAGCCCTGCCCTTGCTCCCTCTCCAGATGCTGTGGGGTCCTGTTCCTTCCTTTGCTGGACAGAGAGGCTGACTTAGAAGTGAGTACACCACCACCACTACCAGTTCCTCCTCAACAGCAGGAAGGAGGGGGAGAGGTCTCTGTCTCTAACCCTATTGTTCCCAGTGTCACCAGCTGGCCCTCAATTTGTCATCATGCCAACAGGAAACAAGGTGCAAAACGAGATCTGACTCCTATGCACCAGATGTCAGTGGGCTGGCGGGTCATAGGGGACCCCACAAGAGTGTATTTGGGGCCACCACCTTCTGCGGAGCCTGCACTGGGCCTGTCCCTCCAGGGAAAGGCTCTGGGGCATAGAGAAGCACAACCACAGAGCAAAGAGAGGTGGGAAGCAGAGAAGAAGGATGTGAACAACCTTGAGCTGTTAACTCATGTGGCTGGTATCACTGTCATAGCTAACCCATTCACTGATGTCCCATTTCAGAAAATGACCCGGGCTTGATGGGAATTATGAAGCATACAGCAGATGCTGGATGGAGCTGGAAAACAGTAGAAGCTCATTTGAAGACAAGTCGAGCTGCAGTGTCATGTTACTCAGACTGAATGATTTCCTGTACCTTAGAAATGCTGCTTCTGGCTACCCACGCCACAAACGTATGAACAAACAAACGCCTTCCTTAATACCTCGTCTTTGACTTCCCCTCACTGCAAAGTTAAAGCTTCACTCCCCCAGTGCTTCAGGACATGCAGCCATTTTCCCTCACGTCCCAGCGAAGAGCCCCTCCAACTCCTGGCATTCTCTAGTGCTCTTTTCTAAGCATTTTGCCAATCACAAGATGAACTGCATTGTTTCTAAAATGTTTACTAATAAGCTAATTATGCATTCTTTTCAAAGCATTTACTAATTAGCTGTCCAAGATTGCTGCCTTGTCTACTCTTAACCTTCACTGATGGCAGGATGGCTTCTCAAAGTGCTATGCTCTTGTTAGAAGGAGATGGCAAGAGAGGCAGGCGGAACGGTGCAGCCCCCAGCTGCCTGGCTGGCTGTGGGTTCTGGGTCTGGATGCAGCTCTCCCTGCCACCTCAGCTCAAAGAAATCTGAGCCAGTGTCTGTGGCTCCCTAGGAAGAATGCAGAGCTGTTTTGTTCCAGTGCCCAGCTTTTAAGACGCTCAGGAGATGGCTGTGCTGCCATAAGAGGCCTTCCCTGGCTGTCCAAGCTGCATGTCTCACCCTTTGTGCGGTGGCATGGGAACGCCTGCTGCAGTGTCCTCTGGCCAGCGCTGCCCTCGAGAGGGGCACTAGGAGCATGCTGTCTCCCCGGCCAAATCTTGGTTCCCTCTGCCCTTCGGGCTGGGAGCAGATGTGTCTCCTCCTGCCACGCCTGCTCTGTATCTAGCACAGGATGCTGTGCTTGATTCAACTCTCTTGGCACCGTTATGGCACTTACAAGGTCACAGCGACCACTGCATAAATTCCTTCGTGACACTGACTCCAGTTCCTGCTTCTTGAGATCTTCTGGGTTTGACAGTGGGACCCAAAGTCAGGAGGAAGAGCCTGACTGCAGCTCCATTTCCAGTTTGCCATCTCCAACCTATTTTGGGGGTCCCCGGGCCGTGCCTCCAGAAACTTTGGCCAGCATTTGGCAGGTGCCACCAGAGGGGGCTGCGAGCCACGGCAGCGGTGCCCAACTCCTTCCCAGGCAGGGATCCCGCCGACTGCAAACCGGTCGCAGCGTGTGCTGGAAATGGCTGCAGAAAAACCCACTGGGTATGGTCTGACGACCAGTCGGGCTTTTTAAAAATGCTGTTCCTCTGGAGCAGATGTTATGACTCAGCTGGGAGGTCCTTCTGCTGGCAGAGGAAGCACAAGCATGTCCACTGCAGCCTGGAGGGAATGTGCCTCTGCCCAGCCCAATCTGGCAGCATCAGCCGAGTGTGCTGGGGGTGGCAGAGTCAGTAGCCAAAGGCAGAAGGGAGCTTTTAGTGGTCCAAAGAGAAGACCAGCAGCGGGAGGGTAGCACGAACAGAAAAGGTGGTTGGTCATAAATGCAATGACTCACACATAGCTGAGGTTTTGGATTTGGAGTTTCCACGCAAGCAGGGCAGATAGAACAGCAAAATGGCATTTAAGAAGGAGCGGATATCTCAGGTACATGACTGCAAAAGCTGGGGGATAGCTGTCCCTGTTGCCCACATATTGCAAATTGTTCAGGTAACTCCTGGGATCCCAAATAAACCCCAGAATGCAAAAAACTGCCCAGCAACCCGCATACCACACAGAAGTGGAAACACTTCACAGCAGCAGCAGCCTGCTCTTTTCCACTGGATGCCACTTCCCCGTTCATTGAACAGATACCAGTGACGTGGGGTGCAGTACCTGAGCTACCGCTGCACTCACGGCACGGAGGGGAACAAACAGACAGGCACTAGCACGATCCTTTCTGAACAGTTCGGCAGATCTTTTATCAGAGCATCAAACTTCTCTTTTGGCTCTGTCATCACTGCTGTGGCCCCACAGCTGCAGGACAGCATGAACAACAGCCCAAGCCCATACACCCTCTCACAGCCTGCCCACCCTCCCTGCCACAGGGATCCCTGCTGGTGCACGACAGCCACAACAGCAGGAGGAGGCCAATTTTCTTAACCTACGTGCTCCTAAAGCAAGACACTTCCTCACAGCACAGATACAGCACTCAGGGAGAGGGGTTCTGGGGCTTCAATTACACCAAATTACTCCTTTCATGATGGTGCTGCTAGAGTGCTGTTACTTCTTAATGCAGCTGGACACGGCTGAAAAATAAAAGCCCAGATGTGCCGGCAGAAAACAACAGCAACAAGCAGCACTGAGCAGCCACCTCTGCTGCCACCTTGGGTGTCCATCCCTGGCTGATGCTTCCACCCTCCGGGCTGCCAAAGCTGTTCTTTGCAGCCAGCTCTGGCTCTGGCATCTAGGGAACACCAGGTTTGTAGGCCCCTTCTGGCCAGCTGCTGGCCGAGGGGAAATCACTGACCTTTCCTCAGAGGTCCCCAGGGTGCCAGGCACCGTACAAAGCACAGGAGGAAATGTCTCCTGTCCCAAAGGGAAATCGAAAGCAGATACAAGGAAGGCCAGAAGGGACACAGTAAAACTAAAAAGACTTTTGGAGACATTTTTGTAGGCTTTTGAATAGGTTTTAGGAATGTAAATGTTATGCTTTATGAGGGAGAAACTTTAGCCTAATAAGGTAAAATGAAATGTTGAAAGAAGAAACAACAGAGGAGGAGGTTATGGTGTTTACCTCTGGCAGCTGGAAGCACAGACTGGCCCCACTGTTGCTCCAAGAGCTGCCAGGTAGCAACACCAGAGCAGGGGACCTTGTGTGCCCAGAGATCGAGAGCCTCCATGGAGTCCATCTGCCTGTCACCCTGAGGTGAATGTGCTCTGTATCAATGATGAGATGTCAAGAGGAGGGCTCTGCCCTGAGACTGTGTCTTTGATGCTGATCTCCTGTTCCTGTTAAGGTTCACACCTGCAGATACAATGAGGTCTTTGCTTCTTCATAAAAAACCCTCTGACGCTCAGATGAGATTTGGTCATCTGAGAAATGGTCACCTATTATAAGTGTATTGTAATGTAATGTAAGTATTAACGCTCAAGATTTACACAGTGTCCATATTTGCCTCCTTCTGGTCAGTCACTTAAAAAAATCTCAATCCTATCCATTTCCTTCAGGCCATGTTTTTCATGCACTGTTTTCATTGCTCTGTCATGCTTCCTATCAAGCAGTGTCCATGAAGCTCTTTTAAACCCGCTCCTATTCAGTGTTTCAGTGCTGGCTTGAGGGAGCAGGCACCCGAGGCCAGCTCAGCTCACAGCTCACAGCTGTGGCCAGCAGAAGCTCAAGGGCACAGTGGATAAATCGTGTTGCACTTTAAGAAAGGCTCCCTTGTGCACGTACATGCAGAAAGGGAAATGGTGAGACCACACAGCAGCCACTCAGAGTGCCACAGTAAAGTAGAAAGCAGCAAAGGGACAACCACCACCCCCAGTGCTTAGGCACTCCCACTGCACACACCACCTGCAGCGTGGGATCAGACAACGCTGCCTCATGGGCAGCAGGACATGGCAAAAGTTGCAAAAGAGGCTCAGAGCTAAAACTGACATCTTCCTACAGGTGGAGGAGATGCCGATGCATCACCAAAGCCTGGTGCCCATGGAGATATCCCGCTCTTGGACCAACCTGCTTCTGCTTGCCTGAGACCTTGAAAAGACAGAAGCTGGGGTCCCTCCTGCCCAGTTTGATCCCTGCCCTGGCCAACACCTATGGCATACTCTTCAGACTGAAAATATGGGTCTATACAGCTTTTGTTACTGTGAATATGGGGCAACTGCATTAGCTATGAGGAGGCTGTGCAGTTCAGCCTATGCAAGCAACAATAAAATCTGATAACAACTATCACTCTCACATGCACTGCAGGGCCTCGTTGTGTTCCTCTATGCCCACGTTAAGCCTTTCTGTACCTTCTCCCTTCTTTATGCACAGGCCTGATCCTGCAAAGCGCTAAACACCGTGCACACACAGTGACTTCAGGGAGAGTTCATGGTGTTCAAAGCCTTATTAGCCCAGGCTTTATCTGTAGGGGGTGACAAAATCCCCAATGACATCAATCAGCACACCTTCATTAGAGTTAGAGGAGCTATGCTGATTTATGATAGCTGAGGATCCAGCTCTGCACTTCATAACCTTCAGTACATCATCAAACCCATGCTGAATTCTTTGTTCTCCACAGGACTGATTCTGCAGCCCCATAAATGCTTCCCTTGTTCCTTTGTCCTTTTTTACAAACAGAATTTCCCTCTCCATATGTAACCCCCCTTTAATCAACGGGACCAGCGTATTTAGCAGGACTGCTGTGTCAGGCCTGTTTTAGGAGACCCCAAGCTCCTTCACACTCAGGCATCCCTGTAGTTCGCTGTGGATTCCAGATGAAACCCACAGGTTTATATGTCTGCTGAGACCATGTTATTAACTCAGCCTTTTATGGTGCCCTTTGATGCCATTAATTATTCTTCACGAGTTGTTAATTGTTTTTCCCAGACATCTAGTTTCTGGATCGTTTCTTAGAAGAAAAAGGGGAAAAAAGCAAACAAAACCACCCTTCCCCCCAGTTTACCAAACACAGCAGAAAAAGTACCAGCCCAAACAGCTCAGACCACCATGCCTCCAGCCTCACACGGCCCAAATCTGCCTCTGCAGCCACAAGGCTCTCTGCCTTACCTCTGCCTAGTTACACATCAGGAGGTTGCTCTGCTCTCCCAGCATGGTCTAAAAGAACAGCGAGGCTACCTCGACACAGGAAAACAAGTGGCCTTTTAAGCAAAGTCAAGCTGAGGCTGAAAGCCTGTTGGGTCTTTCTTTCAGGCAGTGTCAGGCCAAGTAAAGAACTACTGGTTCACTGCTCAGAGTAGGCGCATCCGATGTGTCCAAAGCAGCATCTTACAACCTCACAGGCAACACTTGCTCCTTGAAGGCAAGGTAATGCAGCACTGTGGGGACTCAGGGTAACATTTGATTTTGAGTGGAAGGAAGTACAAGACCCATACCACTGGGCAAAAGCAGGAAGAGGAGGTAGCTATGTACTAGAGAGGAAGAGGAAGGCTCTTACTTGCAGTCATGTTTTTCAATTTCGAAGTGAGGGTTGAAGTTGAGGATAATCTTCTGGTTGGATTCAGGGGCGTAGATGACCCATTCACAGTTCTGGTGGGAGGGGTAGTCATTGGGGTACCCTGGCGAGGTGATGTACCCGGCATCCTTGGAGTTCAGGCGACCCCCGCATGGCTGAGCTGCAGAGACACAGAAGGGAACGAGGCATTGAAACATATTCTGGGCATCAGGTGTGCACAGCAGGCCTCCCTGGCCACTGATAGGGGTGGTCTGATAAAGACCGTTCTCCAGGCCACTGACATCCCTTTGGTACTCTAATATTGGTATTAATCTCTGGGCAAGGAGAATTATTCTTCAGAACAAACATACTCCTTTCCCCTCCACCTCCTGCCACGCTTACATACCACATTTCACACAGACCAGAAAAGAGAAATGAATGCTCTTGCCAAGGCAATTACAGAGCCATAAAGTAAGAGACAGATTGATATCAGATCATCTGGAGCTGCCTCATTTTATCCCTTCTTTTGCCTCCTTTGCAAGCCGCTCTGTGTCAGTCTCCCACAGCTGCCTCAGGGGACACCAGAATTTGGACACTGCAAATTCAACCCAGCTGCAGGAGGGCAGAAAGCTGTGCTGTTTCCAGGGAAGGAAACTGAGGCACGTCATGGCTGCTGGAGAGCCCAGGCCCACCCACACTGTGTGGCAGAGCTCAGGACAGCACCTGTCCTTCCTGGCCCCAGCCTGCAGCCCCATGAAAATCCCTCTCTGTTTGCTGTGCTCTCCCTCCCCAGCCTGCCTGCCCCAGCAAATACGTCCCAGCAGACTTGCAAGCTAACGCATCCACCGGAGCTGCAGACACAGATCATCAGCAGTGGTGGTTTTGTGGGACTAGCCCACAAATGGCTGGCAATGGCTGCGTGGTAAGCAGAGGAAGCTCTCTCAGCTTTGGGCTAGAACAGGCCCTAGAGGGTGATTTCATAATCAAAAAAACATTTAATCTCATGAATGCTGCAAATCAAATTTATTATTGCATTTCTTGCTGGGAGGAAAATCTGCATCACGGGGTCACTTGATAATGCACTACAAATCCCAAAGTCCTGTCTCCATGGGACCCCCATTGTGTGTCCTGCTTCCCCTACTCTCCAGCCACCCCCTTCTATCAGCACCCCGGCCCACAGGCTGCAACAGCTGCTCCCAGAAGACAGCGTTGCCTCTTCATATCCAGCAAAGCACACAACCCCCACCAAAATGGGCAAAACCCACCAAACCCCTAAGACCCTCCACAGGGCAGGCTGGCAGGCATACGGGTGACCCGGGTCCCACATTGTGGAAAGTCCTCCTCCCTGGCAATAGGCAGTGGGGTGCAATGTGGGATGCAAACCCTCATGGGATGTCCCCACTGTCAGGTTATCCCCACAGCCCTGGAGGACCCTGGACACGCAGGATAGTTCAAGTGTGCTTTCCCAAGGCTATGTGTGCACGCCCTGGGATGAAGGCTGCAACACGTCCCACGTCCCCAAGGGAGCCAAGGCACAGAGAAACATCACCCTTGATACAGGAGGGTAACCACACATCCCAGCAGCTCTGTGAGTGAAGGGTGTGTTCCACAGTGTTCCCCACTGCCTAGGTCCTGAGGGATGCTCCTCTCCCCCCACAGCAGCACCCACTGCAAAGCCCCAGGACCACCCGGGAGAAGCAAAGCAGTGCAGACTATGTGGCCTCAGCCCCATGCTGTGGGTCTGGCTCTGTTCCTCTGCCATAGGGTTTGCCAGGTCCCAGGGGTGTCCCCTGCCAGGCTGTCACAATCCCACCAGCTCTCAGTAGGGACATCCCAGCCTGTGTTCAGACTGCCCTCTTGCCAGAGCTGAGGTGAGCACCAGGAGTCAGGCAGGACTCCTCAGCAGTAATGCTTCCTGGAAAAAAAGCACTTTGAATAAGCAACCTGCTGCCTGCACGCAGCCTGCAGAAAATGCACGTGCCTGTGCAAAAACAAGGGCAACAGGAGGGCCCTTCATGGGCCAGCAAGGCTTCCTTTGCCACAAAAAACACTCAAGTTCCCCCCATGTTTCGCATGCCCTCTAACACATTCATTCTTCAAAATAACTTTCTTCGCACACACCCAAAGGCAGATCTGCAGCCTTCCCTTTTTCTTAAAATAATCCTCTAAGTATCCTGAAAAATACGAGGGGAAAAAACGCAGCACTGCCATGAAGAGCTGAGAATACCAGAAAACATCTGGTTTTGTTCCACAGGAGAGATTGCTCAACACACAAACATTTACAAACCTACATTCTTGCACAAATATCTTCTCTCAGGAAGGCATATTTGCCCACACAGGCGTTTATGTGGGTTTGGAGGGCGGGAGAGAAAGAGACATTCACATAGAAAGAAGAAATTCACGGACTTGTTGACATCAATGTACAAATAGACGTGTAACTCACACTTCACTCATGTACGCACTTTCACACCTTCTCATAAAAATTCACACCTCGTTTGCACACATGTCCACCCCCTCCAGCAAAGAAAAATATTCAAGCTGCAGATTATTTTTCTTGGAAAGGGCAAAGTCTCAAAACAATGAAAATACAGTCAATCCTCCCACACCTCGTGATTCCCTCCGCGTCTCTCCAGCCTTCACACGCACGCTACCCGCTAGGCTGATACACCAACATCACCCACCACTCAGAAGCTGCTAGCCCCTTACTCGTGCCGGATACCGTGAGAACCCTGTGAGCCCTTGCAGTTCAACCAGCTGCGGGGGAACTGTCATGTGAGCAGAGGCGTCAGCCTCCAGCTCGCTCCAGCTCTTCCCCAACAAATGAACTCAGGACCAGAAACACAGTTCTACCCTGACCTTGAAACTTCTCCCTCGCCCTGCAAGGCCAAGGCAGTTCAGTGGGACTGAGCTAAGGAAAACCCTAGGCTTGATCCTAATCTCAGGGCAGCTGGGTGCCCAGATTACACTGCTGGTGCCAGTGAGGACAGCCTGAGTGAGAGGGGCTGGAGCCCAGCTCTCTCCAGCAAAACAGGACGAGCAGGTGAACTCCCCAAGTAAACAAGAGCACCAGCCACAGCCCTCAGGTGTTCAGATATCGCCAGGAAAATGTCACCATCTTTCTGGAGCAATGAAATTCTCCCATCTGCAGGGCAGCTTATCTCTTAAGTGTCTGTAAGAAGAATATAATTTGTCCTCTCATTCATTCCTGCCCAAGAAGGTTCACAGAAATGAATGGGGTGACTTCAGTACAGCACTGCCTTGCACACATGGTGGGCAATAGCATACCAGGAACGAGGATTCTTCGAGTTATCTGAAGAGGCAAAATTACTTTAATATCTCTGTAATTGTTCTGCTGGGCTTTTTCTCTTTTGATTCACAGGTATCTAGCAGCTGAATGCCTGCAATAAGAACAAAAAAATCTATCACCATGCCCACTGATGGACAAAGGGTTTGACTCAGCAGTCACTGTCTTGCTGTATAAAATATGGCCTGCTTTGTATATAGTAGAGGCTCAAGCTTCTATGTAAATGGATTCTTACAAACTGATGCATTGCATCCATGCAAAAGAAAAAAGAAAATGTTAGTGACATGGCTACTGCTCAGTCTGTATGCGTTGGAAGCAAGACGTGCTCCATAGCTAATGGGCTTCGGCAGCTTTTGCCAGCCCTGAACTCACTTAATAAAATTAAAATTAAATTCTGAAGTACAAGCCAAGTCTGCCAGGTGCTTGGGACATCCCGTTGCTCAGTAAGCAAAATGCAGGCGTTGAAAGCAAACTGCGGGAACCCCTGCCACTCCACATGGTAGCGGGGCCAGTGGAGAGCTGTGCCAACAGCAAGGCCGCAGGAGAGCAGCAGGGCTCCTCAGGGGAGGCTAGGGAGGTCAATACTCCCTGGCAGTGTTGGAGTAGACTATGGTCAGGTTGGGAAATCTGCAGACTCCCCTTTCCATTAAGGCTCACCAAAACATAAATTATCCCTCCAACCTCCTCCATGCAGGGCCACCCCAACAGGGGAACTACACCAGAGGGTGACAACCAAGCCACAGGGATGGGTGAAGAAGACCTGGAGAAGGTCACGAGGTGCAAAATCCTGCAAATGCTGCATTGTGCAGTGCACAACTCCACAGTTTCCCATGGAGATGTGTATCAGCAGCTGAGCTCCTCGCCCTTTACAAGGGGCAGACACCTCTTTCTCTGCCCTGACCTGCTGGAGACACCCAGGCTGACAAAGCCTCCTCCTGCCTCCCCCAGGCCACAACAAGAAATCATCACTCAGAGGACCCAAAAATAACAGCCAGGCCCCAGGAACCTTCACCCACACTTGGGGTTTTTCAGCTCTGCAGCTCATCAGGCGCATGCTGAAACCTTAGGCCGGGAGCAGGGCATTCTCCTACTTGAATTTCCTGCCGATTAAACCCCTCTGGATTTCCCTCACCCCAGGAGAGCAGGGCTCACTGTTATTGTTGGACCTTCCACACAGAAACTAAAGCCAACTCTGCCTGTAACAAAAATAATCATCACCAGAGAGGCCCATTTCACAACAAACATACGTACTACAGCCTCTCAGAGCTTGTAGTGTCCATCACAAACTACCACGTGTTTTGATCTGCTGAGCTCAGTTTAGTTTTGGGATATCCTTCAGGGCTGCATACAAAAATTAGGGTGTTCTGGACGCCTCAGAAGCAGCAGCAGCATCGCTGTCTATGCTGCTTGAAAAGAGCAGCCTGTGAGGACAGCAGAGGAACGAGGCGGAGAGATGTGGGCGTTCCACAGCAGGCAGATGCACTGCCTAGCCTTGTCAGTTCTCTTCCTGGCATGAGGCCCTCCAGCCCAACTTCACACTCTCATTCAACCACTGCAGAAGATTTCCATGTCCCAGGACTCAGCACTGGGCAGAGGAGATTTGCCCTGCCAGCCCTCTGATGGCACAGCAAAATACAGGTGCTGGCATACATGACCCACTTCTCTCAGAGCTGCTGAACTTGGCTCGAGCCCTTGTGCAGGAAACCCGTGTGTCAGTTCTGTAAGTCACACAGCTCTACAAAGATCAGAGATTTTCAAGGTCCATGCATGTCCAAGCACTTTGCCAAGCCCTGGTATGGAGACAAACAGATCTCTTCTGCCAAGAATTCATTACCACTAACGCTCCTCCTGCCTCATTCCCCGAGCTCTGACCCTGGCCGGGCACAGCTGACGTGGCAGCAGCTCCCAAACCACTCGGCACAACTTTTGCAGGAGGCAGGAACACAAATGTGAACACTTAGAGTTAAATCATACAGTTTAACCCCTGGCCAAGGAGAGAGGCCTAGTGCAGAGGAAGCTAACAAGATTAGATGCTTTATCCCCAGAAGCATAGATCATTTTAGCAGAAGTGTGTTTGCTTTGGATTGCAAGATAAAGCTTCAAAGGCTTCCTGAACAAATTAATGGACAAACACACCCAAACAACACAAGGCTCTTACACGCACGTTTCATTCCGGAGCACTACCCACATCCACGACTTGAGATTTCACACAATCAGGGAGAGCCCCCTGAACACTACTTTGGGGACATTTACCACTTTGACTAAAACTTCATTTAAAAGTAGAGACATGGCAAAGTAGAATTTAAAGACTGCTTTTGTGATTTGAAGTAGGATTTTGTTCAATTCAAAGTGTCTTAAGTCTGTCATGAGACAAGCTCATAAAACACTGTCTGGGCTTAAGCAAGAAAGGAGCGCGCCAATCCATCAGTTGAGGAATGCAGCCATTTGACTGCTTCCTAAGGCAACTGGGAAGGGATGCAATATATTCCTTTTATAGCACTGGACAGCAGTGAAAGGGGAACACCGGAAAGCTCAGCAAATGGAATATTTTAGCCGTGAGCCTTTGAAAAAAGAGATCATTTCAAATTATTTTTAAATAAGAAGGGAATGTTGGAGGAAGGAAGAGAGAGGAAGAGTTTTGGAGACTTCTGGTACCTGCACTTTTCCCGCCCCATGTTAATCCACAAAAGAATTAAGTAGAAGCCTTGAAATAAAGACCTACTCAAGTTTCACCAAAGAAAAGGAGAGGGCCAAATCCTGCATGCAAATCCAGGTAATTTGCTTTGAAATCACTGGAGTTCAGCTGATTTCTACCCCTGGGGTTCTGGATAGCCATCTTCCAGGGGCTGACATCCCTTTGTACCACTTGAGCCAGTGACAACTTTGACCTTTAAATGTCCATCCTGTCCTTCCCCTCTCTTATACCTTTAATGAGATTTTGTATCCTGCTTATCCACCTTCACTAACCCTACTATTTGTCATCTTCTATCAGAGGCAAATGCAGTTCCAATAGGGTAACCAACTTAATAGTATTAGTCCTTCTATAGATACACGTACACACAGTTCTCCCAGCTTGCCTGCAAATGTAATCTGTGGCTCTGGAATTACAACTCCAGTAATCATCCTGAAGAGCACGCGAGTGTGTGCATACACATGCAAGGGAGGCGGACAACTGCATTTTGAATTCAGACAAATCATGCCTGCCTCTCTGTTAGGCCCCCAAGGGCTTGAAATCTCATGGAAACACACTGCCCTCTCCCAGGAATAGGTGGCAGCTTAAGGAGACTTTCAAGCTACAGGTCAGGCAGTTTCTGAGTAAAACTCCCCAGCACTGCAGTCAGGGAAACAGATCTGGGGAAGCTTGAACTTTCCTGTGTGCCACCCTAACTATAGGCTACGTGAGGAAAAAAACATCATGGTGAAAATTTGCTGAGCCACCCCCATTAATGCTGTCAATAACAAACTCATTCGAGGGCCATGGAGACAAGAGACATTTCTAGTTGTACACATGGAAAAAGAATTCCCCTAGGATTCCTCTCTAAAGAGCTTCGGGCTTGATGAAAGGTGTTCAATGCCTCTGAAATACTAATTAATACTATTATTACAAAAATTCCAACGAGGAAAAAAAAAAGCTTATCTCATCTCCCCCCACACCCTCCCAGCTTCCTCACACCTTTTGAACTCATCTGTCAGGGTCCATTCTGAAACGGAATCCTGTTTTCCCCATCAGGCAGTGGCAGTTTACCCCTGTCTCTTCCCACAGCAGCTGGCAGAGCCTCTCAATCTCACAACACCCCTGGCTTGGCCCTCCCTCCCAGGGGCCCTGTTGGAGCCTCAGAGCACCAAGCAGTGCCTTGGCTGCAGAGAGCCCCACGGAAGGGATGGACAGGACGGGAAGCAGCCCTTCCTGAGCCACTCAGAGGCCCGCTGCAGGTCCCCCCATGCACGCTGCCAAGCAGTAGTGGCTTCAGCCTTTGCTGCTAGTGGTGAGGCTCAGCAGCAGCTGGATTGGAGCACGCTGTCAAAGTTATTGCACATTCTGGTGAGTGTCTTGAACACATTGTTACCTGCTGAGCACATATTAGGCAGTCAAACAGAAAGAGAGGAAAGCAGCAGAGAGCTTGGGGTGTGCATGAGGGTCAAAGTTGTAAGGGGGCTCTGGGTTTGTGAGGGACGGATGCAGAAGTGTGCGTGTGTGGCAGCAGCAAGGCAGTCCCCATGACTGGTGTGGCTCTGTGTGTAAGAGGAAAGGTAGAGATCTGTGTGCCTGTGAAGAGAGAGGAGGAACCAGGGAGATTGTGAGTGTGTGTGCGTCTACATGCACAAGGGGTTTTCCTTCTTCCTTTTTCTGCATGCATCCCTTTTAAAAAAAGGGATTCAAAGGAGCCTTTCAATAAAATGTAAGCAGAATAAAAGGACAGCATCCTTTTGGCTTCACCATCTTCCTAGAAGGGGCATAGAAAAGGGCAAGCATTCAAGCCCTACACAGACAGCACTTCACAGCTACGGGTGACCCACCAGAACAGCTGGGCAGATGTGTTGCCTTTGTCTCAAATGCATGGGAAGAAATGAGGGCAGGTTTCAAAGACCTGGAGCCCAATACTTTATCTCTGGAGCCCATTTTCTTTGACTCATCAAGTATGAAGAGATGGGAAGAAGCAGTCAGACAGAAAGTCCTTACAGCTCTCCACCCCTGCAAGTTACACTTCAGGCTATTTTGCATGCCAGCCTGTTGCTTGTACTCCTTTTCCCAAACTGCTTGGGAAGAGGTCGCCTCACCAAGGCTGAAGCTGTAGTCCCAGCCTGCTAGCACTGCTCTAGCTGTCCTCCCTGATTCACGGGCACCGCTTGCACATAGAAAGGGTTACAGATCCAAGTTGTGATTTCGAGTGTTTGGCCCCGTGCCTGCTGACCTCGTGCTGACAAACCTCTCCCCCATGTCTGTTTGTGTCTTTTCACTGCACAGGCATCAAGCCTGGCTCAGGATCTGGCCTTCTGAGATTGTGCTTTGGCTCAGGCGGGGAGCAGGCTGACCCTTTGATTCTGAGTGTGATTAAACCCATGCTACTGTAGCGCTAAGCCGTGTGCAACACTGTTAGCAACAGCCCTGATTTATGTTGTTGCTAGTATTGCGGTTTCCACCAGGGTGTAGACAGGGATTTCGAAAATAGCCCAGCTACCTCTTTGTCTGTGAGTGTGTATTATAATTAGAAATGTGTCAAAGGGCTGTTACGGAGTGAGGATGGAGCTGGAAACGTTCACACCCCACTTCTGCCGCCACCCCCGTGCTGACACCATCAGCCCCAGCTTGGGTGTGTGCAGGCACATCAGCTCTCCACACTTCCCGGATTAGACAACTGTATTCCCAAGACCCCGGGGGGCACGGTGGTGGTGACTTCACTACACAATGGAGAACAAGTTTAACAGCTTCCAGTTTGCTCTCAGGCTGCTGAAATCTGCCCCCACCACTATGCCTAAATGACAACTTTTCTTCTATTTCGATTTCAGATAGGATCACAGGTCTCAGATGCAGACAATTTATTTTCCTAGCACAGCTGGTCTGTGAGAGGTCATATAATTTGGCAGCAATCCCAGTACTTAAAAATTAATTTTTCCTTATTAATACAACTGGGGGTCCCACAGGATAGGATCCCAGCCTTATCTGAACCTGACAGCTTCCTAAACCCCATGAAAGATGCTTTTTCCTCTCAAGCTATCTGCAGTACAAGGCCATCGTGTCCCGGTGCCTGGCAGCTCCGGGGGTTTCTGCTAGGAAACCAACCCACCCGCCTTCTGGGACGGGAAGTGCTGCCTTCTCCAGCCCAGCAAAGCGGGGGGCTTTCTCATTTCAACCTTCTAAAGCCACACACAAGACACAGAGAAGATACTGGGAAGGAGGATTGGGGCGGGGGGGGGGAGGCACAGAAGGAGCAAGGCAGGCAGATGGGAAGTGCCTCCATACAGCCCTCTGGGACCAGTATGCCTGTTACTCCAGACACCACACACCGTGATTTTCTGTTGCAGTAAAAGTGGGAAAACAAAATGCAGCTTCCTAACCTGGGTCAGAGCCCCCCACCGAGCTGGTATCGGTGGCTTTCAGTGATGTTCTAACAACTATCTGCTTTCTAGTCTAAAAAAGCTTTTGTTTCCAGTAAGAGCTGAGTTAACAGCACACGGGCATAAGGCACTACACCCAGTGCTTATGTGGGTGTGTGCGTGTTTGTATGTGCGGCCGTGCACTTGCTTGGCAGCAATTTGTTTTGGTCCCCCTCCCCACCTTGCTACATCTCCTAAGTCACTACTAAAAATAATAGCTTTTAAGTAAACTATTCGGAGGGCTTCAGAGTGAGCTTTGCTCAGAGCTGCATAAACATCATCTGAACGGCTCAGTACTTGGGTCACTCAAATCTGTTACTTTCTTACTTCATTGCTTTTTACGGGAAAATGAAAAACACACAGCCATCCAACCTTCAGATTTATCTTCACAGGTCTCCCACCCACTCTCCTCCATGGTTATCTCAGGGTTTGCTTGGCTACATACAAATTGGCAGCTGCGCTGTTTATCTCTTACTGTAGAAATATTGCACGAGGTTTTTTTCCATGTGGATTATCATATTATCGTCTATTAAAAACGTCTCCCCTCCCTGCAAACCTCCCTTAGGGAACCTAAAGAGGGACTTCCATAATGGGGGAAGGCTTTCAGATACACCAGACTGAAACATAAATCCATCTACCTCTGGCATGTTTCCCTTTCTAGGCTGGCTAATTTACTGGAGCTGAGTGTAGCCTGATTGAGGTTTGCATCCCATTACCCCGTACCTTTGCTCGCTGTGCTGGCAATAAAGTCATTTGACCGGATTTGCAGCCACACATCATCATATCTGCAAACCACCGCTGGTGTCGGCCGCGGAGAGACAACTTCCTTGCTGGTTCCCAACACCATGTGATGCTCTGCTTAGCCGGGAAAACCCCGCATTCAAATAAACGCTGCTTACAGCGCCTGAATGGCCTGAGAGGCACGGTTTGCTCTCACACCTCTTCCTAGTTAACAGTCCTGATGCCGAGCTCACTCCAGGATAGAGGGAGCTGAACCGTGGACGCGGGCACACACGCGGGCTCAGCGGCCACAGCGATCACAGCCAGAGTGGCCACTGCACCCTCACGAGCCAGCCTCAGGTTACAGCCCGATCTGCCACACCACAAAACCTGCTCCAGGAGATCAGACACTGCTTCTGCAACAGGGATCATCGGAAAAGACTGTTACACTCTGCAAGGGCCTCCCAGGACACTGCCTTTCTCTTCATCCCATCAAGTGCCTATTCGTTTTCCTGCTTGAACAAAAGATGGGATTTTTTTTCCCCTCTTTCCTTTATAACCGTAAGGCAGGAGGTGATGCCAACCGGCAGCTGAGTGTTTATCTGCAATGTCTGTGCTTCGCACTGCAACAGAGAGGGATTTTCTCAGGCAGCAGAGATTCTCTTCCCCTTTTCAAGGGGAAGCTGGGTGGCCGCTCAGCTCCGGGGCAGGAGAAGGCAGAATGCACTCTGCCATCATCTAGCTCTGCTCGGGTCAGACCGCAGCTCAGGGCCCTGGGCCATGTCCCGAGGCCCCGACTAGCAGGAAGGCAAACCCACAGCTCAGCAGCTGCTGGCTTGGCATTACCGTCCTGCCAGACAGAGAGCAGAAGGAGCCCCGAGAGAGCACTGCCCAGTGCATATCCTTTTCCTCCAGAGGCTGTTCCAGATTGGGACCCTGTTGCCCCCACTAGCGAGACTCAAAGCCATCGGCCGGGGAGCACAGGGCCCAGCCTCAGCCTGCCCGACTCCTACCCCCATGTCGAAGCGACGCAAAGACGGGTTTCATCCCGGCACCTCCTGACAGTCCAGCCTAGCTCGTCAGCGAGGATCAGAAAAACACGCTCGCCTCCCAATACTTTCCATGAACCCGCCTTGTCCCGGGACAGCCCAGCAAAGTGCAGAGTGCGTGCCGGTCCCGCACGTACCGCGGGCAGCCTTTCCTGAGGGCGCCGCCGCCGCCAAGCTTCATCCGCTCCCAACCCTGCACAGCCCCGGCTGCCTGCTCCCGCCAGGTGATTTTAATTTCTCACCTAAAGTTTCCCGAGGTCGCAACTGGCGCGGGGCGGCGGACATTCGGATGCGGCTGTCCGACATGCGGCCGGTCCCTACCGGGACTTTCCCCTCCCTTGCCCGCAGCTCCCCAAAAAACCAGCGCGCAACTTTCCGATGCGGCTCCATCCCCTCGCCCCTCCGCGCCGGGCGTCGGGAGCCGAGCGGCTGCACCCGCCGCGCTCCGTGCCGGGGTGCGCCATCCCCGCCCCGCCACACGCGTGAGCCCCTCCAAAACCGCGCTGCGAAAGCTGCGCGGCGCGGCCGATCGTTCACGCGTTCCCTAAATTTATTCCCACGCAAAGCATCTATGCGTGAGACCGGGACCGCGCCCGGGAACCCGAAAGTTGGGCGGACGGGCACATCCTTCATGCCTGTGGGCGCCTTACCTGTCTCCGCCGTGCCTCCGGAGCCGGGCAAGCACAGCCCTAGAAATCCCCAGGCGAGAAGAAACGTATCCATCCTCGGGAACAAATTGTAAAAAAACACCCGAAACCCGCAACGCGAGACCCGAGGCCGGGCTTCGCCTCCCTTCCCCTGGCGCGCCGCGCCCCGCGTGGGCGCCCCACTCGCGACCGGCTCCGGCGGGGCTCAGCGAGGGGCGGCGGCGTTCCCCGCGCCGGGGCTGCGGGGCGGGCGGTGCCGGCGGAGCGCCTGTCCCCTAGGGCGACCCGCGGGGCCGGCGCCTCGGCATCCCCCGGGGCGCGGCGGCGGTGGTGCGGGCTGGGGCGCCGTCTGCGCCTCCTCTCCCTCCCCGCCGGCGCCTCGCAGCCTTTTCAGGCAGGGCGGCATGTGGCTGTCAGCGCCGAGCGCCGGCGCCGCCCCCCCGCGCCCCCCCGCCCGCGCACCGCCCCGCGCACCGCGCCGCCCCCGCGCCCCGCCCCGCCCCGCTCCGCTCCGCACCGCCCGCGGGCAGCGCGGCGGCCCCGCAGCGCCGGGACCGGGGCGGCGCGGGGAGCGGAGTGGCCCCGCGGAGCCCGGCGCGTCCCGGCCCCGCCGCCGCGCCCCGGGTGCCGGCCGGCCCCCCGCCCGGGCGAGGACGGCCCCGCGGCGCGGGCAGGAGCCAAACCCGATGGAAATAACGGCAAAGGAGCCGGCTGTGCGAAGGGAGACACCCAGAAATTGTCGGATGGGGGAGCATCAGGACAAGGATTGTCCCTGCTGGTGGGCTTCCGCCGCTGCCGGCCCAGAAGCGCCGAGCCTCGAGCAGAGCCGCCTGCCAGAGCGGGGAGCGGCAGCGGGAAGCACACGCCGCCTCGCTCCCGGCACCCGCGTTGCGGTGCAAAGGCTGCCACGAGGGACAAATGCAAACCCCCTCCGGGACTGCGCCGCAGTTGGCTTCCACGCTCCAAACCCGTTTTCTCCGAGATGCTCTTTAAAAATACAAACCGAGGGCAGCGTTCACGTGGTCATCCTCGCAGCGCTCGTAAAGTTTGTTCGCCTTTGCCCTGTGAGGGTGGGGAGTTCGGAGCTGAAACTGCTGGGATCGTGCGTTTACTCGTTGCTTACATTCACAGACCACAACAGGCTTAAAAGCTGGTATCTGGCAAACTGGGGCTAACGCACACGTCCATCCTCTTTGAGAGGTGAAATTTCAAAGCAAGTGAAACGAGCCCTAAAACCCTGCACCAAAAAGCTGTTTAAAAACCACTCCTTTTTGTTGTTGATGAGTGCCTAGATTTTAGATTCCAACTTCCAAATAAACAGTAAACAAAACGATTAAAGCTATGTTATCTCAGTTTTTTAAAGTTGGTAATTAGAAGAGATACTGGCATGTGGCAGAAGTGAGATACATCATTGTGTGGGTGAGAGGGAAAGTAAGAACATTTCACTGGTATTCATTTAGGGTGATGAGACTAATTATTTTGTACTCTGCTGTCTATCAGTTACGAGTAGCATTACCAGCTCACGTCAATGAAATCACGATGCCAACCTGTTTAAGCACATTCACACAACACAAACACTTAGAGTTCCTCTGAGGCCAGTGGAGGTTCATTGACAGCAACAGATTTGGCCTGACAGATAGATCTGATATTTCAGCCGTTACCCTGAGGGCTGCAGCATCCCTTTTCCTTCTGTGTGTTTTGATACCTGATTTTGCATCTTCTGTGGCTCAAATGTGCTCCAAAACCCATTGAAGTCAATGCAAATCCAGTGGCAACAGAGTCTACAGTCTTATTTATTGTATTTTGATGTGGAATTATGCAACAATTATTTACTACTCGCTTATAGTTAGACTACTATCAAGCTAGCAAAGTGTGATTTTTTGAGTGTATAAATAGCCCTTGCAAAACATAACACAGATATCAGAGTGTAATATAAACCCACAGCATGAATCATTCCTTTCTTAAGACATGCATGGAAAAGGAAGAGGTTACCAAGCCCTAATCAGAGACAGCCCCATCTCACGTACCATATGGCATGAGGGCAATTTTTCTTCCATTATGTTCCGTTTCCCCTGGTTAAGGTCAATAGAAGAGTGCAAACACAACCTTGAACTGGTAACAGCTCTGATCTCTTACTGAATGAAGGGAAGATAACCCTAGGAAAGAAAATGGTGATGGGAAATGAAGTTACCCGCTGCTCAGCAGCGGTGTCTCTCAGCTGCTTTTCAATTGCTCTCCACAAACCCAGCCTCGAGTTTAGTGTCGGATCTTAACTCTCCTCTCCCCAACATGCCACTGCCAGGAAAGGAAAGGCACGGCTAAAGAACCAGGCAGTGCCACTGCAGTTTCTACCACTGCAGGTGTTCAGGACAGGATGATAATAGAGCTGGTGATACCTATTATTCAGCTCTGGGACAAGTGTGTCAAAAATACTTCTTTTTGGGAGCGTTTAATACTCTGACCCTCTCTGAGGTTTGAAGGCCCTGGGCACAAGGTGATGCTATGTACCGTGAGCTTACCTCTGCCTGTTTCCAAGGGCAGCTACTGCTGCTGCTGTGGGCATCGCTCCGTGCCCCAAGGGAGGCTGGACCTCATCAGCTCTTCGTGCCGGGAAGTCCTGTTTCTGCCAAAGGGCTCTGGGCTCTGCTCAGTCCTCCTGCGGGTATTTATAACCCACAAGTAAGCACTCACCAAACCCATCGGGAACTGCAGCATTTTTCCATGTCTGTATGGCAGAAACATCCACAAAACCTCACTGAAAATGAGACAATATGTAATTTAATGGTACTGTAATATTTAATGTACCATCTGCATTAAATTTGGTTGAAGGGATTTTGCAGCCCAAGCATTAGTCAGAGCTGTGATGCAGTGAAATTTCCCCCAATCTCTCCTCCCCTCCAGCAGAAAGCCTCCTCAAACACAGCCTAGTTCCCTGCTGCTGACCCGAGTGCCTGTGTACCTCGGGTTTCCCTGGCACTCTGCAGCTCTGCTCTTCTCCTCCCTCTGATTGCAACTCCTTTTAAGCATTGATCATGCAGCCTAATTTATTTTCAATCACAGCTTCCTCTTTCTAAATGAGTTCTTCTCTCCCCATGAACTGACCATCAGGAGATGTCTGTAAAGCAGGAAATCCCCAAGTTTTTCCTTAGAAAAACCTTTCCTTGCTTTCTCAATCCTGATTTAAAAGAAAATAAAATTAAAACCAAGGCATCATGTGTTCCTGTAACCTTCTCTGGGCTCCAGAGTAGTTGGACAAACAGGTTGTCTCCCCCAGTTTAATGTCAAAACATACTACTTCCAATGCAGAACTTGACAGCCTTCCAGAGAAAACAACACGGCAGGACTGAAACAGGGTTAGGAATGAGAGAGGAGAAAAATGATACCCAGCCTAGATAAAGCCCTAAGTATTGTCAGTCAGCAGGAGAGCAGGGACTCAAACATTTTTGGCAGGGTATCCAAGGAGCAGGAACGCAGGACATGAGGGCCGACAGCGCCGCTTGTCTCCCAATTCCTTACAGAAATGCAGACTTCTTGTTGTACTTCTCCTCCTCCAGACAGTGCTTTGAGATCCTCATCTAAAAAGCTCTGAAGTGCATCATATAAAATGTTTTTATTAGTCCATCAGGTGCGCAATTGCGAGCTCTCATTTTATAGCCACAAATAGCCAATAATTACCTTAGCATCCCATTAGCCCTAGCCTTCAACCAGACTGCCAGGGAATTTGTCCATACTCAAAAACAGGCCACTACCCCAACTTGGACAAAGCAGCTTGGAACATTGCATTCAAGTCCATAAACTTCCAGTCTAGAGGTGGCTTAATTAGCAAGCTGGCCTGTTAATTTTTCACGGGGAATACCACCTCTGCTGATCTGCTGAGCACTGGCTGCAGAGGAGGCCCAGAGGCTGCCCCTTCAGCTCTTGGGTGCTGCAGCTGGCAAGTGCCTGCCCAACCCATCACTGCTTGCCCACCCCATCACTGCCCTCCCACCCCCCTGCTGCCCGCCCTGGTATTATTGCCCACTCACCTCCTTCTGAGGTGTCCCCCCCTTTCCCATCTGCCGGCCGATGCCCCTGCCTCTCCTGCACGCAGGTGTCCGGCACAGGGCGCTCCCGCTGCCCAGCTGTGCTGCGGCCCGGAGCTCAGGCAGCCGCACGGGTCTGGGCCAGCGCTGCCCTGCCAGGAGCTGGCACCTGGCTCGGGGAGAGCACGGGAGCAGCACTGACTGCTGCAGCCTGGAAAGAGAAATGAGAGGAAGGAGGGAGCAAAAGCTGAGGTAAAAGAAGAATGGAGAAGAGGGGTGGTGTAAGAAACAAAGATATAGAACAAGGGGATGGGGAGAAATGCATAAATGGCAGGAAACAGGGAGGAAGAAAACTAGTGGGGTTAAAATCCATCATGGAATTAGCGGAGAGAGGGAGGGCAATTCCTGCCAGCTCAAGGGGTGATGAGCCACGGGAAGGGTGCAGGGGTGCTACTGGGGGCCTGCTCCGTGCAGCAGACAGTGCAGGGGGGCCAGCGATACTGACACGGCAGAGGAAAGGCCCTGCATCTTCAGAGTTAATAAAGAAAGCTTTCAGACCTCAGCAAGCTGACTAAATTAGGCAGAATATAAAGGTGCTGTATTATTTCTCAATACAGCAGTGGTATGAAAGGAGGCAATGGGTTCTTTTGAAGCAGCTGCTGTGTAATCCAGGGCTTTCAGGTGTACTTCAACCAAATGCTCTCCTGGTTTCAGCAGGTTAACTTCATTAAAGGCTCCATCTACCACTTTTATGTTCACTGAAATCCCACTGGGTGGGATATTAGGCAGAAATAACCCCCACAAGATGATTGCATGCTGTTGTTTGGCACAGTGACTGGACCTGGAGGAGAAAATGGGGTAGGGGAGGGGGGCACAGAGTGAGCCAGGCTGGAAGGACAGATCCTGAATTGCTGTAGTGTGGCAGCAGGCATGTCCCTTTGCCAAGGGCATCAGAAGCCACTGCAGCAAAACCCCAAGCGTGCAGGAAGCCAACCCTCCTGACCCCATCTCCACAAATAACCTGCTGGGTTCCTCTCTGCTTTAGCATGCTCCTTCTCCACACACCCACTGGTCCCCCAGCTTGTGAGGAAGGTGGTGATTTCCCACAGCTTCTCCTCACTTGCAAAGAGGAGACCATGGAGCTGTAAAGGCCATCTGTTCTTCCGAAAGACCTTGGAAATTCTGTGGGCTTTGCTAGTGTGAGCTTTGACTGGGACTTGAGTATCTTACCCCCCTGTAACTATTGGGTGCAGTAAAGACTCTTGAAAAATCAAAAACTTCTGGTGTGAGGTGACTCTGTATGTTCACCTGCTAAAAGCACCCCAAATGGCCCACTGACTGTGGTTCCTACCCACTGAGTAGCACATGGGCAGCTCCATTCTGGAGAAGCTCCAGCTGGACAACACTCCAGTTAGGGTCAACAGCAAATTTTCCACAGACAGCATTAGAAGGACACGTTTGTGGACTTCTACACAGTTAGAGTCACAAACCAAAGTCTCATTTAAAGTCTGCTGAAGCTGGTGCGAGTTCATCCATCAGCTTCACTGATGGCTGGATGTGACCCAAGCGGCTGAGCCTTGCACAGCCAGCATGATGTCTTTAACTCAAGCGCTGCCGTTGCCTTCGCCGGGCTGGCTTCCGTGGCGCGTCATGGTCTGCAGTAAGCACTTACTCTGTGTGCTCAGTGTTAGAAAGGGCCACGCCACCAGTTCTATTAAAACCCTCCTTAAAAATACACAAATTCTTAAACCAGCAAACCGCTTAGACTCCCCTTTGCCTGAAACTTGGCAAAAAAAAAAAAAATCTTAGGACAGAAGCTATTTGTTTTTTCGTATAAACAAAATGCCATTACCCATGCTTTGGCTGTTAGCTTGATAGATTCTGGCAAGAAAACATGTGTGTGTATTGTAAAGGGATTTCTCTTTTCCTTATCATGGTTTAGCTTTTGACCTCACCCTGCTTACCCCTCCCTCCCTCCTTCCCCATCCCAGGCACATTCCGGCATGACTTCTGTGGTGGTACGTCGCACAGCCCCTCCCAGCAACTGGGGTTAGAAGTTAGCTCCCTCCAGCAGAGAGCACATTCTTCTGGAGCACTGTCATGGGGGAAAGCCTGGAGCTGTGAAAGGTTTTCTTTCCTTTTTAATATTTTATTTTCTTTGATGTTCATTTTAAAATAAATTATTGTGCCTTATATTTATTATGGTACCTGGCTGTGCAAGGACCAGGACCTCTCTTCTGTCCAAACACAGACTCAGAGACAGTTCTTGCCTCAAACAGTTTACAGTCTGAAGAGACAAAGCAGACTAAAACTAAGAGCCAGATACAACATGGATGACAAGCCCGTGGATTACCTTAGCATTTAGTTAAGTTGTAAACTGTTGAGTGAGAGATTGCCATTTGACTATGCCTGCGCAATATCAGAAGTAGGAACTTCTGATGCTGCTGAATTGTTGTTTGGAGATGGTTTTTTACACAAGAACACTTGGGTGAGGATGTCCCAGAAAGTCAGTGATTCCTGAGGGAACCATGGCTTTTCACTTGACTTCACCTAGCATAGATCAGTGACCTCAAAAAGCAATCTCATAACAGAAAAAGTCATGCATAACCTGCTAATAAAAGACAGATCAGAACAGACCTAGAGGATCCCAGCTGATAGCTGTAAGCCATGCTGAGCTGTGTTTTTACCACGGCCAAAAACTCCTGTGCTTTGAGAACATTTCAAAGCATGTTTGGCGCAGAACTTCTGTCTGTGCTTCCCTTCCTCAAAAGTTCTTAGTGGCACTATGGTCTTGCTGGAGACAGCTCTGCTGGATATATCAGGCTGAAGATCGTCCTCATAATCCTCTCTTTGACATAAGCACACATCTCAAGTCAAATCTCACATTTATGCCACTTCCTAGACAAGAAATCTACAATATTGGAAGAGCCCCACCCTGCTTCCTTTCCCTTTCTGTGAATGTTTGGAATCACAGTCATCACACTATCCTTCTGGAGATGGGGCTGCTTCCTAATCATTGCAGAGTAGATCTTGTTTCCCAAGAGGGGGCACCCCTCTTCTCCTCAGGATCCTGCACACAGACCCTATTGATTTTTTAGTGTAACTTCTTCTGGAAATCAATGGTGCTAAGGCTGCTTCACAGTCAATAGGGTGGCCACAGGGCCTATACCTCAAATAACTGCACCAGATGGTGCTCCAGGGAATTGGGACTGCACAACAACAGTCAAGAAGCAGATAATTTTCTGGCCAGCTTCTACAGCAGGGCAGTGAAAACACTCTTGTGCTCAGCTGCCTTCACAGGACATTAGGAGCACGTGGCTCCTCTGCAAATTCAGGCTGTGCTTCTCAGGAGTTCAAACCTAGGGCTTAGCAACTAGAATCTGCTGAAGCAAAAAGGTGCGCTAGGATAACTATTAGGTGCTCTGAAATCAGCCGTGTGGCTTCAGATTTGGAGAATCAGTAAGGTCTTTTGGTCCTTCAGAGCCAGACAAGTGACCCAAGACCTACCCCAGCGTAACCCCAGACCTTTACCGTACTTCGTTTGCTTTCCATGTCAGTAAAATGGGAGAGCTGATGCTTTTTCCTCCCACCCCTTGTCTGACTTCTTTGCTTGATGTTGTACTCCTGACTGGTCTCTCCCCATGCACAGCAGAGTGGATTCAGTGGTTACCATAATACAAACAATCCTCAGGTGCACATTTTTCTTTTTCCTCCTTGGTGTGCTGCATTTATCAGCATCAGCCATGAGCTCAGCACAGTCAGGCTTCCCCTTGCTCTCAGCACCTGAGAGCATTTGGGTTCACAAACCTTGCTATTAATAATACATTGTGCGAAGTTGGTACAGAGCTCAAAGTTTTCTGTGCGTGTGCTGCAGTTTGATTTTAACTGTGGGTATCATTATCATCAAAGAGACTGAGGAATGGCAGCTTTTAGTTAAACAAATGGAAAGCTGTATTTAGTCTCTTTTGCCACATTGTGATAAGAAAGAATAAAGGCTTTTAAATATATTTTACAGCTGCTGTTTCTTAGGTTTTTCTGTCTTACTATAGTCTCTGTGGTTCTGACTGGGAAGATGTTGCAAAAGCTTTTTGTTTTTAGGGCTCTTTTTTAAAATAATACATATTAATTGTCTCATTCCTGAGTTTTTATTGTGATGGGAATTTCAGATGGTGGGGTGGAGAGACAAGCCTTAAAGCATCAACAGTTGAGAGAGGATGTTCTGGGTGAGTAATGAGAGAGGGGGACTAGATATCACACGGCTAGCAAAGTGTGAAGGAGAAGAGGTGTCTGTCCGGAAAGTGAGAAGACAATTGACAGAGGAGCCCGAGGCTCTTTGTAGGGAGCAGGGCAGAGGCAAAGCTGGAAAGGGGGAGCTGAAAGTGCCCAGCAAGGAAGCCAGGTGAGAGCAGGGACGATGCTAGAAAAGAGCAGCACAAAACTGCAGTCTCTGACGAGAAGAGCTGGAATCCTCATACTGTGGCCACCAGAAATGAATATCAATGAAGCAATTAGTTGTTTGAGCAATGGGACAAATGAATGCTGCTTTCCTAGAGGTGCTTAGCGTGTGGTTGGATTCATGGATGCACAATAAAGGTAGAGCTCAGGCTTTTCCTGACTTGGTGGCACTAGCATGGTCCCTCTGTCTCCCCAGTTGTTTTTAGAAACCTTGCAGGAGATTTGTATTTCTGATGAAATTGCCCAGTGGTTCAAAAGTTGCTGTGGCAGTAGCAGAGAAACACGTGGTCATATACCATACATAAGCCTCTTCCTTACACACTAAACTAAATGTATATAGGTATATCCTAGTACTTGCAACACTGTGCTATCCCTGGGAGCTACAGGTACTTTGGGAAAGCCATAGTGATTGCAATTCCCCCCATTTTACACGACACAATGCAGAAATACTAGACCCATTCCAGGCAGAGCAGTGGCCCCCATGCTCCTCACCACCACTTACCTCAATCTTAGGGGCTCTAAGAAACATTTTGACTTTTCACTGGCTGAAAACATGAAAGCAGTGTCTTTCTCTTCCAAGTGCTCTAGCGTACTTGAATCAAAGGTGCCCAGAGATGTCCATGTGAGATCCCTCCTCTCTCGGCTCAGTCCCACAGCACAGCCATAGGTGCCTGTCACCCAGTGGAGACTGGTAACAGTGCTGATGCCAAACAGAAGGTGAGCAGCAAAGAAGCCCCATCTGTTAAACACATGAAAGGTGAATTGATGTGAGTTCAAGTAGTGAAATGTAGCTGTGAATCTGAAAACTTTGTTCCAAAGAAACAAAGCCCCACCTAAAAAAAAAAAAAAATAAAAAAAAATCCCATCCTGCTTCTATTGAAGTCAATGGCAAAATTCCCACTGCTTTAACCAGGAACAGAATCAGGCCACTTCCAGACAGATTTACAGCCAACACATGCTGTAACGCTTGCATACTGCATGTGCTTACTTCTATTTCCAGACACGTTAAAAAATTATAGCAAATGCCTCTGGATTTGTGTGTATGAGTTATTGTGCTGCTAATGAGAGGAAGAATTACCCGAACATGGTTTAGATGGTCATCTGCTGCCAGCACAGATGAAATTGCTGGGTCATCCACTGGCCTCATACTGCTGTTCATCCCATTAGCATTTCCATTAGAATTATTGCAAAATGTAACTCGATTTTTTTTTTTTTTTTTTTTTTTTTTTTTTTTTTTTTTTTTTTTTTTTTTTGGCGGATGAGAGGAGCGACACAGACTGTGTCTGCAATTAGTGCTGCTAAGGAATTGCAACTGGAGCCAAAGGCACACTCCTGTGCCACACTGCAGCCACTAACATGACACTGCTCTGACAGGAGCACTTCTGCTGAACTGGGGCAGTAGGAGACGTTCTAAGTATAGAAACAAACAAAAATTACTTCTTCCAGCTGAAGGCCTCTACACATAATGCATACATGTTTGCGCACTAGAAAGCTTTGCCTAATTCATTCCCACATGCTTCTTGCTTTGGGCAGCTGAATCCATCCCTCATAAATGTTAAGAAGTTCGGGAAAAAAAGATCTGTGTGAGGTTTAGACTGCAAAGTGCTGCCTGCAACTAGTGGGTTTCTCAGAAGCTGCCATTTGCCAGCTTCTTTGGTAACTAGACCCCGTATTCTTTGAAGCTATCATTACAAAAAAAAAAAAGAAAATCATCTCATGGTTAAGCCTCCCTCCCCTCACTCCTCCCACTTGGAAAAAACCACCATCTATTGTTTTCTTGTAATTGATCAAGCATAAACATTCAGCTCTACAGTTTTACCACTAATCACTCTACTTCTAAGACACGTGTTTGCAGCTATGCAAGGCACCAGCTGCTGTCATTCCAATGGATATTAATTTATATTGTCTCCCACTCCCGTCCTCCCTGTGAGGATGCACAAAGGGAGCGGGGTGGTGGCGGGGGCTTTAGATGAAGACATCTGCTTGAAAGGCAGACAGTAGCCGCGCTGCAGAGATTGCACCTGGACTTTCACTGGAAAATCAGACACACTAGTTGCTTCCTAGCATTCCAGGCTTTGGTACTCACACAGGGTTTTGACTACAGTTATTTACTTATTTGCCTTATTTCCAAGTGAAATGAAACGTCTGGACAGAGAGAGTGAGGCAGATTTCAGGAACAAACCAGAGCTGATTGAAATAAAATATCACAGACGTGTGGTGCAGCAGCAGGGGGGGGAGGCTGGGGAGGAGGGGGAAGAGGGAAGATGGAGCCTCCAATTTTGTCCCCTAAAAAGGTTTTTTCACGATGGTTGGCTATGCTGAGTTCCTCCCTGGAGAGGCTAGCAAGTGTCCAGGCTTGTGTGCAGGATGAACCCTCCATCTGCAGCCTTGGGAGGAAGAGGTGGAGGAGAAGAGGACTTGTTGGTCGTTCTTCTGTTAAACCCCACGGAGAGAGACAGAGCTCAGCACTGGTGGCTTGGGCCAGTGACCCTGCAGCAGCTCACAAATTTTGTGTCCTCCTCACCTGCCAGTCACCTCCCAATGACTGAACTTTAAAAAGCCTAGAGCGCAAAATTCGCAGTTCTCCCTCTCTGCAGTGTGACGTCTCAGCCCTGCACACAGTGGGCACCTGGGAGGCTCCCAAGCCACCAGAGTCTGGCACAGACCTTCTTGGGACTGCTGCAGGCTGCTTCTCCTTCATCCAGCCCTGCTGGGCAAAGTCCCAGTGCACAGGGACACACGGTGGGTAATACACCCTCGTAGAACAGCCTGCTCTGCTGGACCATTCAGATGCCATCTCCCCAATGAAACAAAGCTGAGGGCTTGATTGTAGGGGATAAGAAAGATTTCTTTCTCCTAAGAGCAGGGCTGTTTCCCAATCATGTTTGCTAATCAAATACCAACGTGACTGGGGTCACATTACACTATGGCTGTCAGCTCTAAGTGCATTCTGTATTTTTCATGTCCCGTCCTGGTCTGCTGTGTTGTGTTGCTGTTTCACCCCAAGAGGCAGCATAGAAGAGTTTTCCTTACAATTTGCTCTGTGATTTTGCTTAGAAGCCCTGATCGAAGCTTGGATCTGGTACTGTCACATCCCATGCAAATGACCAAGGAAACCTTTACTAAACAGTGGTTAGTTAAGCAGTTCCTCTGTGGCATTTAATTACACGAATAAAGAACTGAGGAACAGTAATGAGCTGTTCAGATGTGAGGTGCTGTTTGCCATGTTTTCGGCAGCAATTTTTTCAAAATAAACAGCTCTTCTCAAACTGGAGATGTATTTCACTCTTTTAAGAAAGTTTACTCTTTTCTTGCGTTCACAGAGACATGAAAGTTTGGCACTCTTTTTTATAATGTCTGAGCTAGGAGGGTTTCTGAGACAAATCTAAAAATCCTTCCTTGTTATTACATTACATGTCTGAATTCCCACTGCTATATACCACAAGAAGTCATTTACCCTCTGTGAGTTGGTGTAAAATACTACTTCTGGTGCAGAATTCATATCTAGACATGTTTTGTTTTTGCCCAAGGTAAATGAGAATGTGGGTGCAGGTTGGAAAGGACAACTTTCTTCCCTGTTTGTTTCATTAACTTAAGCTGAACCTAGTGATTCTTCTGGCAATCGCCTCACAGCTGGTAGTTACAGAAGGTTACACAAGCATCTCTTTTTGCTTTGCAGAATTTTCTTTGTTCCCTGAGGTCATGGTTTCCCTCCTCTACTCTCCCTGCAGGTTTCCAGAGATCTGTGCTTCCCTAGGGGTGCGCTGGTTGCAGGGCACCAGCCACGTGAAATATTAGTGTTCACTTTACATATACACCCTCAAATAAGTCAAAATATTTGGGGACAGAAAAGTTATTTTTAGGGTCCCTATTCCTTTGCCACAGCCACTGCGAGGAGCACTGACCTCTGTGCCATTAGACAGCTTTGATTGACGAGCCCCACTAAAAGATATGACTCCTCAAAGATGATGCCAGGAAGTTATATATTTTAACAGACGCTCACCACCCCCTTCTTTTCTATAAACAGAGAAGACATCTCAAAGGGGCAGGCTGCAGATGGGATTGTTTGTCTCAGTGATACTCATATCCCAGGCTGAAGTTTCATGGGTAATTGTACGCCGGCCGCTGGTAAGTCAATATCTCTGATGTGGCGTTCATTTGAGGGGCTACTTTCTAGCTGCACTCTTGGGCAGAGACCTAATGTCTTGCAGCAGATCAGGGAAGATCCCTATCTTGTGGTCTCATGTTCCCCAAAACTCTTCTGCTGGATTTCCCAGCCCATTACCCACACTTTCTGTCCAGATTTCTAAGAGCTCTGAGCCAGATGATAGCGGGATGATTTGCTGAGGGCATGAGATGACAGACAGACTGGCAAGCATTTCTTTGTGGCCTTGGCCACTCAGACAGCTTGGAAAGCGCTTGGGGACTGAGAGAGGTTATGAAGCATGCACAGCACAAACTTCCAGTGCTCCAGACTATTCCATCTATGTCTGCACAGAAATCCTCACAGAGCATACATACATTGAAGGGAGAAGCAATTTTTTTTTATATTAAATAAACCCTTAGATGTAAGCTGGGCCAGAATCTCAGAGCTTGCTCACACATTGATCTATATACTTCACCTATGCAATACAACTCTGTGTAGAAACCTGTATTTGAAACAACAGTTCCTGTTTCTTTTTTTCCTTTGCTTACCCTCTTTTTTAGAGTACCAGTGATTTTTTGTGTTCAGCCAGTGCTCCCCCAGACACAGGAGATAAGCAAGTGTCTCTCCCCCACTTGAAAGGGTTGTTTTGTGAAGATCTTGGAGAACTCTGGTCTCCAAGTGCCAGATCATCTCTTTCTTGCTCTCACTTCCAAGCACTACAATTCTGTGGGTCAAATACAAGTTGCTTTTACACATACTGTCCAAGTGCAGCTCAGCTCTTCAAGCCCTTTTCTATACATACCTGGTGCCTTGCTGCTCTGGGGCTCTTCTGCAGGAGGGACTCATGTGGGTCAAGCTGTTGGGGCACCAAGGCTTTGGGGCCATCTGTCTTATGAAGGCACAGAATGGCTGTAGAACAGCTACACTGAACATTTTATCCAGCCTCCATGCAGGACCATCAGTTAATCACAGGATCTGCAGCTGCTGGCACCATTGAGAACCACCCCCTTTAGTGCAGAGTCCCCAGGGTCTCTTATGGCAGGGTGAAAGGGGACAGCTCAACCTTCCAGAACCCAGGAAAATCCCCAAGTGCCCATGGCTACAGCCAGACTATCCAAGTCCAAGTCCAGGAGAAATGGAACTGGAAAACTACTCTCTCTGCCCTTCCAACACTCTCCTGCCTTCCAGCTGCTGCATCTTAGCATCTCTCTACTTGTACCATGGCCAAAGGCATGACATGGCCAAGAAGCCTCTTCCACTGGCTTATCCCAGATGAGTAGATGGCAGAAATAGAGATGTGCTGTGATGCCTGGCACTGGGGAGCTTGGAGTGGACATAACCTTGCTGAAGCCAGGAGATGTCAGGAGGCAGGATCTGTCTCAGGAGGCTCCCACATTGCTTCTTAGACAGGGGTGAAAGACTGCAGAAAAGACAAGTGGAGGGTTGGGAGAGAGCCAAGGCACTGTCCTGCAGGGGGACCACAGCCTGAACCCCTTCAGCCGTGTCACGCATTGCTTGCATGCTTGACCCTGGCTGATCAAAGCCTTAATAGGACATTGCCCTCATCTTCCTGCCCCGTCACTGCCAGCAGGGGCACAAGTTATTTGTCTTTTGTGTGTGAGGACCTCCTCCTGGGGACCTCATCTTCCCGCTAATCAAATAATCAGATGTGTTTATTGTTGTGGAAATCATGCCCTCCCCCGAAATGCCCGACCAGCAACAGCTTCCTGGCTTTGTCTGCAGGCCCGCAGCCTGGATCCCACCTCTCTCCTGGTGTGGCCTGGGGGCTGCCTGGGGGCAGCCAGCCACTCGCTCAGCCAGTCCTGTGTGTGCTGTGTCTCTGAGAGAGAGGACCTCTGAGGGGACCACCGCAAACAAAAGTAAAAATACACCCACATCATGTTACTCTCTCCATGACCAACCTCTGTCGGGAGGAAAATCAACTACATCCTAAGAGGGGGTTTGCATTTGGAGCAGATACTGTGTCACTGGGACATATCAGTAAGAGGAGAGGATGTTCGCAGCCATGGAGCTTCCCCTGCCTGTATGGAAGCTGACTGAGGAGGCTGGAGGATTTCCTTGCCAACCCACATTGGCCATGGGGCATAACACGTCCCCAAGTGTGAGGGAAGTGGCCAGGAACTGTTTGCTCATGGCCATCACACCTGCTGTGTGGGCCTGTGTGAGCCTGTGTGCCTGTGGGGCAGCAGCTCTGCCTGGGGTCATCGTCCAACAGCGGCTGTGCTGCCCTCACTCCATGGCTGTGGGTGTTCCAGGGGTGCTGCTCTTGTCCCCCGGCTGTGGGTGTCCCAGGGGTGCTGCCCTCGTCCCCCGGCTGTGGGTGACCCAGGGGTGCTGCCCTCACTCCATGGCTGTGGGTGTCCCAGGGGTGCTGCCCTTGTCCCCCGGCTGTGGGTGTCCCAGGGGTGCTGCCCTCACTCCATGGCTGTGGGTAACCCGGGGGTGCTGCCCTTGTCCCCTGGCTGTGGGTGACCCAGGGGTGCTGCCCTTGTCCCCTGGCTGTGGGTGACCCAGGGGTGCTGCCCTTGTCCCCCAGCTGTGGGTGACCCAGGGGTGCTGCCCTCGTCCCCCGGCTGTGGGTGACCCAGGGGTGCTGCCCTTGTCCCCTGGCTGTGGGTGACCCAGGGGTGCTGCCCTTGTCCCCCAGCTGTGGGTGACCCAGGGGTGCTGCCCTTGTCCCCCGGCTGTGGGTGACCCAGGGGTGCTGCCCTTGTCCCCCGGCTGTGGGTGACCCAGGGGTGCTGCCCTTGTCCCCCGGCTGTGGGTGACCCAGGGGTGCTGCCCTCGTCCCCCGGCTGTGGGTGACCCAGGGGTGCTGCCCTTGTCCCCTGGCTGTGGGTGACCCAGGGGGGTGCCCTTGTCCCCCGGCTGTGGGTGACCCAGGGGTGCTGCCCTCACTCCATGGCTGTGGGTGACCCAGGGGGGTGCCCTCGTCCCCCGGCTGTGGGTGACCCGGCTGTGGGTGTGGAGCCAGGCCCAGCCGTCCCCTCAGCCAGCCCTTCGTGGCCTCCTTGCCCACCTGCAGCTGGGGGGACACGGCTGGGACATGATGCTAAACTGTCTCCTCCCACAGGCTCTCCTGCTCAGACAACAATGTCCTTGATTTGTCTACTGACCCCCTTGCCCCTCAACATGTGTTTCATAATGCATATTTTTAAACTCTGATCCCATATCCTGTCAGGAAAAGAAATGTCCTGACTGCACAGCACCAGCCTGAATTTTTGGGTGGTTTTTTTTTTTAGTCGAGTTATTTTCCTGTGTTTACACTCTTACAGAAAAGAATTTATTAATTTGAGGATAAGAACAACTTGAAACCTCTTGGCTCTAAGAAGGCTGACAGCAGGGGTAAAAGTAAACTGAGCCCATGCCCTGCTTAATAATCTGCCAGTGCTGACACAAAGTGCCAGGGCAGCTCCTTAGGGCCTGGGACCCCAGCACGCAGCAACCCCACCGCCCTCCCCTGCACACAGACCTGGCAGGAGGCTGTGTGTTTGTCTGCCTGCCGCTGAATCACTGTCTCTGGAGCCTGCCTGCCTTGCAGAGGCACCCACTCAATGTGCCTGTCTGTGCTTGGCAGCTGCTGGACCTATTTTATATTTGCACCCTGACTGGTGTTCTGGCTTGTGAGCTGAGGCTCCAGCTACAGGACGTGTGGGAGAAGGGCAAGGAAGGAGCAGGGCGAACTAATTGGAAATGTGCGGTTTTTAAATAAATAAAGGATTTCTTAAAAATAAAAAGGCTTAACAAATTAAAGCAGGCAAGCAGGTTAGCTGGCAGCTAGAGGATAAACCTGAACATCCTGGGCACACAAAGCATCAAAGCATTCCCCAATACAGAGAGCCCCGAGAGCTGCCCTCTGGGCTCGGTACCCAGACCCACTCCAGTGAGGCTGTTTGCAAATTGTGCTTTCATCCCTGCTCCTGAGAGCACACTGACAGCAGGGTGTGCCCAGGCCAGTGTTGTCTCTCGGAATGGGGCTGCTGATGGGGTAATCGTTGGCACTCTACACCTAAAGCACAAATCCAGCTGGACTCAACCTCGCTGAAGTCCGTTGAAGAGAACAAGTGCCTTTTGTTCAGTATAAACATCTAAGAGGAGACCAAACAGCCAAAACAAAAGCTACACTCCTTGAAACACTTCCCCAAACAACTATCCATGTGGGCCAAGGGTTCCTATTGTTCTCCCGGAGTTTGCAGGGCCAGGGAGGACCTGAAACTCAGCTGGCAGACCGGCTCCTCTCATCTCTGAGGCTCAGGGAGCATTAGCTGCTGGCCAAATCCATGACTTATACAAACCACGTTACAGGGTGTAATAGACTATGAACACGAAGAAAAGTTCCAATAGGAATTTATTACATTACAGCAGGCAAAGCAAAGGCAAATACAGCGCTGGACGGCAGGGGAGTCTCGCTCCACCAACTGCCGTGAATTGGTAGATTTTTCAGTCTTGCTTTTATCTTGCTTCTTTCCTCCGATGATGTATGTGTGACGTGTTGCTGGGAGGGTCTCTTTCTGTCCCTCGGTGGTCGCAGAGATGAAGGCTGTAGTTGTAAGCTGGAATTCCTGAAACTTAAAGCTGATTAAGCAAGTAGAGAAGGAATGAGCAAGGGTCTGTTTGCCTATCAGCTTAGATAGTGACATAGTAACTTCTTGTTATCTTGAGTTATTTGATCTTCAGTGAACAAAAAATAGTTAATGTTTATCACAATTCCCCCATTTCTCTTGTTCTTACTTATTTTTGTTCACTGTATCTTTGCAGTTCTTGTCTAGCTAACTCTAAAGTTTTTAAATTTTCTTCTTCAGGTGTCTGATCATACTTAGTCCTAAGAAGCATAAGATGTGCCGCTTCTAGCCGGCTTTTCACTATAGTAATCAGTTTATTAAATATACATGGTCTAAAGTCTGCTTGCAAATATTTATCATGCCCTCCCCTGGGTGTCTAGTCAGAGGCGATTGTTTCACAGCCCTAATATCTACAAAAATATTCCTCAGGATAATTACAATATCCTTTACTGTGATTTGAGCTTGGGCACATGTAAAATTCCGTTAGGTTCAGTACTTTTTTACAATGATTTATGTTGGTCAGATCACACAATCCTACTCTGAAACTGGGTGCTCCTACAGTAGTTACAGTTTGCAAAATCTCATTGTCATCCCATCTCCATAGTGACCATTTAAAGGGTTGGTGTGGTAGATTGTCTAAGGCATTAATCCCTCTCAAGTATAACATCAGCAAAAGAAAAGTAATCGGCTGGGTCACGTGGTGAGCATCATTGGGGGCATAGGAATGGGAGTATATCTGAGGATTGTTCTATTTTATAGACTGCAACCTGTCTCTCTGCCCAGGGTCCTTGCTCTTATTCCTATTCCTGAGGCAATTCCTCAAATATTGTTTTGTTGTCCCACCCCTGGGGTTTCTTTCCTCCACAGCTTTTTACCCCTCTGCCTTTCCCGTCGACTCGGTTGCTTCGAGCCACAGGGGGTACCATCTTCTCGGCAGCAGGGATATTCTTCAGGAGGTCCCCGGGGGCGACTCTGTTGCCTCTTGACATAGGAATCCCAGTTCCGATACTTAACCGGGGGTGTATCACACCGGATTCCCTTTAGGCGTGTGTGGCAGGTGCAGTCAACAATTTCAGCTATGAACGGGATGGGTTCATTAGGGTGATAACAATAATATTTTGGTTTAATCCCTAATGCAAAATTTTCCACCACTCTTCTGATTCTTCTACTAATCCCTCATATTTAACTTTATATTCTAGAATCCAATCAGTTATGTTCCGCTGCAGTACCCAACAGGGGCTGCAAATTCCTCTAGGAGGGGTTCCTCGCCTACAATGACTCCACCACCTGTCCCCGCTGATTTTACAAATATAACAAACAAAAGGATAACAATTGCACTCTGGGTCTCTACACTTTATCTTAACATCAGAGTTACAAATTAATTTTTCCTCCGTGTAGTGTGGTTCTGGTGCATATTTTACACGGTGTCCATTCATTGATGATCTCTCCTCTGGATCCGTAACTTCAGGTCTCCAGGATTGCTTGTTACCTGCTACTCAGGAGTCAGTTTGCTCACTGGCCCTTTAATTCTGCTAGCATGGGTCCCTTTCTTTTCTGCTGTTCTGACTGCAGTATCTGTAGTAAGCAATACAAGGTAAGGGCCCTCCCATTGTGGGGCTAAGGTTGCTTCTTTCCAGGACTTTATCATTACCTAATCTCCTGGTTGCACCTGGTGCAGTTTCAAATCTAGTGGGGGTCTCTGAGCTAACCTTCCCTTATTCTATAGATTTTCCTTATATTTTATTAGGCTGGTAATGTATACATTCATATTTTGATCCCTCAACTTTGGATGATCTTGCGGTTCCTCTATATTGTAGGGCATTCCATACAACATTTTAAATGGAGATATTCCCATATCCGATCTAGGTTGTGTCCGGATATTAGCAATGCTAATGGTAGGCATTTTACCCATGACAGTTTGGTCTCAATCACAAGTTTGGTCAATTGTTTTTTAATTTCTCCATTCATTCTTTTTACTCTTCTTGAACTTTGGGGGTGCCAGGGGGTGTGATAATCCTATTGTATTCCCATTATTGCCATGGTTTCTTTAATTATTTTGGATGTAAAGTGAGGGCCTCTGTCCGAGTCAATGGTTTCCGTGACCCCATATCTGGGAATAATCTGCTCTAATAGGGTCTTGATCACTGTTTATGCCGTTGCCCTTGCCGTAGGGAATGCCTCTACATAATGGGTTAGGTGATCCACTATTACTAATAGATATTTATACCTCCCAGTCTTTGGTAACTCAGTAAAGTCTAGTTGGATGTTAGCAAATGGCCGGTATGCTGTAGGTCGTCCCCCCCTATTAAGGTTTTTCTTAAATTGGCTTTATTTACTTTTAGGCAGGTAACGCACCCCCTCACTACCTGCTTTGCTAAGTTATCTGCCCCAATACACATATGTTTGGTGGCAAATTGATCTACTAATGCTTGTGCCCCCCAATGTGTTTTGCTATGTATTCTCCTCATAATATCCATAGTTATGGATTTAGGCAGTACAGTTCTATTATCCTCTGGAAGTCGCCATTCCCCTTCTGGGTCTTCTCTCAACCCCATTCTTTTCATCTTTTCTTTTTCCTGCATAGTAAAACTATATATCTTTTGCAAATTCCCTCTGCTAGTCTCACGCTCTTTTCTTTCAGCCTTTGGATCTTCCTGGGGGGTAGATTGTGACGTCTGCAAAGCAGCCCTTCTTGCTTCCTGATCTGCTGCTTTATTTTCCCTGCTTTTAAAATCCAATCCCTTTTGATGCCCTTTCAGGTGAACAACAGCAATTTTCCTAGGTCCCCTCAAGGCCTTCAGCAGTTTCCTGATTAGATCCTGGTGAACTAGGTTTTTTTCCCTGGGAGTTTATCAACCCCCGTTCTTCCCATATTTTCCCAAAAGTGTGTATAATCCCATAGGCATATTTTGAGTCAGTATAGATGGTACCTGATTTATCCTTCAACAACTGCAATGCCCGCAGTACAGCATAAAGTTCACAGGCCTGCGCCAACCAAGATCCACTTAGAGGGCCTGATTCGATAACTGCAAGTCCTTCTCTCCCAACTATTGCATAGCTAGAGACCCTTTTTCCATTAATTACTCACGATGAGCCATTTACAAACAACCTACCCCCCTCTGGGGAGATGGGGTACTGTTTAACCCTTATCGGTGTCTCTGGATCTTTAATGATTACCGAGAAGGGGGGTATATTCAACCTTCCTACACTATCAGGAGTGTATCATACTTCTGAGTTAATTTTTTTTCTCATCCTCTACCCTCAAGGGACAGAGTTTTATTTTGATTTCCTCATTTACTACTTCTATATTAATACCCATTTCTATAATTAAGTCTCTCCCTAACAAATTATAATCTGCTTCTGGTACTAGCAGAAGGTTCCTATTCCTATTTTGGACCTCGATTCCACCAGTACATTCTTAATAACAGGGACTTCAAAGGGCTCCCCCTTCGCCCCTACCACTTGAGCAGTTTCTTTTGATATCTTACATCCCTTCGGTAGTACCTGGACTGTCGATTGCCCAGCTCCAGTATCTACTAAAAACTCAAATTCCTGCTGCTGAGGACCTATTTTTAATTTTATCAAGGGCTCCTGATGTTTCTGTGTCCCCAGCAAATGAAGCCCCTGACTCCTTCAGTCCTCTTTGAAGACTCTCTTATCCCTCAGCTGCTTCCTGCAGTTTCTCCGAAAGTGTCCTTCATTCCCACAGTAGAAACATACGCCTCCATTTTTTTTCCTCTACCCGGAGAACCCTTCCCCCATTTCTCTGGGCCACTTGACTTGTTTTGGGAGGGGCATCAATTCTCCTAGTTTCTCTCACTGCTGCCACTATCATTCTTACTTGTCTCTTGTGACTCTCTTCATCTCTTCTCACACATACCTTCTGTGCTTCCTTTAATAGCTCATCTAGGTCTCTATCTTGCCAATTATCTAGTTTTTCTAACTTCTTTCTGATATCTTCCCACGATTTAGCCACAAATTGTGTTTTTAGTAGTGCTTGCCCTAACGGTGTCTCAGGATCTAAGCTCGAGTACATCTGCAGGTTTTTTCTCAAGCGTTCTAGCCAATCTGTAGGTGTCTCCTCCTTTTTCTGTCTCTCATTAAATGCTTTGTTGATGTTCTGCCCCCTAGGCACCGCTTCCCGGATCCCCTGTACTATTATCCCCCTCAGATCTTGCATATTGATTCTGTGATCCTGCTGCTGATGATTCCAATTGGGATCCTGCAAAGGCCACTTGGTGTCTGCTAAGGGTCCTTGTGCATGTTGCGAATCCCATAGCCGCATCCCCGCTCGTCTAATCATATTTCTTTCCTCGGCCGTGAAGAGAATATTCAATATGGCTTGCAACTCACCCCAAGTATAAATACTGGGTCCCAAAAATTGGTCCAGTCTCTCGGCCACCCCCAAAGGATCTTCCAGGAGGCTCCCCATCTCCCTCTTAAATTCCCGAACATCCCCAGAACTCAAAGGTACTGAAACAAACCCTATCGCTGGGTGAGGTCCCTGGCCCCCCCCCACAGGCATTTCTCTTAGGGGATATAGGTTATGCTGTCTAGCCCGACCTCGGGTTATGGGTCCCTGCACTTCCTCGGGGGGCTCGGGATTACTTCCTGCTTCCTGAGGCTCCACTGGAGGTGCATCCGGAATCTGGGGGTTCTGAGGGGGTATGTAAGGAGGTGGGATTAGTAAGGCTTCTTCTTCTTTACTCCTGTCTTTCTTTCGTCCTCCCTCTTTGAGGGGAAACAGGAGCACTTCACCCCCAGGTCTTGTAACCCATACATTAGCATATTCACTTTCTTCCTGACTAACAGGAATTTTAGTGTTTACTCACAAGTTGAGTTTTTGCCTCACCCAATCTTCTGATGATCTAAAAATAGGCAAAAAAATATTCCAGGAAATCTCCTTTCCACCCTATACTACTACACAATAATGGATCATTTTAGCTTTATCTTTACCCCCTGTGTTAGGGTAATGTTTCTAATTGTCTAATATGAACCCCAGTGGGCTATCTGTTTTATGGGAGTAGAGGGCCTGCTCTTCCCCTGTCCCATCTTCTGGAGTGCCCTCACACAAGTGTGGTGCGGAAATCACTCGCTTCCCCTTGTTCGTGGCTCACGCCCTCTCGGGCAATGAGAACCGCACTACTGAGGGTCCACAATCACTTGGAAAATCCGAGCTGCCGGTTTTCCTCTCACTCACACACACACTCGCAGCACTCCAGGATACCCGACCCAGACCGAACGGAATCTTCCACACAGATACTCACGCGTCTTGCGTCTTCGTCCGGACCTTTGTGCACAAAGTTTATAGGGTCTGCCGGCCTCCTTTGCCTAATGCTTTGAATTTAGGTTCGTCGGTCCAACCGAGACAGGAATCGGGTCTACCTGGGCCGCCGACTGATCGGCGGGGCGCCCCCCAGGCAGAACCAAAAGTCCTATCTTGCAGGTGGATCCGAGTCACGGCACCAAATTGTAATAGACTATGAACACGAAGAAAAGTTCCAATAGGAATTTATTACATTACAGCAGGCAAAGCAAAGGCAAATACAGCGCTGGACGGCAGGGGAGTCTCGCTCCACCAACTGCCGTGAATTGGTAGATTTTTCAGTCTTGCTTTTATCTTGCTTCTTTCCTCCGATGATGTATGTGTGACGTGTTGCTGGGAGGGTCTCTTTCTGTCCCTCGGTGGTCGCAGAGATGAAGGCTGTAGTTGTAAGCTGGAATTCCTGAAACTTAAAGCTGATTAAGCAAGTAGAGAAGGAATGAGCAAGGGTCTGTTTGCCTATCAGCTTAGATAGTGACATAGTAACTTCTTGTTATCTTGAGTTATTTGATCTTCAGTGAACAAAAAATAGTTAATGTTTATCACACAGGGTGACTTGAATAATTTGCTGGCATCCCTGTGCAGACCCCTGCCAGCCAGACAAAAAAGTCCTACAGAAAAGCCACTGTGATTGAGCTGAGGCTGTGACAGGGAGCACCCTGACTACACTTTGGGACCTGCCGGTAGCACCCTTGCTGACCCCTGTCCCCCTCTCACAGGAATCCTTGGGAGCAGCTGTCCTGAGCTGAGGAAGCTCAAATACGTGGAAACCTCAGAGTGACCTGCATAAGTGAGCCCATGACCGCACTGCTTCCTGGGCACCCCCATCCCAGACCATCGAGGAGAGTGATGTGTGTGTTACCTCCGATCTGCGAGGGGTCCCAGGGCTCCCTGCTGCCTCCACGTGTCATCCCAGGAAGGGGAAAATCCAAACCTACATTTCCTAATGATAAACACAGAAGAAAATCCACAGGAGAGAGCCTAAAGAAATCAAACTTGGTGAATGCTGCCACTGCTCTCAGGAAATCTGGCCAGAAGTAAACGCGCAGAGCAATGTAACTGCTGCAGAAGACGGTGCTTGACTTTCCAAATCCAAGCCCCTAATACACTGTGCTTTGGCTGTGATTTAGCATTCTTCCTTTCTTTTCTTTCCCTTTTCTGTTTTGTAGCAAGAGCAGTCTAACCACTCTACAACACATCCTCACCCCCAGCCTGGTTCCCCTCACCGCTCCATCCACTCTGTTGTGCCATCAAAGCAATCTGAGGAACTGGGCTGGGAAATGATCCATGTCAAAAACAGCCCAGCAAAGAAAAAAACAAATCAGTCTTATTTTTCAATAGCAGCTCAGTTTCCATTGTCCTTTCACAGCTATGAAAATCCCTACAGTTGGGGAAGGAGCAAGGACACGGGGATGGGGTGAGACCAAGTGCTAGGAGGGAGGGATGGGGCAGGAGGGGGAGCCTGGCGGCATGACTGTGTTAAATGCCCATCAGACTGAGGCCTTACTGTCCTCTTGCTATATATGAAGAAAAATGACTGGCCTGGAGGGCTTATTTTCAACAGAGGGGAGAGAGGAACAAAGAAAGAGGGAAGGAAAGACATTCTCTGTGGTAAGGAAAATGTGTGCATGAGCCTCTGTGAAGAGATAAGGAACGCCCTTCTTAAAACCCAGTGCCCCACTAACTGAATTAGTTGTGATTAATTTGGCAAAATGTGAATACAGAGCTGGAAACCAAGCATGCTTAAAGTGCCTTTGATTTCCTCTGCTTGCCGAATTAACCTACAGGCTGTCAGGCAGCTTCAGTCTTAAGAGCAGCCCCACGGCTGCTCGAACTTACACTCTGGTTCCAGTCTCCTGGAGGTGCCATCCGCCCTCCCCATCCTGGCCGGGCCATGCGTGTTGCTGCTGCACCCTGGCCTTGGTGCCCATCCAGGAGCCCTCACCCACTGCAGCAGCCTTTCCAATCCTCTCCACAGCCGGGGCAGGAGCTGCCCTGCAAACTCAGCCCACCTCTGCCAGTTGTCACTTACAGGGGCGCAGGCACTGGAGCGATGTGCAGCATGTGGAAATGCTGCTCTGAGAATTTCCTCCTCGTTTTGCTTGCAGGACTCAGGGGCTCTGCACATCCGTCCACTCGTGAACCAGGTGATCACCATTTATACTGCTTTCCTCACGTGCATACATTGCTGTAAATACTGATTCCTTCAGGGGGAGGCTAGAAATAAGCAGGTAGAGTAAACTTGCTTTTAGATCAAAAGCAGCAATACCTAAATATGAGTGTGTGTGTGTGTATATATATATATATATATATATATATGTCTATCTATACCTAGGAGGAAGGGAGGGGTGGTTTACTACTTTTTATTTACTTATAAACTAATTTCTTCATATTGGCTCTATTTTTTTCTTCTCTTTTCATTCCTGGAAAAAATGTGGCAAATGAAACCTCTTAACATCATAGCTTGCTGGTTTGAAAATCTAGGCTGCAATTTTTAAGTTTGGTTTGTGGTGTTTTTTTTTTTTTTTTTTTTTTTTTTTTTCCCTTGGTACTCTGGATTGAAGGAGCTGATGTATGAAAACTCCAGTTTAACAGAGCTCAGAGACTAAATCAGCTTGTGTAGGTAAGATTTTGGCAGAGAAGCTGACACTTCTTCCTAGTCAGTACCAAGAATTCAGAGAAGAATGGGATAGGTTTTAATGTAAGTTTACTTTTCTTGCCGTGAATTTTAATGACAGTTTTCACGACTGCTTCTGCAATTCGTAAGAGAAAATTAAAAACCTACACCTTGAAACTTATATGACAAAGCTGCTAACATCTCACAGCTTCTGGCATTATCTTGGAGATCCCTTCAGTCCCTTTTCTATGCCACATTGTTTTCCACACAAATGTATTTTAAATATGAAACATGGAATGTTCATTGCTTCTTTATATAATTTTTATTCATTATCCGCTGGAGGCAAAGGGCACAGTTTTATATAGAAGCCTTATTGAATGTCTCATTTTGCTATTTCACTGTACTATACATATTTCCCAACAAATTATTTCTTTCAGATGCAGATACTCTTCTGGAAAGGCGAAGCAGGGCTGCTTCCTCTGCACAGAGGTTTCCTTTTACCATGAGCACAGCCAGCTCATCTGGCTTGGGTTAGTTTGTCAGGCATATTTTGGGAATGGTTTGAGAATTAATTCTGCTTTAAAGACTATAATCGCCTTTTTGGCCCTTGAAACTGGTTCAGGATTTTTGTACCAGGTCAGCAATAAAACAGCTTTTGCTCCCAATACTGGCTGAGGGGTTTTCCTCACAATTCCTACTTGCCCTCTTGCTTTCTAGCTCCAGCACAGGTAGCTTTGTGCTGGTCTTGACTCTGGACACAGCGGAGGGATGTCACAAGTCTGGGATGCAAAAGGGAAATTGGGGAGCATTAGCTAGCATTACCACAAAGTTCCACCTTCGTTGTTGGTCTGTGAACTTCACACATCGGGGACAACCCCCTCTCCTTCCCACCTATTTCCTGTTCAGGTCTGACACCTCCTGACCCTCTTTTCCAACTTACTTTAATTTCTCATCCCCCTTCCTTTGCTCCAGTTGACTCTCCTTATAATTTCCCACTCTCTACCCCTTCACCTCTCCTTACCCGTTCCCAGAGCAATCCTATCTCTCTGGTTGGCTGTGTCAGATCATTCCCATTCAGCCCACCGAGAAAATCATCAGCCAAGATGTCCCCCCCTGGAGTAGAACCCACACTTGGGAATTAATCTTGTTTCCATCCTTTCCCAAAGCATGCCTCAGCACCTCCATACCTTCTCTGTAGGGATGAGCACGCCAAGCGAAGGGAGTCTGAGTACCCTCCTCAGGAGACCTCCACAGCCTTTGAGCCAGAATCTTCTGGGACTTACTAGAAGCCTTGGATGCCTTCTGGGAGGCTGCAGGAGCTGCTCAGCTCCACTTCAATCTTGATAATGGCGTTTTGCTTCCCGAGAGCCTCCCCAGCTGCCGTGTTCCTCACGCCTGAGAGGCTGCGACGCTCTGGCCCGGGGAGAGCACACTGCAGCAGGTCACTGCACCGCTGCTGGGGTAACGCAGCTCCGAGAGCCTCCGTGCGCAAAGGCACTGCATCCCGCTCTGCTTACAGCAGGGTGCAGGTCTCAGGAGGGCGCATCTCGTTCATTAAAATTAATTAACAGTCAAATGGCTCCACATACTTCTTTATACAGACAGAGCAATGACTACAAAATAGATCTTAACTTGAGCCCAGGTCCCAGGGAAGTGAGTGCTGTTGCAGTGAAACCACAGGAGACCGTCAAGGCAGAAGGACTACTGTCTTAAACTGTGCTCACCAAGTTTCCAGCTCTTAACACACTCCTACTTTGTCTTTTGCTACTCTTCGTACAGCTCCAGGAGAAACTGAGGTATCATTTTTATTTGTACAGTTTTTAGCTGTGAGTACGGGTTATGACCTGACTCGTTCTAAAATTGGCATATATGTGGTTTATAATTTAATACATGCTAAAATTGACTGACATTTGTCCATGAGCTGTCTCAGCCGTAAACACCAAGATCTGAATTCAAAATGTTTTGGAGTGCAGAACACATGTATTTTCATTGACCCATTCCTGCCATTTGTGTTATACCTTGTGTTGCAAACCTGTACCTTCCTTTCTGTCTATTTTGTTCTTTTATTCTTTCCTTTTTCTTTGTAGTAACCCATAATTTCCAACTTAGGCTTCATTATTCCTTCTCCCTGTACTAATGCCTTTTCACTGAAGTATCCATTTTGAATATTACTCAATGTAACGCACTTGCCTGAATCTCACTGCAACCCACAGCCTGATCCTACAAAGACCTATGGTTGTGCATAATGTGTGAAAGTAAGAGTTCCCAGCTTCAGTTAAAAGACCAACGTACCTCATGTGAAGAACTTTCAAGGCATCCTTAATCTCTGGCAAGGGTCTCCAGCCCTCTCAGCTGGTTGGCCTTGGCAGCTGCTACAGGCTGCAGAACACCTTGGCTGGTACCAACAGCAAGAGAAGAGCTCCATGTTGAGGTGAAACTGTTCGGGGAACTTCAGTAATGAACATGCAGCTGCCTAAGCTGAAATTCTCTGAGCTGGCAAGGGACTTCTTTCTCGCTCCTCCTGTCAATCCTGGGGTATGGATTCAGGGATACAACTGAAGACAATGCCGATTTGAGATGGAATCAAGTTAAGCCTTGGGATACTTTTTTTTTCTACAAAGCAGCACATGGCTGCTGTGGTTTTTGTTTCTTTTTTGGTAAAAAGTCATCTTACCAATTCTGATCCAGCTTGATCATGTTATCATCCTCTAATATCAAACCACATCCATGGCTGAGGACGACTTTGTAGACAAAAAGAAGGGAAAGACTCTACATACAAGTACATAACCATATATAGTCTTAAAGCCTTTATTTTAATGCAAAATAAACCGGGTAAAATTTATATAGCCATATGTAACAAAAGATCAAAATCTTTGATGTGGTACTAGAAAAAACCTGTCAAATTACGTGTGGAATTTCTCCCCCAAAACAATCACACATGATTTTAAAATCAGTTTCACTTAAACACACGGGTATTGTTAGGATCACAAGTACCTCCCTCTCCCCCACAGTAACAGCATAGTGTCTTACAAAGCCTTCTTTCCTATGCAGAGATAGTGAATAGCACTTCTGATTTTGCATGTAAGGCTTAGGGACCCTGCAGGACAACAGTGACGGGGAGAACAGGTCTTTTGAGGCCTTTTGAAAGAGCAAAGCAGCCCCGCTCAGAGCAGAGTGTCAGGATGTGGCCCTGGCAGAGCATTCGCTAGGATTCACTCACAGCACTAACTCTCTGATAAACAAATCTGTGATGGCTGGGAGGAAGAGGTAGCACAATTCATCTGTAAAAAAATTAGGCAGCATGTGAAGCTATTTCTAGATCAGGAAGCTGGAGTGAATTGGAATTCAGGACTGTGTGCACTTTTTCAAGGCAAGAGCCTTTTTTTTTTCTTCTTTTCTATGCTTAGTTTCCCCCACAAAGGGCAGTTGATATTCCTTTACGCATTTGAGGGGTGCCTAGAGACTTCTGCATCATAATATATCACAGTGGTAATGTCGGCTCACAGGCCAAGATCATGGCTCACTAGTGGGTGGTCACTCAGAAAATCCACAGGCTCTTTTTCTATCTCTTAATCTTCCAACTGCTGGGCCTGACTGGCCCTGTGCCAGAGCCAGGAATGCAGGCTGCACGCCACCAGCTCAGGAAATCAAAGCTTCAGCTTCACGTGAGCGCGGGCCTCTCTCCCTCGGTCTCGATGCCTCTGATGCCTCTGTTCACACACACACGCACTTAGGGCTGCTCCTGTGGCAAACCCAGCTCTCCCTTCACATCCACTACGTCAGTAACTCTGCTGCTGGACTGGCACATTTTGGATGAGGGAGTGCGAGGCAATTACGTGTCAAGAGCATTTCAGACTCATAATTTTCCCAAACATATGGACATATGGGAAAAGAACAACTTGTTACTTAACGGCTCTTTTGGATTTTGCAAGTGTGTATTTTCAACCGTCAGTTGTAGCACCTCGTGAATTCTGCACGGTACATATTTTTCCACAATATGGTGCTAAAATCATACATTTTATACTGCAGAAAAGCTGACTATATATACTGTAGTTACACGTTATACTTTCAAAAATACTGTACCTCTACCAGGATATTAAATCAGGAAATGGCAATTTTCTCCCAGAACAATGGCACCAGAGATTGATGAGATGCTCTATAATACTTTTTGGTCTTGCTCCCCCAGCTAGGTCACACTATTCTTCCTCCTTAGCTCCTTACATGTAGGATGCATCCATATATTATACTTATAGCACTTTTCTTTTTTTTTTTTTTTTTTGATTGGAAGAAGCTCTCTACTGATTTCTGCTTACTGAGCAGAAGCATCATTTAATAACCTGTTGGGTAAGGTAAGATTAACAGCTCAGAAGGTGTTTGTTTGATCTGTCTGCCTCAACTGAGTGGAGCCGATGCAGTCAAGGGGAGCGCTTAAGGAAAGATTCAGGTTACGAGGAGACATTGGGCAGGTCCCTCAAAGGCTATAAATAACCTAGGAGCTGTTTCCATCCAGATTTTATTTGGCCCTGGCTCATGAAATATTGTAAATAAGTTCTGTTCACTGTGCTGTGATGCCATTTGCAGGGTTAGTTGAGAGTGATTTACAAAGGCAGTAGCTTATATTCAGAGCTGTTCTTAATTGTGGCCTGGCTTGATAAAGCCACTGTCACAAACATTAGTTTCTTTACAGCTGGAACAAATGTATCAGGGGTCATATTTCAAGGAGGGAAAGGAAAGTATTTTAATTTGTTTTTGCTTCACTTTCAACAGGCCCTTATAACACCAGCGGCTATCCTGTGGCTGCCAAGTCCTGGCTGACTATCCTACAGCATCTAAAGCTTTCTGAGAAAAGTACAAGGCTGTGCAGAGCACGTACATGACAGGCACAGTTTCCTTGGGGAATGCGCCTTATTTATGGAGGGTACTGAGAGACATCCAGCTTTACACCCGACACTCCCTCTGGAGGTTTTCCCCTCCTACATTACTAGGGAAGAGGGCAGAAAGAAATGGAACAAGAACCAAACACCCTTGCTTCATAATCAGTTGCATTCATCTTCCTCTCTCCCTCCCACCAATGCTTCCTCCTGACTGGATTTAGAGCTGTGCCTGCCCCTGCCCCAGGGAGTCCAGCCCTCTGTCTGAATCATGGAGGTGCTCCCCCACCATGGAAAGCTGTCTCCTCTCCCCTGCTTCCCAGCCTACTGGTGGGTGGAGGCCAGTGGCAGTGCAAGCACTAGAGCCTGCCAGCCACTCAGGCAGCTGCAAGCGCTCCCTGCGCTGAGGGTTACGCCAGGCTCTAACCAGCACCATCAGCAGAGAAGAAAGTAGGCTGGGATTAAATGCTGCCTCTCATCAGGGCCATTGCCGGCTGGCAGGACACCCTCCTAGCAGGACAGACCTTCCTGGTGGTATTTAACACCTGGAAAGTGAACTATGTGATTTAATATGTTGCATGCCAATGGTGTCAAAATTACATCAAAGAAATCCTTATGCTTAATCCTTGACCAGGTCAGTCTTTTCCTGATCAGGAGAGGAGGCCCAATGCTTTAGTGACATTCCCAAAAGGCAGAAGTCAAGGAATTAAGGACACTTGGAAATAACGTGTTTCTAGGTCGCAATACTGCATGGTTTCCTTGTGACAAAATCCTTGAGACGACCTCTAAGCACTCAGAGCCCTCTTGGGTCAGGTCGCGCAGGTCCTTCTGGCTGGGGACACAAATTCCTGGCTGTAGAGCAGACCCAGGCTGTTTGGGGCAAAGAACTGGGCACGTACCCCATCACCCTGTCCCCCACCACGGCCCAGCTGTGCTGCTGACACCGCCTCCTCCCTCACACCTTCCCTCTTCCTACAGGCACTGCTGCAAATAACTTGCTACAAACAGCTATTCTCACATCTTCCTCCTGGGCCCCAGGGTCTTGAAGCCCTTCCTGTTCATTTCCCTGTCTTTTCCCTCATCCCTGTGAAAAGCCCCTTTCCCCACTGACCTTGATGGTCTCTGGTTGCAGGAACTCAAGTAGTTTGGCACTTGGCACGGCGGGCCCCGGTGCTGCCCGAGGCTGAGCCTCCCTCGTGGACTGAGGGTGGCCCCCATGAACAGGTGCCTTCTGGTGGCTCTGGGCTGGCCAGGCCAGGCACGCTGCTGGCAGGCACTTGGCTCCAACACCGCCTGGGGCGGGCCAGGAACGGGCTGCCAGATGGAGCCAAGGCAGCACCTGACACAGTAACTTAATATGAATTATGGAGTCCATGCCCGTAGTCACCTCCCTGGTCACCTCCTTATAGGCCAGCTCCACTGAAAGCTCTCAAGTGACACTTCCTGACAGCAGCGGAGGATCTGGTTTCCAGCGTTTACATTTCAGGACTGCACAGTGTATAACTAACCAACACTCACAATCACACGCTCCCACCTCCCCTACAGACACGGTTCTCAGGTGGCCGCCTGCTCTCTGTGAGCCTGCCCAAGCACACAGGATAAGGCTTTTTGCCCTACTCCAACTGCACCAGGTGCAATAAGAGAAGACTCTTGATATACAAACTGCAAAAAATGAAAGCTACAGGATAATTGCTGCCACCACCAAAAAGGCAGAGGAAGACAGAGGCCAGATCACAAATCTGGAACTGCAGCAACCTAAAGCAGAACTGTTGGTCAGGACGTGCCTGGAATGTGGCCACTATCTCTGTGGCAGTCCTTTGTCACGATCACACGTTAGATACACAAGATGCCCAGCTCTGCAAGAAGTCCGTGCTGCATGCTGTGTTCTCACTTAAAAGGCTCCACAACAGCACTCTGAAGGAAACTCTGGTGACTCTGCTGCCCTTTCACAGACAGCTGTGTACTGTAAAGGTGTAACTGGATTCAGTAAATAGCCCTGAGGTGTATTAAGTGTTGTGTTTCATTTCCAGCAGCCACTTTCTATTTTTAAAAGGAATTAAAAAAAACACTCAACTGTCTGGTACCTCACATACTCAAAACACATCGTACCTCACGTGGCTTTAGTTCGCCTGTTAGAAAGCACCTACGCTGAGCCCAGCTCAGTAAGAACGACTCCAGGTCTCGTGTGCCATTCTTACAGGCAGCTACGCTTGGGAACAACTCTACAAGGATGATGTCCGAGGGGGCTCCTCCCGGGCTGTGCCGGAAGTCCAGTGCACGGCTATACAGCTGCAGTCATGGGGTTCTTCTGCCTGGGATCCTGCTGCCTGTACTGGTACTGGTCTGGACTGGTCCCACGGTGTCGGACAATTTCACTGTAAGCCGGTGCTCGGTGGGACTGCGGAGGGGAAGGCGGCACGTCCTGCCGGAGCGGTCCTTTATGCTGGTTTGTGATGGGCTGCGCTGGGTAATACTGAGGGTACCTCAGCTCTGCCACTCTTGTGTCCGGTGCACGGACGTAGCTCCCCTTGGATGGGTGGATAACAGGCTGTCCTCCGTGGTAGTAGGGAAGATCTCTCTCTTTGTACGTTACTCGTGGCCCTGTTAAATATTCTAGTGGCTCTGCAGGTCCACGCCTGAGGAGGAAAAAGCATAATAAAGCACATAAAACCGCAGTCTACTAGCCCAGTGATACATTATTGTACATACAATCTATGTTTACTTTGGGAGAGGAAATGCCACCTCAAGCATGACAAGTCCTGATGAATGAAAAGCACTTCTGAAGGATAACAAGCTTCCCACCTGCATGCTACAAAAAGTCTGTAACATCCAGGACACTGGAGGAAGGGTCCAGCGCACATCACAGCCCTTTTACAATAGGGGAGCACTGGAGCCCTTCAGCTCCCAAAGTCATCTCCTGTGATCCATTTGCCATAATGGAAACAAAGCTCCTTTAAACAATGCATGTTTGACTGAATCTTATCTAGCCTGAGGATAAACAGATGAGTTGGGTCTGCAAGTCTGCAAATCCCATAAGCTTTACATGCACAAATATTCACGTTTTCCAGGCTATTTCCCACTATTCTCTCCTAATATGTCAGCCTGTAAAACTTTCCAAACACCATACTTGGAAAAACTGGGGAAGAAACACTAGGGATGTCAGGATACAATACCTGTGTTTAATGGGCAAGTTGCCAATGAGGTTTCAAAAAATCTGTGTTCTAAAAGGCCTGATATAAAAATGGCTCTGTAACTTGGCTGAATCAGTATGCCTCTCACAAGCCCTAGCTCACATGAAAAGCAACATGTGAATGTGTCATCTCCGAAGATGTGCCATGGAGCCCTCTCTGCAGCCTTCTGCATCTTAATTTCATGATTTGCACTAATGAAGCATTGATATTTTTTCTTATTACAACTTAACTTATGATACTTTTGAAATGGCAAAAATAATTGTTCTCACAGACATGTCACAGAGCATCCCCAAAAGTTCAATTTAATTAGGAGCTTTTGCCAGTCTGACTGCAAATGTCTTTGCACTTTGGACAAAACCTCTCATTGACTGCACAGGAAGCTTCTCTGCAAATGAGAGCTTAGGTAAGAAGACAGAGTTTTGACCCAAAACAGGGGCTGGAAGTACAAATCAATTACACCTGCTCTGTGTCTTTGGGACTGAACTCATCAACTGTTTAAATATTCTTTGCACAGATTACGAAAAAGTCATCATTCTGGTACAGCAGATCAGGTGTTCAAAATTTGTCAATGACTCTCTTGTTCACACAGAGATTTTTACAAGCATGCTCCTTCTTTCTTAACCTGGGCTCCCAGACTCTGCTGGACTTTGTTTAACATGTAGTAAAACAAAACATGTGGTTTTCTGCTGCACTCGTTTAAGCCCATGGGGTAAATCACGGACACAGGCAATGAACAAACATTATCTGCCTTGAAATGAACCTACAATTCTCCTCCTGGAATAACTTAGTGCAAATGTTTCCTGTTTAAAATGGAAAGAGCAAAAGGAAGCATTCCAGGCCTTGGACTTTTAGGACCCTATGCTCCCCAGAGACTTTCTGCTTTAAAAACAGAACATTATAAAAGACAGGCACTCCCAGCTTCCCCCCCACCTCCTGGTGAGACAGTCCAGACAGAGTGCTGAAGGGCCTGAAGCCACCCTCTGAGATACCAAACCACTCTTAACTGTACGTACTGAGACAATTACTGTCGCTGCTCACACACCTACGCCTTGCAACAGAGCCTGATTTCCAGAGCAGGCCAAAGAGCTGCTCCACATATTTCTGCATGAAGGCTTGTTCACTAGTCAGTCCCATCACACTCAGCTTTAATGCCTCTGTGCACAAAAATGTACTTCAAATCATAAAAGACTCTGCAATGGTAGGAACTGCTTTGCGTCAAGCAGCACACCAACAGGAACAAATGTCAAACCTACACCCATCACCTTTTAATATAAGGATCATGCTAAAAATCCTGTACATTGGTTTTATAAGGTGTTCTCATCAGCAACTATAATCAGTGAAATTCTTGTGGATCACATTAAAAAAGGACTGAGCTTGGAACCTGATCCAGAATTCACTGAAAAGCCAGTGGTAGCTTTTGGACAGAACTCTAACTGCAAATTGAATTACTCTAAAAAACCAATTTCACGATGAAATGGCACCAAAATGATGGCTGAGAATAGAACTGAGCCACCAGCATGACATACTGAGCCTTCAGTACACAACTCATGCTTCAACTGACACCAGAGGTCTGCAAGGTGCAGGAAAAAAGAGGAGTGTGCTTTGCCATCCAGCCAAAAGAGCTGCTTCCAGGAAAGCTCAGCCAGTCCAGATTTAGGAATCAGCGCTATACTGCTGCCACAGAAGCTGTGACTGTGCAGAGGGCTGTGCACTCAGGCTGCTCTGGCCCAGCACTGTGCCTGAACAATCAAAGTGTGCCAGACCTGAGAAATGGCCCCAAGCTGCCTGAGCTAATGCCATCAGATCTCCATTGCTGTCACCTCTCCTAGCAAACTAAATCCACCATCACTTCACTTACAGCTTAACACCATCTGTGGTTGTGTAGACAAACTGCAGAAGAACATGTGGGGAGAGCAAAATCTTTCTCTAAAAGATAAAACCCCAAGTTGTTCACTGTCAGCACCAGCTTCCTTTCTCTGAGGGTGAAACACCCGTAGGTGGTGTAATTCTTGAGTGTCCTGCCCAGAGCCATGCCTTTAGCAGCTGGGAGGACAGGTTGTACACTGAGACCTGAGAGGAATCCACTTCACACGAACCTTTTAGGAAAGCCTCAGGAAGACGGAAGGTATGTGAGTTATTTTAGCAGCCTTGGGGATAACACAAGCAGTGACCTAGCCAATGACTAGCAAAACTTTTGCCCGAGTGAAACCTTGGGAAACACTGGTAACGGTCCAAAAGGCTGACTCTGGGCAGCAGGAGTGAGGGAAATTTCACAAAAGATATCCTCATGGCTGCTCCACACTCTCCAGCTCACTTCCCCTAGAGATCCCAGAGGGTGTTACACTTGCAGATGCTACAATGACAAGCTCCAATGACAACACTTTTTTCCCCTTTTATGACCAGCACAGCAAGCTGAAGCCAAGTTATTTCCTGAGGAATCATTCTTCCCCATCTACCACCCCATCTGCCTGGTGAAGTTCATTCTCAGGGAGCTGCTCAGTGTGCAACCAACCAGCCTAAGGAGTCTCCAGGAACCTCTATCTGACCAGTCCTAAAAAACATGAAAAAACTGCTCTTCCCTTCTCAAGTGTGACAAATCAACCATCAGAAAGTTAATATTTTTTAAGGTAGGAGAAACAACTGCAAATACCAAACTCTGGCTGCAGAAATGCTGTCACCATTAGCAGTAAGTCTGGGCCACTGAGAGCAGTTCCCAGCAGGAAGAGGATGGATCCTCTGAACCAACACTCTTCTCACTCCATAGCCCACAGTGTAAAAGTATATGCTGTTGTTTATCCTTAAAGAAACTGCCAAAACAAACCAAACCAAACACTTTCTACTTGGCAGTCCCTTGTAGATGCTGTGCTTGTTTCTGCAAGAATGAAAACAACTCCTACCTTCTCCCTCGGCAGACACTGCCACCTCTGTGGAGGTCCTAATGAAATTCTTCTCCTCTCTCTCTCTGTTTTTGTTGGCTTCTGATGAGTTCAGAGTTCACAGGGCCATATCACACCTCCCAAGTGACCCACGGTGTGGGGGTCAAACCAATAACCTCAAGTGGAAAATCAGTGACCCAGGGGAGTGATCGAAAATCCACAAATTGGGTCAAGCAGGTCCAGCCACTCAAAAGAACCAGGCCAGGAGCGTGCCCTCTGAGGGGACATGCTGAGTAGGAGCTGCTCAGACCGTCAGCTGTTTTCCAGATTTTTGGCCAGTTGTTTGACCTGGAGATACAGCGCAATTAATGGCAGGCAGAAGGCAGGGAAGCTGACACAACATCCCGGGAAGGAACTGATCTCAGAGCTCAAAAACTGGTTTTGCTGATAGTTCAGCTCTGCTGGGTCCCACTGGAAAGTGCATTATGGATGAGGGTCTAGCTAAAAGCAGAGACTGCTGCTGCAGGAGGCAACTGAACGAAGGGAGAGAGAAGCACCGAGTTCCACAAAGGAGTGAAACTGGTGGGGCAGTGTGAAAACACTCCTCAAAAATGTCATGAGCAAGCTGCCCCTTAAAATATCTGCTTTACTTTGAGGAAGCAAAGTCTCATCTTCCTTCCCCTACAGAGAAATTGCAGATCACACACAGGTGGTTGTGAATGTGTTTCACTTCATATGCTGGTTTGCAGCTCTACCAGTTTATCTTTTAAAATGATTCACCAGTTAACAACTGTGATCCATTTTGAGCATTAAGAGCACAAAATAGCCTTGTCCAAGTAAAGTAGGTAGCTCGTGACTGGTATTCAATTAACATGTTGTTATTTTCTCTATGACAAGTAAAGCCTAAAGCAGGTTTGTTTTTCTATCTCTGCTTTATTTATCTTCCCAGCACAAAAATTATAGTATTTTCTGGCTTTATTGCAGAATTTTTAAGAGCTTCTGGGTTTATTTAAAACTGAACCACAGGATTTGGAATACTTAGGAAAGACTTCTTTTACTCAAAATGTTATTAAGTCACAGGTATCTGAACGTTTCAAAAGCCCTAACTAAACACTTTTTGCTTTCTGCAGCTCTCCCCTTTTTTTAATTTTTTTAAACCTCCATTTTAGTAATTCTTCAACTGTGGAAAATCTTTACAGAGTAGACGAGCATAAATACCTGATGCTTCAAAAAAAAAAAAAAAAAAAAAAAAAAAAAAAAAAAAAAAAAAAAAAAAAAAGAAAAAAAAAAAACCAACAGAAAAAAAATAATTACATTTCAGGTTTACTGCATTTCATTGATAACCTCCATTTTCAGGTCACCTGTAACATCCTTGGAGATATGTGCTTGGGCTATCTGAAAGGAAAGGAAAGCAAAATGAAGGTCTAACTGCTCGTGCAGTGCCCCATCACGTTGGGGGTTTGGATTTCATTGTGACAAAGGGTTTTTCTTCCCTCTGTTCTATAGGGAGAGTCACAGAGGTCACCCTCTTAGTACCTGGTAAAAAGCAAGGAAGGGAACGCACTCTTCTTACATCACTATCTCCTCCTTGCTGCTGAGGGAATATTTTGCAAGGGATATAATCTCACATGAAAACCTGTCTTCTTACTTTGTTAGAGAGTACTTGAAATAAACTTCAAAGACAGCCACAGACTAAGTAGCAAATGGAAAGCCCACATTTGGCTGCAGTCTCTTTCATGTCTAAGCAAGACATTCAGAGACTCTGGTGATGGCATCAGACAGCCCAGGCTGTGATTAAAGAACAGGAGAAAGCAACAAGATCCTATCTGTGTCCAAATTCTCACTGAAGAACTCCATTGTATGCAGTGTGATTGTGTGATGTTTGCTCTCAGCCAGGAGGATCTACTTTTAAAGAAGAAAAGAGAAGCTGATGTATGAATTTAATTATGCAAACAAACAATCTTGAAGTACCAAATACATTACACTGTGTCTTTATAAAACTCTTCTCAAAGAACACTAAAAACAATTAACTGAAAGACCATGTAGAGCCTATCTCTCCAGATACAGTATTAAAGATACTGCAGGGCTGTTTGTTGAGAACTCCTGTTGCTTAATATTCAGCATGCATAAAACATGAAATAAATAAATTAATGAAATTTTAAATCACTGCAAATTTCAAAGAAACCACTGAGATGCATTAAGGTGGATCTCTGTATCTTAATAGGTGAGATAATCCTATAATAAATATTCTTTGCCCTTTCAGATCAATACTTCCCACAGCCAAAGAAAGGGTTTGCATTTAAAATTCACTGGGAATCAAATTTGGTATCTTAGCACTGGGAAGAATCTGCAGCTCAAGGAAATGCTCAGTGGCTGCTGTCTGCGAGAGAGGTTCATACCCCTCAGAAGAAGGCAGATGTCTAGCAATGTCATACTAACCTCAAACACACCGTACACACTTTATTTATGGGCTGAGCTGGTGGAGGTGCTTCCTTCTCCCCGTCTTTTATCAACAATACAAGGCTGAAAAATCAGATAACGTAAACGAATACAATCCCTGGCTCTCATGTAGCACATGCCAGGCAGAGAGAGCTGTTTTTAGTTTGAGAACTGTGTTTGGAATTCCTTCAGTGTCAGGTTTTCAGTTACCAGACCCTCTTCCCTGGGCCAGGCACGACTGCGGTCAGACTGGATTAGCAGAGCACTCTGCAATGTATATTACACAGCTTTGACTTCTACAGGATTTGCAGACCCATAAAAATAATGATCATTTCATGACCTGCATTTCGAGGTGGGTGTGTGTGTGTGCGTGAGTGGTGGCTGTAAGAGTGGAAGAATCCCTCTTCCCTTTTTAAAGAATTCCTGTTTGGTTTGGAGAAGGATGGGTCCCTCTAAGTTTGTTTGAAATTTGAGCAATACATTTTAGATGCAATGCAGGCAGGCCTGATCCTCTTCTCTTGCACACAGTTTTGCAAAGTCTAAAGTGGTGCTAAGTGGCCTGAATATAAGAGTTTATATGCACAGTTTCTCTCTCTCTCTCTCTCTCTCTCTCCAATATTACAGCTTAAAATATTTAGAAACAAACAGCTATAGCACCACAATCCCAGCAGGTAAGTGCAGAGACGTGTTTATATTTCTCTAGCTGGAGTCCAGCCTCAAAGCAGCTGGAGAACTTTATTGTTTGCAGAGGGCCACATTTCGAGGTGTTGGGCCCCAGTGGCTCCCTGGGCCATTCCTAGCAATTGGAGACATTTAGGTGTCACACTTGCTCTTACATCTAAGGCCAAGTGTACAGTTTAGTAACATACTGGCTTTCCATGCAGGGGAGCAGACCGCAGAAACAACTGGAAGACAGGCAAGCAGTGTCTGACAGGTTTAAAACTTTAAATACTATTTATTTTGTATGCAAGAAAATAGATTGTTCTCAATCCCTAATGGAGCAAACTATGCCACAGATTGGTTAACACCAGAATTAGAGTGCCATTTAATTAAACTCCCTCCCATCAGAAGCCAAACCATAAGACAGTGCTGCTGCTTTGCTCCAGCATTAGTTTATTTTCCACAGCAAATCTCAGACTAGTTTCTGATAATCTCATCCTGCAGGCAAAGCTCCCCTTTCTTTCCTTCCCTAAATCCAACCCACAAATATAGGAACTGTGACAACCAGGATTAAACCCCTCGAATCAACAAAAACAAAACCCGAAATATGCTAGCTGGTGCTTTATAAATGCCCAAAAAGCATTCAAAACAACTAGTGCAATAATCCTTCCTACTCAATTCCTCACTTGTTTTGTTCATATGCTCTCAGGCATGGTACATCTCCTCTACCAGAAGGCATAAAATAAAGCAGCACCTATTGAACAAGACATCGCTATTCTGTGATCTCTTCAAGCTTAAAGGGATCTTAAGTAGATTGGTACTTTAAGTAGCGAGTCATTACAACATGTGTCATTTCAGATGTTACTCATTATTCAACACAACATAATGCCGTGTGAGCCATTAACCTCTGGGCACTGGTAACCTGCTCTCAATGCTAAACAGTCATGCTTGTTGCTCAGGAACCCCCATGCTCCGCTGGGGAGAGACCTGGCTGAGATTTTAAGGTCCCTTTGGTCTTTTGTTTTGCAGATCAGTGGGGACCAAAAGCTCTTCCTATAGACTAAAAGAGTCCTTGGCCTTTGGTCTTTTGAATCACATTTCTGAGAAGAAGCTGACCAAGTTATGTTGGAGAAGAGAAAACATCTTTTTAGGGGACATATGCCTCTTAAGCCAGCAAGAGAAGCAACTGTTTAGGCTTCTCAGTTGAATTTTGCATTTAAATGCAAACTGAAATGAATACAAGTAACTACTGAACACAAGCAGAACTGCCACCACTGGAGCGAGATGCTGAAGTGAAAACGGTGCTATGATAACACCTGCACTGTCATAGCGTGTAGTGACTCCCAAGAGACAGGGGCACCCCACTGCCCCTGCCCTGAGAACAGCCAGCTGCTTCCCTCAGGAGCAGGAAATCCTTGGGGATCCTTGGGGAGCGAGATGCAGGCAGGACCCCAACACGGGCTTCAGTGCAGCAGCAGCACAAAAGCCAGGAATGCTATCTGGATCCCTTTGCCTCATCCTAACCCCTGCTGGAGGTCTCTGCTTTTTTGAAGGTTATTGGAGTAGAAATTAAAGAGTCTGCAGTAGTTTAGGAGCTTTTAATTTCATTTAAAAGGAATTCTGTTGCCATAGTCAAAGCTGCAGAAGAGCTCCTCCCCAGCAGATAAACCTCGGCCCTTTGCCTGCCCATTCACAGCACCACTGCTATCCACGCTGGTTTTGTGAAGTGCTTTCAGAAATACATAAACCCAAATTCTACCCTCTTCTCATTTTTCATTCGAAATGAATTTAAAGCATGGTGACCATTCAGCTGTACTATTCAAATGATTTTCAACTAATAACAGAAATCATTAAAAGAATCTTCCTAAGTAATAATAATCTGGGCCCAGGTCTTTACTATTCAGCCACTGGGACCTTAACATGCTGTCTGATCTTTAGTGGGCTAGTAAAAACCTGTAAGAAGTGGTTATTAACGTTATTACCAAGCTTTTAGGCCTTTTTTTTTTTTTTTTTTTTCCCCCCTCTTAGAGCATTTCTCATTTAAATTAAAGCATTCCTTGCAGCACTTTTTCCCACTGCCATCATGAAGCATGGCTGTCAGTTCTGCCTCCAAATGGCACAAACCGGGTAGTAAAGCCATGCTTCAGTAAAAAAGGAATACATAGCAGGTTATTTTTTCCTTCATTTTGTTTCTTTCTGGTCTAGACATTGTGTTAAAACTCACTACGAGGTATCGCACTTTTTTCCCCCGCTTTGCAGCAAAGGCAAAGCTCAAGACCCAGAGAAGAAGGATGGCTGGTTTGGGAGGGGGCGGTGAGAGGGACCTTAAAAACAACAGCTTTTCTTTCTTCCTTCAGGCAGTATTTCAGTCCCCATTGTTTCCCTACTGCTCATGTACTGACTTTCTCCTAAACAGCACAAACAGCCTCTAAGTACATCCTCCCCCCCGATATTTTCTTTTGTTAGAACCTTTCATTTCTACACAGGCATTAGATTATACATTTCCTGGCTTGCCGCACTCCATTAACACTCTGGTAACCACCCATTTTTCAGCCAGCCATTAAACACCACCTTTCATAATCGAGATTTAAAGGCTCAGGGCATGATAAACAGCTGAAGTTATAACTTTACAGCCGCCTCGATGGAAGTGTGCAAATCTCCAGATTTGGATAGGCAAATCAGTTAATCAGACTTGCGTTAAGCCACAAACTTTGCGGGTGCTCTGACAGCAGACGTCCCGAAGTCGTGCTTTAAATAACAAGGGTCAAACCCTCAATCCCACCGGGCTGGGAGAGACGGAAACGTCCCACCCGGTGCCCAGGGAGCGGTAGCAGCGAGTGCAGCTGCTGTGACTCGCAGCCGGCCGGGAGCGCCCGTTCCAGCTGTGTTTATGCCGGCTCCTTCCTGCAGAGCTCCTTCAGTTACGCCGCCGGCGGCGCGGCTGCGGCAGCGCAGCGACTCCCGACCGGCCAGGCTCTACCTGCCCCGCTGCTGGAGACAGCCCCGGCGTTAGCGCCCTGCGGCAGCGCAGCGACTCCCGACCGGCCAGGCTCTACCCGCCCCGCTACTGGAGACAGCCCCGGCGTTAGCGCCCTGCGGCAGCGCAGCGACTCCCGACCGGCCAGGCTCTACCCGCCCCGCTGCTGGAGACAGCCCCGGCGTTAGCGCCCTGCGCTTTCCGCCCGCCGGCTCGCCGCTTGCTCCCCAAGTACGACCCGCAAGCTTTGGGACTGAGCACAGCTTCCCCCGGCCCCGACCTGCGGCTGAGGACACTTTACGTGCGTGACCCTGAGTCACTGCTGGCCAGTAAAAGTTCAGAGCTGGTGACATTCGGAGCTGCAGCACTTCAGGCGCACGGGGAGTAAGAGGTTAACCTTCGGTCGTGAGGCCCAAGGGCCTGTGCTCCACCTCTGCACGAGTTTATCTCCCTGTTGCTGCATTTAAAAATACTGTTATGTAATTAACCGTTATCAGGTTGTTAAGCAGCGTGCTGAAGTGTGAACTTATCATTCAATTGTTTCCTTTATTTACAAAGCCCTGCCATTCTCTTAGGCAGCAGCCTGGGACAGGCTGTTGACTTGCTCAGATGAGGAGGGTTAGGCATGCCAGATACCGGGAGAAGAAGCAGATTCTCAAGAAGTGAGACACAGATGAGAATCTGCAAACACCCCCTCAAGACGTCCTGTAGAACAGCTGTGCTTGAATGAGACACGCACACATGGCACCACTACCAAATACATCACTGTGAGGTTGCTTTGAGACCTGAACCACTGAGCATGGAGAGAACACAACACAGCTCCCAACTGCTTTATGGGCACAGGTGGAGTCTTTACTCATATATACGGTACGATCTTTAATGCCTATAGATATACACAGATATGTTCCATTCCCAGACGAGGACACCATAACTCCTGACTTTCATACACATCTGAGCTCAGTTCCTCCCTATTTGATTTGCTGGACATAGTTCCCTCAAGCAAATCTGGAAGACAGAGGTCATCATGTTAGATCACAAGATGGAGATAGGTGGACAGGACAACAGCACAAAATGCCACAGCCCCCGCTGTCCTCTCTGTCCCCTTCAGCAAGGCCTAGACTTGGATTCCTAGAACCCATCACGTTTTTTACCACTACCCCCTCCTGGCCTGGCTACCGTTCTCTTCTTCGCTTTCTCTGCCAGCAGCACCAGCCCTGGCAGTGCCACCAAGGTGTCCCAGATGACAAGAGACATCATCAGATCTTTGTGATTTTCTTCCACGCATTCCTGGCCTGGGGCAGCACCATGCACCCACCGCAGGATTTACTAGCATGGTCACTGGGCATGCAGCACCCTTTGCCCTTTGGGAACTGGTGCAATCACCAATGTCCCTGATCGACATGCATCCCCCCAACACTTGCAAAAAATGAGATTTGTAGCTCCCAAACAAAATTCTGTGCCATCTGCACACTGTGCTGCATGACAGACGACAAGATAAAATTTGCAACAGCAAAGACCTTAGAGCAAAACAACCTTTTAGAGAGAGCAAGTACAGGCTGTTGTAACAGCTCTATCAGCTTAGTCATGTATCTAGAACAGAAGACAGAAGACATCAGGATCCTGAAGCTGAAAGAGAAGCACGCAGCTGAAGAAAGAAAAAAAATGCTTTGAAGACACACCAAAAGACTGCATCCTTGGCAAAGCAATGTCAATAGCTGGGAATCAGTGGTACCTGACAGAGGTGACAGCATAGCACTTGGAATATAGGGTAGGGGCAAGCCAGCATTGAGACAGAGAGAGGCTTTGGACAACACTACCTGGTATAGACCTTAATTTCTTTTGAAAGCACACATACATCATGTATCAAAGATGTGCAACTAAGTCTTATGTGCAGGACACAATACTGTGAGCAGCTTCAGCTGACATTACAAGGAACAGCACCACAATCAAAGAGTCAGCGGCATCCCTACTCCACCCAGGAAGGGTGGTATGAGCCATCAGTGAGAAACAGAGAAGCAATAGTGCTTCCTGATATGAACCTGGTAAGAACCTGGCCAAGATTCCAGACAACTTGTCTCAATTTGGCTGGGGAAAAAAAAAAAAAAAATAAAACCACTCACTAACTGAAACAATCTTTTACATAATGAATCAATCAATTATCTTTGCTCTAGTATGTTCAAATCAAGGGAATCGTCATTGAAAATAACAACTAATTTATACAGCTCATTTAAAGCCACAGTAAGCTAGGCTGCTGATTCACTAATGAACAATAAAGGTCACTACTATAATATCTTCCAAGTACTTTCAGATTGTGCGGTGTGATAGACTTGAAGTGGCAAGTTCATAAAAAACCCATCAAGATACTTTGCAGGGGGAAGTAAAGATGGAAAAACATCTGTGCTTTGCCTAGATACCAGACCGAGAAGAGGGAATAACTTCGATGCAATGAAGTGTGCCTCAGCCTCATCCAGCCCCAGCCAAAGGCTCTGGATATCAATGGAAGCATTTCAATGATCTTTGGATTAGGCTTTTGTATAGAATGGTATCTGAAAGGGGAGGAGAGGGCAGAGAGAGAATGAAACATCTGTATCCTGGAATAAAATCAGGAAGTTAAGGCTTGACAGCTTTAGACAGCAAATAAATACCTCGGGTACTAAATGTAGATTGCTGAAATGCCTCACTTCAAGTGGAAACATTCCTTTCCAGTTGTGTCTTTCAGGTATTCAGAGAAAAGACTGACCAGAATGCTGCTAATTTATGTTTTACTTCTTGAATGCCCATGATATAGAAAATTGCACATACATGCAATTACGAGGAAACAAGACATTCTGCCAAGTTGAACAACACACCACTGCCCTGCGGATGTCAGATCCACCACTATTAACATTGTAGCAACTTGGACAATGTAGCGGAGTGTGCCCTAATCTGCAGCATCGCGTCAGGGACTATTACCAGAACCAGATGTTTCAGAGGAAGCTGCAATTGTGGACAGTTAATAGTTTACCAAGGTCTTACAGCATAAAAGAACCTCTCCCTTCCTCCTCAGATGTTAAACAAAAGCAACTATTGGTCTAAGCCTGGTTTTGCAGAAAGCTGAAGATTTCAGAAACAAAAAACACTTGATGACATTTCTGTACCTGCAGATGTTGATACCAAAAAAACCCCAAACATGATAATATTTAACCGTGACAGACTTACTATTTGAAACCCATAGGAAAAAAAAAAAGCACAACAGAGGAGAGAGAGCCTGTGGTGAGTTGAGAAAGATGTCTTTTCCAAGTCCTAGTGTTAAATCTTTAATGCTGATTGGGTTTCTCTTAAAAAAAGATGTGTAATTCTACTGCCAGTAAAATAGGGTTTTCTTTAAAAGAACTTTGCAACATTTCAAAGGCCCCTCTTTTTAATGATCAAAAAGTAACAGAGAGAAACATCATATTATATCAAGCAGCTACAATATAACCCATTACTCAAGGACATCATTACAGTTTCCAAATCAGAAAAGCACCAAGTAGCAATACCATTTTGAGGATGCAAAATTGCCTCCATATACTAAAGTCCCTAGAAAAACTAATAAAACTTGTGGCATAAACTAGTACCACTGAAAGTGAAATATCTAAGGAGGAAAAGACCAGGGTTAAGGGTTCCGTATTGATTTTTTTTTCCCCCCTCACACTGGGATTAAAGTGATTTCAGCTGGGATCCAGAATTACGGATGTAATTATAATTTCCATTTATATTTTTAGACTGTGTACAAAGAAGTGTAATAATGGACAGCTGAATGTTTTCCATTGTCCATTAAAAATGAAATGTTTGTGATGAAATCTCTGTAAGACCAAGTACCACTGCAGCAATCCCTCAACAACAGAGCTTGCTTCAGATGTTTGGTGACGAGAGAGAAGGGAGAGTTGCCATCCCTTCACACAAAGAAATCAAAACCAAAATGACATTAAGGTTGTTATTCCCCTCAATAGTACTAAAGAGATCTCAGGTTAAGATTAGTAACAAGTATTTTCAAAGAAAAAGTCAAATTATCATTAAATAACCTTTCTTGACATTATTTACAGAATATGTAACACAAGGCATTGCATTTAAGGAGGCATTATTTAAACCACATAAGGTCTAGGGAGTGAAAAAGAGAAATTTCTCCAAGTACCATTGCCTGTCTGCCATCCTTCCTTCATCCTTTACAATGTCCATTTAAGCCCAGGTTTCCTGGAAGTCTCTGATAGCGAAGCAAATAACTGCTATTGAAAAGCAAAATGTATTCAAGGTAAAGCAGGTGCTTAAGTGCTCTGATGGATCTGGGCCTAAAAATTCAAGTTGTAAACCCCAACTCAATTTCAAATGACTAATTGAATTTGCCTTTTTTTTCCTTTTTTAAAATTCCCTTTCGTTTTAAACCGATCTGCTCTGTGCTTTCTGCCACGAAGCGTGGTGCAGTCAGTACCGCAGCACAGCCCGTCCCACCACGCTGCTCCCGCTCGCCATTCCAGAGGGGCAAAGAGATCCAGACAGAAACGCTCAAAAATGCTCAAACCCAACACTGGTATGTTCAGACAGCCTAAATTCAGCTTAATTCCTGAGTCAGTGAGAAACCCAGATGCCTTCAGAGACCCCTACAAAGCTAATTAGAAGACTACCAGAAGTCTATGCACAGAGAAATCACATGGGTTTTCTGAGCACGGCTACTGGGATCCTCAAAGCTTTTAACTGATTCTGGAACTCTTTAATGGCTGAATGTACAGTTGTAAAGTGTGTTTGCTGTTTCAGACTCTTTGGAGAAAGGACTGTTAGCATCCTTTTTCCTACGTGCTTTGTCCCAGCCATTGTGTTGGCTGGTTGAGTTCAGTTCAAGAGCGTATCACTATTATCTCCTTAAAAAAGCAAAACAAGGGGAGAAACTGTGGCCAGATCATGCTTCTAAAAATACATTCTTTCTATACTGAAGACAATTCAGTTCTCAGTAAACAAACATGCCTTTTCTTTAAAGCACAGGATCTCAGATTGAACCAAAGCTCATAGCAGAAATGCTAAATGAGGGTCCAAAACTAGGTAGCTCATGGTGGTGTGTGTGTGTATATATATATATATATATATATAAAGTACACTAGCCCCTAGATCCAACAGAAACCCAGTCACATGGATTTTCACTGTGAAATCATCCTGAGATTGGTTTTTCTTGCCAGATTTTGCCATGATCTACAACAGACTGCTCTCAAAGCATCTCCCTTCACCTGTAAAACAAGAGCTATTTTTCTTCTTTAAACGAAGGAAAGTGTGCCAGCTACTCAATATCCAAGGACCCCTGTTGGCTTGGGGTTTTGCTTGATAACCTGGGCTGGGTTTTGTTCACACATTTCCTGCCCTCTGGATGGAACTCTGACTGCCAATTTCCAAGGCACTGTCTCAGACTATCTAGTGCACAGATCCAATCTCCTTGCTGAATTACATCTGGGGTGGAACAAAAATGGCAGATAATTCACTTTCTATTAAAGTTAACACTCTCCTCCACTTGCTTCCCACGTATGTTATACAGTGGACGTGTTTGCATGTTCTGCTCTATTTTTTCAGCTGTTGCAAGCACATAAGTTATCAATTACACTCTATGCAGAGAGAAGATAGTGATTTGAGGAATGGCTTCCCGTTTATATAACTCCTCACCTCATCACTGCTCAAACATTTAAATGAATGCTTTTGGGTAAGAGGCCTGAAGTAGAGAGATTCCTTAGGTGCTCTCTCCCCTGCCATTTCCCCCCTCATTGAATGGTTAATCAGAGGAGCATAATTCTTTAGAACTAACATTTATTCAAACAGCTGCAGGATCCCATCTGCTCACACAGAACAGAGGACAGAAGCAGTGGAGGCCACAGCAATACCAGGCAGCAGCCAGCAGAATTATGAGTTGTGTCAATATCTCTATATCCAGCCTAAGTTTTGTTTGGCAGACAAAGATTTTAAGTACAGCAAAGACATTACCATTGCCCTAAAGATGTGGTTGAGTTTTTAGCATATGCATGATGGTATTTAATATATTTTCAAAATAAAGCTTGCTGAAAGCTCGTCTAGTGGACTATGTGCTATTTAAGACCAACCACACGCCTACAAAGCTTTGCTGCCGTGTTTCTGGCACATCCATGACATCTTTACCTGCGGTACAGATACTCAGTGGCTCATGCAGATTTTCCCAGATAAGCATCCACAAAAGAACAGTATCACTGTGCATCTTATGCTTTGTTTATGCCATATTTGAAAGAACTGTTCTAATAGAAAATTTTGCACAGGTGCTAAATGACAAAATCAGTGTTAATTTGCATAACTGTTAAATGCTAGAACAATGCTATCTTTTCCAAGCCTGGCAATGAGGATAAAGATCCTTAAGAAAGCAGGAATTAATCTTCTCTAATAGGCTACAAAAGGAGTTTTAGCTCCATGCTTGCTCTTAACAAAGTTACTGGTCCATAACCACTAGTGATCTGAATGTTTGCAATTCTTCAACCACCTTGAATCACATTAGTTTTTAGTGACTACTTTTATTTCACTTGTATCTGTGATAAGATTGGATAGGCTGAAGAAGAACATGTAGAGCATGGAGAGATATATTTGTTTTACTAGGATCTCCAAAATCCTGAGAGAAACTGCTAACATTGGTGGGCAGAATTCTGGGGGAAAACAAGAAGTAGCCTAATGAGATTGGTCAAATTACTACCAGACTGACCCAGACAGCAAAGAAATCAAAGAATATGCTCCAACAGTGGCTGCATTTCAGTCCAAACTGACTGCAATCACTAGGAACACACCCATGGATAGCAGTGGTTCTGGACCAGGCTCATACTAGCCTCTAGTAGTAAATTTCTGGCCGTTCTCAAGCTGGATCAACACATCCAAAGCATGACTTTCTAAAGTATCATACTTTAGAAAGAGCAACAAAAAAGCCTTCGGTGAATATGAGCAAAGACATTTGGACAAAACCCTCTAAAACTGAGCCTTTTCTCCTGATGTGTTTAAGACTTCTGTGCAGAGAAATTAAATATGTCACTTACTTATGAAATGGAAGCACTTTGGCTGCCAATTGTCTGAGCTGTGTTGAAACAGCTGCTCTAGCAACTGTTTTTACTATTAAATTCTTCAGTGATTCTCTTAATCCCAAATTAGATACCTCTTTCCTTTAATCACCAGTTTATATAAAAGCTCTTTCCTCACAAGGCAGGGTTTCACCAAGGATAACAAACAAAGGCAGGTCTGCTCAGCGCGCTGCCCTTGTGTTTCTCCACTCCTCACATCTCCCCCACCCTGCTTCTCATTTCTCGGTGGGTGGCACGCGGAGTGCTCACGACTCTGTCCCCTACATGTTTGTAGAAGAACACAGAACTAGATTTGAGGTCTTAGGATTTCACAGCTCGTCATTACCTTGCAGCATGCAATTAAGACGGTCCACATACAATTCACTTTCCTACTTCATCATCATAATCTTTCCTCTTTCCTAAACACAAGAATAGTGATAACTGACTCTCTTTAAATGGCTTGCTATTAGAAGCTTGAAACTTGCTGGACAGTACATCGTCCTGTAGGGCTGTGATTCTAGTGTGGGTTTTTTTCTGGTTGTTCTTTTTTATTTTCTTTTTCTTTTTTCCCAGTCTGCTTTGCAGAGCAAAGACTGGATGGAGACAAAGGAATTGGGAACTAACACGGAGAACGAACTGCAGTCTGCCTCTGAGCAAAGGGTGCCGCCGCAAAGCTGCTGTTTGCTCACAGGAACATAGCTGAGCAGTGACACAACATACAGGAGGCTCATGCACGAAAATGAGAGCTGCAGGAAGCTTGCTCAAAAATTCCTGATCCAACATCCTCAAAAATAACACATATTTACACCTGACACTGCTGGCTGCCCACATTTTTCCTTTGTTGGGTGTTTTTAAAGCACGTTTGCTGACAGCCATCTTTCAGCCGCACCTCCAGACATGTTTACCGAGGGAAAGCCAAAGCCAGGAACTGCAGCAGAGTTGTCTTTTTTACAATGCTCTTTCTCACCTTTGCAGCCTAGAGTCTACACTTTTTGATGAGTTCTGAATTACAACCCAGCATAAGCAGCGACATTTTCATTCCAAATATCCCTACCTACAAAGCAGCCAGCTGAGCGCCCCAGTCTGCTGGTCTCCTGAGCCATTTCAATATCCATCTTAACAATGCAATGGATATATTTGTATTTTGGAACACACATCTTATTCCCCAGGTTTCACTCAGCACATCACTCTGTTGATGCATTCTATGGGATATATGCTTTTGGTTTTTAATTTAATCTTCTTCTTAATTTGCATTCACTTATCTTTTTTCCACAGATCCTTCATCTCAACCTAACCATTTTGTACTGACACTTTTTTCTTTCATTAATATTTTGTTCCCTAACAGTTGTTTTGTTCTTTTACTCACTGGAGGCATAGTTAATACAGCTTTCTTTTCTGAGGCAATGTCTCCAAGACTTCATTAAATTTTATAATATTAATTCAAGCCCTTTTGTTCAAATGCAATATTTTCCTCTGTCTCCCATGTTTTTAAGCTGAATTTGGTGTCCTTAGTTTGAGTGGGAGGTCCTTATGCCTGATTATACACTAAAATTCATACCAGATCCATGTTTTCTGTAAATGTGACACTTGAAAGTATTTTTATTTACTCAGGATAGTATCTCCTTGCAAAAAGGCTGGCTGTTTAGTTTCAAAATATTAATTGACTTTTAAACTATTCCATATTGCATTAACTGGCTTTTTGCTATGAGGAGTTGACTGACTTATTAGGGAAATTGACAAACCCCATCCCTGTCTGCCTCCTTCCACACTTCCAAAGTATTCTTGTGAGACATCTGGCTTTTAGTGGCTCGTGGTGGTTTTTTTTTTTTTTTTTTTTTTTTTCCCAAGCTACGTCCCAGTTGTTACAGACATTTTCTTTGGTCAATTTTCTTTAGTTATTCCCATGGAAATTATAGAGGTGGCCTGCCAGCTGCAATCCATGATTTGATGTCATGAACCTTGACCTTTCTGACTTTCTAAAGTATACTTTTTCATTATTTAGACTTAATTTGGCTTGGATCGAGGCATCATGTTCATTTCAAGTGATTTTTCTATTTTATTAGAAAGCTGGAGGTACGTTTTACAACTAAATCTCCTTCCTTTTGTATTCACCACAGAGATTTCTGAAATTGTGGTCCCGTTTACAAATATCTTTCCCCTTTCAGCCAAGTCTTAAGAGACACAAGACTATTTTTTGAAAGGTCTGTAGTACACTGACCCTTTTCCTACCTGCTCTGCTTTTAATGCCTGAGATTCTCCCTGTAGAAGGTATGTGCAGGTTATTTATGAACTCTGCACATTTTTTGACAAATGTATTTTGACATCACATATGAAATAAAGTCTTCAGACTTCCCATACGGCACTGAGGTGATATGAGGTACCATGGCATACCTGAGCAGAGGGATTGAAACCGAGGTGGAACAGAAAACGTAGCGACAGCACTTCCAGCTCCCTGCTGCATCTATGTGTCACCAGTCTGCTGTCCCGCTATAGATCTGGGCTCTGGCCTTGAAGTACAATGATTTCCCTGACATCTCCTAGAGCCTGCAAGTTTCTACAGCAATCAGTTTTAGTATCTTCCAGAGTTAAAAAAGTTAGTTAGCTAAATCTTAAAACTGTTTGAAGTTGGATTTAAGCTGATCTTTTAATGATCACATCAGCTGGGTTCCCAAGCTTGGGCTCCAGCATATAAGAATGTTCTTTTTTCTTTGCTAGTATTTCATCTTGGCTGGTTTATTGCAACATATCTTGGAGGTCCTTGACCAGTATTTCCATTAAAACTGATTCTAAATTCACCTGCCAGCACTTAAAATACAACTAAAAACGTACATATATTTCATTTATAATGAGATCAACACATTTGAAGATACAAACAGACAAGACCTTGCTGCATTTTCAATAAATGCACAGCTGTCAAGATAAAAATCATATTAAAAAATATCCCTGAATTACTGATATCACTTTAGATGATTAAAACAGAAGAGAAAGTTAATAATCAAGTATACTGTAAAATATACAGTTTGAATATTATTTATATTTCACATGACTAGGGTGATGAAGTTAGTTGGGCCATTCATTTTTACAGCCTACTTAGCTCTAATCCTGTATAAGACACCAAATTATCAAGTCTTCTTAGTTTTGAAGTTACACCAGGGGAATATTAAAAAAAAAAACAAAACAACATGTTTTACGTCAAAAAATAAAAAAGACCACTTACAATTCTCAAATATTCCTCTTGACCACCTCCTCTTATTTTAATCAGCATAAGAAACTAGGGAGATACAGACTGAATAAATTCAGCCACCTGTAACTACACAGTATTTTCCCATCAACCTGCTCTTCACTGGTTTCCACCCTTTGGAGGGAAAATCCTAGGCATTACTAAAAATATTGGGCATTATATTATGCACCAGAAGTTAACAGGCTCCCCTTGTAGCTGTGTAACATATGTCCAATAACATGGTTTCACTGACAGACTAGGATAAGGGTGATTCTGGACAGGGTCGATAAATTATTTCACTGCCACTGAAATTTTGGCACCCCTGGTCCCCTCCAGTAGAGAGCATCTGCAGATGCTCTTTCTAACCAGGTGAGCAATGCTCCAGTTTAAAGAGTACTGCAAGGCAGCAATGGCATTTATTCCCTGCAGTCTGCAGCAGCATTGTCACTCTCTGCCTGCCATCAGGCACCACGTTGGGCCAATAAGGCATAGAGGGAATCGCAGTTTCAGGAGAGCCATGTAACGAAGTCAACGGATGAGAGAACAGTGAAAAACAGAGGTGAGCTGTTACCAGGAAGGTGTCTGGAAGACAACTGGGCAGAACAGCAGCCGTGTGGTGGGACAGAGAGAACCACTGTGGCACCGCATGGCACCTGTCAACAGCAACACCAAGCAGGACGTGCCTCAGGTGCTGGCCGGAGCCATGACTGCACTGCTGCGTCAATGCTGTGCAACAGAACGCTGTGTGCCTAGGAGGAACGAAGATGAAGCACACAAAATAAGAAAGAGGAGAGATTTTTTCCAACAAGAGATGCAAAGTGATTCCAAGGGAAAAAAAAAAAAAAGAAAAAAAAAAGAAAGAAAAAAAAAAAAATTTTTGATTTAAATCGGCATGCAGGGAATTTTGATTTAAATAATTAATTTTAAACCTTGCTTTTTCATCCGTGGTCCTTGGCTAGTCAATTCCCAGAGGCTGGGAATGCTCTGACAAGTTGATTTACAGCTAATTATAGTCTGCACTAAAACTGTGATTTCTTTTTTGTTAACCAAGAGAATACACTATATACATATTTAAGTAATGTCAGTATATTAATTTCAGATTCTGCTAGACAATGGTGAATGATGAGTCTTATTTAATAGATAATTAACTTTTTCTTGTGATTTGTGTCAAGTCACTTTCTGATGATGTTTTCAGGATTCAATTAAATTACAGAAATCTTGCATTTTGAAATAAACTCAGTAAAATAAAAGCAAGAACACTCAAGCGCAAGAGGCAGCTAATGAAACATATGAAGTAATCCATTTCTTCTGTTGGAGGAACCTTATCTGTTCATGACACAGATACTATCAAAACTTAGCTTTTGATTGGAAGGGCTCAAAATGTTTTTGACTCAACTCTAGATTGGAAGGGCTCAAAATGTTTTTGACTCAACTCTAGAGGCTGCCTCCTAAACTGACTGCATGGGTACTCTGGCCCCTTGAGTCAATGCTGTTTTCATTCTCTACAGCGTAAGACCTAAGTGCTCAATCTATTTAATTTATTGAAAGGGAGGTGAAAACATAACATAAATGATCTCTGCATAGAAATACTCAAGGGAAGGAATTCTGCAGGCTTGGCTCTTAAGAATCCAGCAGAAAAAATATTTACTGTAGTATCTAGAAACTGAAACTGGGTAATGTCACACTTTGAAGGAAAAAAAAAAAAAAGGCATAATTTCTTTAAGCAGTAAAATAATTAACCTCCAAAGAACATAATGAAATCTCCACAACCTGACATTCTAATTCCAGGTTAGATGCTTCTGTAAATACATTTACAAAAGTAATGGGATGGATCAAAATTGAAATTTAGTTTGATGCAGAAATGAAGACTGGAGGGCTCAGGCAAGGTGATCAAAGGTGTCCTTTCTGGCATCATACCTAGAAATGGAGAGTGTGCTGCTTCCAGCTACTGCTTTAAGAAGTGCAAGTTGCCTGCTCAACCTGAAGAGAAGCTTACAGCATGGGGAGGCTACCCATTGCCACTGTATGGCAAGGCTGGCTCCTTAATCCATTTCCAAGCTTCCCAGCTTCAGGATGCATGTACATTTAAGACAGATACTCTCGTGAGCAAATTACCAGCTTCCTCAGCAGTCTTGTCCCAGCCACAGCAACACAGCTGAACCCATCTACGCAACCTGAACTCAATTTTCCATGCTAGCAGTTATTTTCTAATGCTCTCACAGCCTTTCTGGCCCTTCCCCTTTTCTTGACATAAATGTGTTCTCCAATGATATGAGAATTCCAGAGAAAGTCTGAAGTACTGTTTTTCCATTGGGATCAGCACTTCTTGTTGGAAAGATGGCTGAACTTTCTAATCCACACTCATCACATCAGCCAGCGTGTTGTCTCAGTGTCTCTCAGTCTGCTTTTGGTCACAGCCAGCTTTTCCACTACCACAGAAAAGAACGTGTCCTTGAACATGAGGCTTCTCCAAACAAGGCTGCCATTAGCAAGACTGTGATTTACATTAAGACAGACTTCCACAAAAGCAAGCTCAAAAATAGAGCTATGAACCAACAGAGCAGCTTCAGCTTCATATCTGTTCCACAGCTCCACCAGGAAAATATTCTGAATTACACCAAGTAAGTAGGCATTTAAAAATAGTTTAAAAGATACAAATGTTTTTCTGGCTCCCATGACCTTGCCCTGCTCTTCTTCTGAGAGAAGAGGCTCAGAGGTGTAAGAATCAAGCCATTCTCCTCCTAAGCAGGAGGATTTAATATTGCTTAATACTACTACTCAGCACTACTTAGCAATAGCCTCAGGGCAACACATAAGTATTGAGTGCAAAGAACTGTATCTCTCTTGCAGAGCCTCCCATTCTGTCTCTCCCACTTTGCTGCTTTTCTGCAGACATAACGGCACAATGCAGTGAGAGATGAAGACCTGCCACTCTCCTGCCACAGCCACTTATCATTTAATTCAGATGTTTGCCTCTGTAGACATTTCCAAAGCAAGCCTACAGGCTGGCGTTATTTTACCTAGAAACTTAACTATGTAGCCCAGCTCACCACTCCTTAGACCAGTCAGACAGAAAGCCTTTCTCCAAAGGCTGCTGCCTCCTGTTTCCCCTTTTAATTAAACATGTAACCTTACACAGGAACAGATCCTCCACTCAAAGGAAAAAAGGACATCACCGACTTCAGTGAGACAAGGACAGTAATTTGTTGCTGCACCTACTGCAAAGACAAGCACACTTGACAGCTGAATTCCTCAAGCAGAGTTAATACAGACTTGTATCATCTGAATTTGGCCCATATTATCTAGACTTAAATTAACAGCTTTAGAAAAAAATCAGAAAGAAAAAACCCCCCAGAAAACAAACAAGAAAAAACCCAGGTAAAGCCACAATGATGCTTCAAAGCTTAGAATTTTACAACCCAGCAGCAGGTATGTTCAGATCTGACTTTATGCAGGATGCATGCCCTTGCAAAGGAATGGGACAGTGTCTTAGGGGCATCAAACACTGATAAAGATAATTGCTAGGTGAACATTCCTCCTTCTTGTCCAGTGGGGAGGAAGACCAAAGCTCCCTTACTTGATTTGTCCATGCCCACACACACCGGTTGCTTTCAGGTGAGCAGAACAGTTTCACTGTGTAGGTCCCAGCTACTCTTGACATAGCACAGATCCCCTCCTCCCTCCTCATCCTGTCAAACTGGCAGCAGTCCAAGCGCTTTCCTCTCCTTCCTGGTGTGTGCCACACCAGAGCAGCAGGCAAAGGTCATATCCTCCTGGATTCCACACAATATTGCAACAGGAATTTGTTTCCCAGCATCTACAACCCTCATCTGAAGCCTCTCTAAGCATCTCTTATTAAACTGGGCTTAAATGGCTAAATATGCAGACATATGGCATCCGTACCAACGTGGCTCAGTGGCCTCACCACAGTGAGCACAGCACAAAAGGGGAATAGACCCAAAGCCAGGAAACTGTGAACTAATACTAAAATGCTGGAGAGAAGAAAGCTACTCTTTTGAGGAAATACTACCTCTTCATTTCTTGCTACATTCCTGTTTCTTTCTCTTAATTTCTTTCCCTTTTTTTTTTTTTTTTTTTTTTTTTTTTTTTTTTTTTTTAAAATAATGCAGCTCATTACAGTAGTTTTCATGGATCCTCCTCAGAGAATTGGTTGGCAAATGGGTGGTTTTTACCTGGATTCCTCTATACTCCTGGGCAGTCAGCCATGAGAACAAAAGAAATCACTCATTTCCATTAGTGGCTGGCAATGAGACTGCATCCCCTTCGTCTGGATTTAGACTTCACTGTACAATCTAGTCATTTGTGACTGCCAGGTCTTAATTACTGCAGTAACATGAAACTGCAAAACTTACAAAACTGATGTATAAAGAGCAGCAGCGGATTGCTGAATTGTAGGCACACCCAAGGGTGTGTGATATCCCAAAGCTCCGCTCCTGCCAGGGTGGAAACCCTCTGGAAACACAGCTTGGCTTGCGTGCCGCAGTGTAAGTGTTGGGTTGGGAAGCACAAACACCCTGCTGAAGTGCAGGTCTCACTCCAGCATAATCTCCTTAGGCACAGAGGGAAAGGACACTTTCACAGTGATCTTCAAAAGCTTAGGGAATATTTGGATGACTTTCTAAATGGGGAGTTCCTGCCAGTTAAACACTCAAGTTCCTGTTCTAGGAGCTGGAGAGTTGTGTCTCCAGCAAGTTAAATGGAGGTTTGGGGAACAACACTGTAAAATTCATGATCTTATTCAGATAAATCTACTTAAAAAAACCCACAACAACAACAAAAAATCAAAACCCAAAACAAACAAACAAAACCAAAACCAACAAAAAACCAAAACCCAAACAAACCCCACAAAAACACAGGTTGTAGAGAGGATTCAGCAGTTTGGAAAGGAACAGGACAGAAGGGGTACAGAGAACACTTACTCCATAAAACAAGGGCATGTCTATATCTGCACTGTAGTGCTCACTTCTGGTCATTCTCCCTTGAAAAGAATACTGGGGAAATCAAAACAATTCTGTCTTATGGAAGTTATTTCATGGGGAAATTTTCATTTTACAACACTTGAAAAAATATGGTTAATTTTCTTAAAGGGACAATGAATAAAAAAAGACACAGTATACAAATATATATAAAAAATTGCTATAGAGAGTTACACTGGGCACCAATTAAGAATTTACTCTAGTAATCCACAAGGAAGTACTCAACAAAATGGCAGTTCAAAATAAATAAAAAAGGAGAGTGCAAAATTAAAGTACACCTAACTAACATGCAAAAATCACTGCTAAAAACATGATGGGGAAACATGAGTGTTGGAGGACTGTAAAAAGAGATGGCTATTTACTCAGAAGAGTGAGTAGCCACAGTCAGCCAGGAAATACATGCCAGACACACTGTTGGAAAGCAGGCCTCTGTCAGAAAAGCCAGTTGCTGCACAGGATGCATCTCCAAGAAAAAATGGCTGACAAATGTCATTTGAAGGAAGGAAGTAAACTGCAGACACATCCTTTGGTTTAGAAATCACATACATTAAAAGTGCCTACAGACATTCAACAGTGTCTTGTGAGACAGCCTTTATATTCTGGTTAGCAAAAGTAAAATATTCTTTTTATTTCCATCTGGAATTGGACACAGCATTACATATTTATCAATCAATCTTTCAGTGTACATCTTTGAATGTAAATAGCTGAGTGGAAAAAGACGTAGCAAAAAGAAACAATTCACTGATTTCCTAAATGCCAGCACTAGTTCACAAAAAAAAAAAACAACCCAACCCCCCCGCCCCCCCCCAAAAAAACTCCTCTTGTTTATATATCACTATTTTTCCTTTGTTTTTACAAATCAGCCTGCCTGTAGCTCCAAGAGGCAGGAGAACTTGCCCATCCCTCTAATTCTAAAGGGGGAATATTTTTTGTTTTTTGTTTTCCTCTCCCTGCTTCGTACTATCTCTTCTAGCATCCTCTCACTCCTCTTTCTAGCTTGATTTATGTTACACTCTGCTACTAGAACTCCCACAGAAATGGGGCTGAAATCCCTGAAATGCTTCCTTTTTGTTATGCCCCACTGGTTTCAGACTAGAATTACTCTTCATTCAGTTGATAAGGATTAAAAATTAAAAAAAGCTCTCAGAAGATTCACTCACATTTCCAGAGCACTCAGTTAAAGCACAGAGATGCTCCCATGGAATAGGAATGCAGTCAGACAGCCCTTGCAGCAACAGTGGGACTTTGGTGGCTGTGGTTGCTGTAGTTGTTGCTGTAGCTGAAGCTTTCCACAGCAACATTCTGTCAATGCCAGCTAGGATTTTATCACTACAAACTCAGCCATTTATGCCCTGCTACAACCTGTTACAACTCTTGCAGAGCCGGCTCCCTCAATGTCATGTTCCCGACCCGTGGATCACGACTCTTGCCGACATGTTCAATGAGAGAACTGTTTTTTAAAAATTCAGAAGTCCAAATTAATAGTACAGGTATAAAGTGGCAGTAAGTCAGCAGCAAAAGGTGACGAAAGTGCAGAATAATCTCTCACGTTAGAGCTGGACAACAGCTGTGGGCTGCCTTCCCTCCCCGCTGGAAGGAGGGTGAGCCAGCGTGTGCACGAGGTCTGTGCTGTACCTGGGTAAGGATGCATACTGCCTTTCCACCCCCTCGAAGTGAAGATTGTAGGAGCTCCCATCTGGACCTTTTCCAGGCACCTGTGGAGAGGAGAGTAATTAGAGATGAAGATCAATTATGCAGCCCAGCTACTAACAATGCATCTCAAAACGATAAGCAGAGAACACACGATGCTGCAACATGCCAAAATCAACAAAAGAAAGGCAGGGGCTCAAAGAAGCCTCAAATCCCATACGTAATCTTATCACTGCTAACAAGAAAGGCTTCTGTATCAAAGAAGTGTTTAGAGCAGGTACAATCTTCACAGCCTTTCTCTCATCTGCCTGCTAGCTGGGATGCTCTCTCTTCTTCCCTGTCCAGCCTTCCTCCTGGAATTGAGTAACACGAGGACATCATCTAACTAAGCACACCCCTTCTGATTACAGTGGCATAGCTACCTGAATCAAAGCTAACATCTTAGTACCAAGTCTGCTTTTTTTCCCTCCACTAGCTTGTTTTGCTTAAGTATAAAATATGACACAAACAGGTTTTCTTTCATTCTTAACACGAATCCCGAAACTTTGCCTAACGCCACTGCAAAGCTAAGTATCCAGCTGGGAGTTAAGTGCATTTATGATGCTCTGGTGCCATTTCAAAAGTGCAGCATTAGTGCACTCAGTCAAAATGCCAGCGCTACTTGGTTTGTGTTCAAGATGGCAACCGGCATTGGCTGGGGAGCGCAATTCTATCAGGAAGGCTCCAACTGGGTACCAAACGGTGAACTTCAATGCTTTTAGCACACAGGAGCTCTCCCAATTTCACTCACTCAATGCCTGCTGATGGCCCAAAGTGTTAAGAGCCTTGTTAAAATGGAGCTATTAGTCTTTTCTTCCATAAATGGAGGAGGCTCTGACTGCCTTCGGTGTTTCCTACATTAGTATGTATTCCTATTCCGGTGCTGCTAGAATCAGCAGTTTTATAAAGCAATATACTAAGAGGCCATTTAAAATCCCCTTCCCCTTTTACAGATTAATAGCAGAAAGGAAGATTTAATGCCTTTTCAAACATTTTTAACAATTCATTAAAAAGAAAGTAATAAATCACACCAAGCTTTCGGCAAATGCTCAATTAGAAAAAAGAGAAAACAAAAATTAACATATTTTTTTGCATTCTACACGTTAAAGTACATTTCTGTCAGTCCTGTAATTTATGCACAATACACCACTTTCACTGAGCAGACGTATAAACCCCTGCAATGAGAAAAGTTGTGCATTCAGGTGTATTAAGTGTTATCTACCTTTACAATGCATTTCTGTGTACATTACATAAAAGTCCAATGCAAAGAGAGGCAGTATCATTTGGAGCTACAAGGCAGCTTGGGAATTATTCCAGACAAATTTTGTTATGCACCTTGCCACTCATCAAACATCCAAGATTACTTGTAAATGGAAAAAAAAAAAAAAAATTAGTACAGGCTCTTGCAAGCTTCCTTTATCTCATTCAAAACAGAGAGGCATCCTCACTGAACTGTCTGCCACAAGAAAAAAACACCTCTGATTCAAAATGACCCACGCTTTAGCAGTGCCTGACTTCAGATGAGCAAAAAATAACAATAATTGCCCTACATTTCAAAAAGAGGGCAGTAGGCTAAAGGGATCATTCATTCATTTTTTCCACCAGAAAAAGTAACATGCAGAGAGACTTTATAGAGTCACTTAAGTGAAGAGTCACAGCCACCTTGGCTGTTCTTGCACTACTAATTTCATCAGGTTCATAATTTCCCTTAAGTTCCCAGGTACACTGGTGAGAGAGGACCCTCCAGATTTCTCCCATTTTGTGAAGAAGAATGAGGGGAAAAGAAATGAATGCATCAGTTGATCTCTCACCAAAAAACCATACAGTACATGGTCTACCTGCGCAGCTGTAGATAGATTATTAATTATGTGCATGAGCCTGGTAACAGTGCATTCACAGCCCCGTGTGAGTTTCCTGCACTCTCACAACTAAAGACAGTTAACAGCAGCCAGGCAACGTGAAAAAACACAAACACTCAGAATTGTGCCAGCATCAAGCAGTAATCCCAAATCTTATACCAATCACCAAAAGTAAAAAATATTTACATCACAAGGCCTTTTTTCAGCCTGAAAACACCCCTTTTTTTGATGGTTTCCTACAGACCAAATAGAAGGCAATAGCCCCTGCCAGGTCTGTTTGTATATATGATTTGAGAGACAGTAACCATAGAAACACCCTGGTGGCGGATACACAATTTTGCTAATTTGGATCCATCGAGCGGCTGAGTCTCCACACCCTATCTAAAACCCCCAATGCACTGGAAAAGCATGCTCTGGCTCTGCACAGCTAATTAAAGGCTCAGCCATTTCTTCTGATTTCCCTTCTCCATCTGTCCATGCGACAGTAAAAGTGTATCATCACTCAGCCTGGAGTGCCAAAATGGTGCCTGGAATAAAATACTACCCTGATGAAAAGAGAAATTGTGAAAATAGAAACACCTCCTTAGTAGAAGTTATTTATGTTTCAGAAAGAGTCAAAGCAAAGGCTTCCTTTGCTGCCTTCTACAACAAACAAAGCTAAAAATCGGTGTGAAATGTACTAATTAGTAAGATCAGAATATTCCAGCTTCTCCTCCTTTCCTAAAACAGGACATAGGCAGCTGGCCCTCAGACCAGGTGTGAAACTTTTAGCACAGTTAATAATCACATTTAGGTGATAAACATATTTAGGTGAAGAAACAGTAATCTTAATAAAACAGGATTAAAACCTGGAACTCCTATCAGAGCCAAATGGGTGGTGACCATGAGGTGACCAGCAAGGGAGCTGACAAAAGGTGCAGTGCTCAGCTGAGTCCCCACAGATGCAGCTGGAAGAGCTTAGGAGACCAATGCCCCGGTCAGTAGAGAAAATGACAGCACGTGAAATACACATTTCATAAATGTATGGAAACCAACAACAGAAAGAATGATCCAAAATATGCTCCTGTATTTTTGGGGTTTAAATTAACATCAACTTAAATAAGTGCCATCATTATGAACAGTTCATCTCTTAAGAGCGGCCTCAACTAACAAGCAAAACATGAATATGCAAAAATAACGGGCAGAGATAAACACAGAAACAGCCATCATCCTATCAGTGCAATTACAAGGGCAGCACACTTAAACCGAGGAAAGAAAATGCTGTCTTTATCAAAAAACAACAACAAACAATTCATGAAATGTAACTGCTGCAAAGCATTGGCATGGCCAAGGCCTCTGTGGAATGTAAAACTAATAAACTGGATACAAATATGAATCAAAGCAACTAATATCCGGTGAGCAGAAGACAGTGAAGTCTTTGGCAGGTGGAAGAGAGGCAAGGTCTCGGGGAGCTGAATGGGAGAGCAGAACCTCTGCACCAGCAGGCTGTTCTCCTAATTGCCCCTTTGGGAACCCCAGTCACAGCAGTGGCCACTTGGAGACAAGATACCAGAAGAACTGGCAAGACACTGCCTCCATATAAGTCAACGCCTTCATGGTCAGGATTTTCCGTGTGCCAGGGAGGTGTTTTTTATATATGGCTAGTGAATGCTTTTGTTGTTTAAGTCCCCCTTTTAGAAGCAATAATTTTCACTAGCTAACAAGATGTCTGTGATAGAAAGGTATCACTTTGGAAAATATCCTATGACACCTCTGCATTCTTAATTAAACCCCTGCCAGTTCCCAGCAGAAGAACCAGGCTGGTGGAAGTGCAGAATGAAGGACAGCGTAGATCAAGCCAGAAACAAATATCTTAGAGAGTTCAAACATCTGCAAATAAATTTAAAGCTATAAATAGAATATACCTCTGAGCAGGTGTCTTTAACAATTCTTCAAGGGAAGAAAAAGGATTTATTTAATCCTAAAGCTCCTGACTATCTTGAAAGCTGTACAGAAAAGTGTATGAGACTATGTTTTCTCCCCAGGAGATCCTGCATTTCTTTCTCCCCTCACCTGTCTTACACTGCCTTCCTCTCGGCGCATTTGTTAAAGGCTACAATTCTAGCTGTTAACAGGAAAGCCTCCCTTGCCCCTTCCTTATGGATCAAGGTGCCAGGGGTTGGACAGATGCCGTGGTACAAAAAAATAACAGCTATAGTGATCTTTTTTGAAGTTTAAGCTTCATGAAACCAGAAGTGACTTTTTCTTGTGCATCCACACACAACTCAAGGTGAGAGATACCACAGTGCAAATAGAAATCATCAACATCTCCTTGCCCCTACCAGCAGAATTCAGCAGGACAGTGTGTTTTTGCCTGAGGCTCTACTTCTCACAGATTCTCACCTGACTCCCTGCTCAAGGTCCATGAGTGAAGCCAACACAGTGAAAACCTGAGACCATGGATACTACTTATAAGGAAAATAAATGATGCAGGGACACTTTCAGATTGGCTTTCTCATAAAGTTGCAGTTACTGTTCCCTCTCCTGCAGGTATTTCAACTTGCATACAGAAAACTTCATCATCATTGCAGAGGCCTGTTGGTTAAAAAAATTCTTTTAAAACTTCTTAACCAGCTACTCTTCTGCTCAGAGTCAAAAGTTCCCCACTTTTAAGAATAATATACAGTCGGTGTTGCATTCAGGATTATTAATTCTTCATTTATATGCTGCGCATCGCTGTCCTTTTACACTTTAGCCCTTTTTTTTTCCTGACTTCTGAACAATAAGCTCCCGTCAAACATTTCAATTACCATTAAGATCAGAAAGAAAATTTGGACAGGGTGCTGCCCACCAAGTAAGTAGTAATAATATAACTTCCTCAAGGTTGATGGGATTTTAGTTACATGTTTGTGAATCCAGAGCAAAGCATTGCTGACTTCACTTGAGCCACACCTGACTTATTTAAAATTATGGGAGATCAGGAGAAGCTTACGAAGATGGAAGTCCTGGGACCCCTAACATTTTCACTTACTCACTGTGTACGCTCAGAAAAGTCACTTGAGCTTGTGCACGGTGATTTTCTTCCCATAAAACACGGCAGGATACTACTATTGTATTTTGTATGACTGACATGCACTAAAAGACAGCAGCCACCCCAGGAAGGCCCCAGAGTGAAGCTTCTGCTCTGCCATCAATCCAAGTGCTTTGAAAATGCCACCCAGTTCTGCTTTTTGCCTGAAAGTCTGTGTATAAACATGACACATAGAACCGCTGCATTGCTTAGTGCACTTTTCAATAGTCTTGTGATCATCTGCTAAAGGACTTGATTCAGATGCTGTTTTGACCTCTGTTCTCAAAGCTCTTCTTTTGTCTGTGAGTGTTTCTAATCACATGGGTTGAGATTCAGCATGCCAAAAAGAGCTGTGGTATAACGGAATTTGCCCTTTAACCTTCAGGTCTCCCCTCTGCTGAGACACAGTTGGTTTTTGTTTTCAATTAAGTGAAAACTGAAGAAAAATGGAGAGGTAAAAGTGGATTTGTTCCCCACCCTGGTCTCAATGTTTTATACACAGGTGAAGCATCAAAATTAACCCACTTAGTTTTTGCATTTCAACTCTGCCTGGTTCTAGGAACTGCAATTGAAACTTAAGAGCACAATTTGACTTGCTAACACTTTCTTTAGCTGCTGAAACAGAGGCGGGCGATGTAAGGCGGTGAACTGGATGGTCCATGTGATATGGAGGAAGTTGATCGATGGGGTCTTCTTAATTCCTTACTGCTGTGATATCCTCATTATCCCACCCTCAAAGACCTCCAACATTTCCACTGAAAGCAAGGTTTCTTCCATCCAGTTTTTTTATGTTTTGCATCAAAGGGTAAAGATTAAAAATTCTACCAGTGTCTACAACTCAAAGGAATTTTCCTGATGTTTTCCATACATACACAAAGAGGGATATATTTTGCTTTCCTGGTTTTGCAATGAAAGTTGAAACAGTGATTTTGCGTTATTATAACACTCATCATTTCTCCCTCTAATTTGGATGGTTTTTAATAAAGCTCCATTGATTCCTCTGAAAGAAATCCCTCCTGGCAAAAGCAGAACACACACGCTGATTGCTAAATATGCAGCAATTATCATATTCAGCGGCGCACTTTAATATCTTATTTATAGATGTATCTATCTATAATTTGCTTTAATTAAGTTGCATTGATTTTAATGGCAGAAGTAGTCCTCGAAGAGGAGTCTAATGTTCTATGAGCCCATTGGTACTGCTTTACCATTGTTTGGATATAAGACAGCACCTTTAATACTTCTTTCTGACGTTCTTAGTTGTGCTTTTCTTCACTAAGTGGCTGCAATGGCAAACCAAGATGATGTTCCACAGGAACCCTTAAAACGACCCCCACCACTAAAGAGAGAGAGCACTCTCAACTTCCCTGTTACAAACTTGTTTGTTACAAACTTACTTCTTCCCAAGAATAAGGAAGGAAGCAGTATCTTCTCAGCAGATCCTGAGACATCTTGTTTTTCTGTCCCTGTTCCATTTTACAGATATCTCAGGACTACAGTTGCCAGAGGTTCTCAAATCATGGTCCAATGTCTTCAAGTTTGTTTTGGGTAGTGTGGCAAATGAACTTTTTTATGTTTGTGTGAACAGAAAATGCAGGTCAAATAATTTGGGAAGGTGAATCAACGGATGGCTACAGATGCCTGTTTATGGCCCAATCACAAAATCATGACACTGCAATCTCCTAAAGTTCTGCTTTCTGGGCTCAGTCCCAGGGAATGTTGTGCTTTCTTTTTGTTTAGCACATGCTCACTTTTAAGCATTTTATACTAATCTAGTTTTGAGACTGATCCAAAGAACACTTGATGCTATTAGAACCATGACCAGGTTTGTCAAAAAACATCTTGAAGAACAAAAGCAAGGTGTTGTTCACCACAGGAGTCACACAGCCTTTGTTTCTGCTGGGTGCCACCACATACGCTGGCCCTGAATCAGGAAAGCATGCTAAATACTGAGGGGGGTTTTGTTTTAATTTCAATAGCATCTAATTCCTCTTGGAGGCATTCCCAAAGCTAACATACACCTGCATCTCTTGGTGCCTCTACCTCCTTTTTGAGCAAAAATACACAGGAAAAACATTTATATCTCTGTATCCTGAACATGTCTTAACACATTTGAATACAGCATTCCAGTGATGATGGTTTTGGCATCTTCATCTCTTAAGTAAATCTGTAAGATATTACTGGTTCATATCAACTGAGACTCTGTCTCAGAGACTAGCAAGATAACTTTACAGTATTACCTATGCAGATCTTAATGTATCATTCCCTGATAGTGCTGGTTTGTTTTTTTTTTTTCAAGTGAAAAAAAAATGCTGGCTTTTTAAATTACTGCCTTTTGGAATATATCAGCACTAATTTTATAAGAATTGCTCATGTTAAAATGCAAGGGCATGATCTCAAAGAAAAGGCACCAAAGTAGCTATGCAAGTACATTTTCAGTTTCTGGTCATCATTTTTCATTCACTGATTATTGCTTAAGTGTTGATTAATAGTTATGTTCATGCTGCTAGAATGCATTTCCCTTGGATGAGAAAAACACCCTTGTCCAAAGGAAAAAAGAGATAGTAATCAAACCTTCCTTCCTCTTCCCTATAAGAAACACAGACACACACTCCAGATTCACTGATGATCTTGGTTTTGCTGCTGAATAGGTTTGAAGATTTTCACTTAGAAAATCAGCTGTATGCAATCAGAACACTACTTGGTTGGTCCGATTGCAAGGCAATTAAATGCTCCCCTTCTGACTGTCTCTCTCTACAGATATATACATATACATACACATGCTCACACACAACTGTACATACTCAGAGTCACTTGTCCCTTCTCCCTATGCAACGAACACCAGGAACACTGAAAACAGCAGTGTTCCATGGTGGAATTAAGCAGGGCTGATTATCTCAGGATTTACTTTTCCTCCTCAGTAATGCCCTACCTCTTGTTCAAGGAGGTGAAACTAATGGTTTAGATATAGAGGGAGCAGAAAATTCTCTATAAAGGCAATAGACTGAGGGAAATACAAACACAGATGGGAACTTTAAAAGGGAAACAGGCTGTTCCCATAACAGTTTAAAAACATGGCAATCGCCTTAGTTTTGTAGAAAACAAGCTCTCAGCATTTGCTGTATCTTGCAATACTAAAGAGAGAGAAAACAGCAAAGATGGAGGTGAAGGCAGAATGGCAAAGTGTTTAAGCACAGTCCCACAAAGAAAATACTCTGCTTTCTGAACCCTCGCTCCGTGATCCCCCAATCCCTGGTGCTGGAGAACTATGGTTTCCTTTGACCAAGCAAAATGAGATCATTTCCTGGCCTGTGTCCGTCTCTGTGGGTGGCTTCCTTTTCCATTAGTTGTATAATATGTTTTGGTTAATTCTATCTCTTAATTGTCTTTAATGAGCACCAGATTTGAAACACCCTCACTTGCAAACCTATTCTCAAATTAGAGGCAAACAGAAGTTTCCCTTGAGTTGAGAGAAAATCTTAAAAGCAGCAAAACAAAAACCAAGAAACCCACAGCACCCATCAGCATTGATTCTTTCCTACTACAAGGAGGCATTTCAATTGCTCTTCCCCTGAACCAGGCCAAAGTAATTAATCTCTTCCCAGCCACTAAAGAGAATAACTTAACCTGTCAGAGATACACTTGTGATGCAATATACAGCATACTAATCCATATGTGTGGATACATTTCTAAAGCAGATCTCCTTTAGTTGTTCCACAATACTGTGCCTAATTCCTCTCCCTCCATGAAGCCAGTCCTCTGCTTTTGCCTGTTTGAAACTAAGCTGCTTCTTGTTCCTCCCAGTCTTGCATTCTTTGCTTCTCTTCTCACTGTAATTAGTTTACAAGACTACTTATCCAGATGATTACTGCTTTTAAATGACAGTCGTCTTTTCTTTTACTCCAGTTCATTGTTGTGTATCATTTTGTCTTGCTATCTGAATACCCAGTTCTCTAAAGCATTTTCTCATTATGTTATCTCCTGATATAAGGCATTTTGAAATACTTCATGAGAGACATTGTATGAAGTGAATTGAATTGAATTTTCTCTCAAAGTCAGGCTTTCAGCATCTTTCTCTAGCTAAGTCAGCAGAGTTCTTGGCACCAATGCCAGGGTGTAATGGCTATGCTTTGCAGCTCAGCTATGAGCTTGTGCTCTTTTTAGGGAAAATTAAATGACAGTGTCAGTACCTGGAAAGCAAACAGAGGACAGATCAATATTTCCATTTATGATGAGGATGGCAAAATGAAAATGTTCGGTGTATTTCTGAGCGTTTTAATGCGCACATTGAGATAACACTATTTTGCTGTGTCTACCTACATCTGGTGTTGGTGCTGAATGTGCACGCAGGGGGTATATGCATGTGTATGTCAAGGAAGAAAAGAGGGAGGGAAGGGGGAAATAGCAGGGCAAGGAACTAAATTGCAGAGCAAGTAGTGGAAATAGACAGTGAAAAGCTTCCTGCAGGCAGGCAACTTCACAGGGGAGAGCAAGCCTTTCATTGTCTATAAAATCATGCCTTGCTGGAGGTCCTCAAGAGTAGAAGGGGTAGCACCTAGAGGCACTAAATCTCTCACTGTTGTATTATTGCATTCTATGCACTTAGCTACTGTACAAACTAGCACAGTGCTCCAAGAAAAGAAAAGGGGAAAGAAGGGGGAAAATGACCAAAGGGAAGAAGAGGAAGATGGTAATAAAATTGAAAAACAACCCCCTGCCACAGCTCTCCCCAAGAATACTTCACATCAAAGAAAAACTGCAGAGTAAGTCGTCACGGAGTTAAAAGTTAACTTCAACTCCCTCCATTGTGATTTGACACCCCTGTGGAACAGTACTCCCAGAATCTGAATGGCTAGTCTGTAGCACAGGGTATTAAATCCACCTTAATCCTGTTAAACACAGATGCCAATAAAGAGAGGCGCTCTCTCAATGGCATCGTGACAAAAGCTCTCCACACTCCAAATTCAATATGGTCAACAAAAAAAAAACCAAACGCACCCCCCCCCCCCCCCCCCACCTGGATTAATACTGAGCAAACAACATCAGCATAAGCAGGCTTAGAGACAGGAATTGCCCTCCATATGCTATGGCATCAGGTTCCTCCGGATCTTCAGATACCAGTCTGTAAATGTTAGAGACATTGTTTCTCCTGCTTGCAACTGCTGTTGGGTGGTGACCTTCTTTGCTTGCTGATACCAATTTAGCAGTTGGTACAGTTTTTCTGTGATTTGGTACTGTCTGTTGTTTGCTGGTACCAGATGGATACCAGATGGGTAACTGTGGGCAATGGTTCCTCTGTGTTCCAGTCCCAAAAATCACTGCCTATAGGGTCAGCCTTGTCAGTTGACTCCTAAGTGGCACTTCAAAGCAGCATTCTGAAAAACCTCAACATCTGTTCCTTACTCCTAATGACCTTAAAAAAATCTTGCAAACATACTTTCCTTTAGCCAGGAGTTACTGTGCATCTGCAGGAAAAACACAACATTACAGATGCTCACAGCCATCAAACTCACTCTTGCTAATGGCAGCTCCAGGAGCCACCACCTCAACTCTGAAAGTCAGCACCAAATGTGAAGTATAATCAATATATTCTTTTCTGTGGTAGCTCCAAAATGTAGGAGTTCAGAGATATTTCAAGGCATTTTTCAAAAAAGTACTTTCAACAGTGAAGTGAAAGAACAAGGAAAAAAAAAAGTGGCTTTGAAAGGCAGCAGGGATACATGAGGGCTAAGTTTAAAGCATGGAGGGAAAGCAAGACAAGATACAGTGATGGAAGAGATCTGTTAACTATTAATTTTTGACTGGTCTTTCAAAACATTGACCTAGTTGTCAAATGATAGAGAGGAGCTGAAAGATCAGTTAATGGAGTTGAATATTGCCTGTTGCATTTACGTCCTGTGTTATTCCATACAACTGCTTTTGTTTCTAAGATCAGGAAAAAAGTTCATTTAGGACAGTAAGCAAGTATTTTGGTAAATTCTCTATATGTGCTAGAGCAGAATGCTGTCTACAGAAAAATATAGCTGACATGAAAGCATGTTCCCCACCCCCTGTCTTGTTTCATGGAGAAGTTATGATAAACAGGTTATGTGTTCCCTAAGGTTACCATGGAAACTCATTCTTTTCAGGCCATCATTTGCAAAGGTAAAATTTGCATTAAAATGTGATGGAATTTGATTTTGTGCGTGTGTGTGTGAAACTCAAGTGGGGTCATGCTACCACGCAGTATAGCTGTTATTTCAAACCCAGGAGCATACGCTCAAGAGAGAGATCTATTAAATCGTGTAAACACCTCAGTGACCAAATTACAGTTTAATTGCTAACTTGACAGGTATCTTCCTAGCAAATTAAGAGAAATACATTAAAAATTAGCTTCAAACGCAAATGTAAATGTCCATACTGATCCACTGGTGGGTATCACTAGATAGCATTTTGCTAAATTCCCCTATAATGATTCCACAGGAAAGATTGGATTTAGATTGTCAGAATGACTTTGTTTTGATGATGGCAGACTGGGGATGGAAGGCACAGGCAAGTATTTCAAATTATAAATTTTCATCTTACCTTGAAGATGTTATCATAAAATTATGACCTATAGAATATAATTGAATATAAATATGCTTACTGCATTACAAGAAACTCTTGAATCCCAGTGACTCCTTTCATTTTGAGTCACACAGTAACTTCAAAGTCAAATTTGCACTCTAGGTATTTGCTACTCTGACTTTTCTTGGAATAGCTGATGGTGGAAAGCATAACCTGATCCAGGCTTCCCTAGGGTCCAGGTTCCTTCAGAGATACTGCCATTGTTTGTTGTCGTGTGGAGCACTGGCGTTCTTAACACAGACGGGCATCATTTGCAATAGTAATTTTGACAATCATTATTACAGCCTAGCAAGAAAACAGATGATTAGACTAAATCTAGAAAGATCTTATAACTGGTGATCAGACTGCGTTGCAGAGGAGAAACCAGTATTTGTCCTGCTGCTCAGTTGGACGCATTCACAACTTACATGCTAAATTTGATACACTACTTTATGAAATTTATGCTACTCTGGATTATTGGCATACCATCTGTCCTGAACAGCAGGACACCCTTGGAGACAGCCGGGTCAGAACTCATATTTCTGCTTGCAAGGCAGACATTCCAGTATCACCTGGATTACAGAAGACTCAATATCTCCTACCACACAGGACTTACGACACACCGTTCAGCTGGAATGACTCTACTTAATATTGGGCAACATGACATTTAACACAACAGCCAGGCTATTTGATAAGGAAAAAGCAGCAAAACCACAGGCAGGAGTATGTGTTGCACTTGCTTTCTTAGTGTTTGATGTCAAAAACACTCGTTTAATATACCCCCCCCCCCCCTTGATCAGTGTCTCAAAAACACACCAATAAACTCAAATCAAAATCAGCCCTTCAGATTAGGCTGCATGGCACCATTCTGGGTTGGGATATTTCTGCTTACAAATTCAATTTACAAAACCAAGCAAGGACAGTAAAGAAATTTTTAAAAAAACAGATGTGAACAAAGATTAAATTGATTACTAACTTCTGCAGAACTTCTCGAACTCAGCACAGCTGATAGAAGGAATGTGTTCCATATTCTGTACAAAGTAAGAAGGAAGATCCTAGTCCTCCCTTTTCCATTTTTTTTTAAGAGCCAGACTTAGAGCTGAACATTGAAGAGAGGTGGCCTTGAGCAGAACAGTCAAAGTTATGTACAGCACCAACCTAACGGGGTAAATGAAATTCTCTTTTTCCATATTTTGTACTTTATTTTAATGCAGTCTTGATATTAGATTAGCATCTGCACTACAGACCTTAGACTGGGAACTAATAAAGTTATCCACCCAATCTCTCCATGTCTGAGTCACTGACTTTCTTTTTCATTTTAAATAATTACAGCAATGTCGCCTGTTTGTTGAGAAAAATAGGGCCTTCATATATTCACAGATAATTGCTCATACCCAGCACCCACTGATACATTCTAATTACATTTCACACCTTGGCTGTGAAAAAATCTTGAACTTTTTAGTGTTTTTCTAACTTCAAGACAACAATGTAGCCAGAGCACTGGCACCCTGACTGCTGAAGCTGTGCCTAGGATGGAATTTAATAAGCAGTTCTGCTAATGCATTTTGCAGCAAGGAACTTCAGCAAAACTCGAGAAGACCCAAGGCTTCCACCTCAGATCTTGCGTTGCAGTAATGAGAAGTGCTGCACAGTTAGACAACAGAAGAGCTCAATCCAAAAATCAAAAGTAATGAAAAGTCCATTATTTCAGCTGGCTTCTGTCACACACTTAACTATAACAAATACAAGATCTGGGCCCTCTAACAGCCTCAACGACACAGTTATATTACTTGACCCAGCTTCTTTCAAGCTCAACCCTTGACCCCCAAGTTCTGCACACACTGGGCAATCAGTGCTATTTGCTTCACTGAGGTCATTCTGCTTTCCCTGATGTTAAATGGACAAATTTTGCAGTCTTTTGTCCAAACCACTCTCTGTTTTAGCAGGATATTATCCCTAGCAGGCAGAGCTGGACAGTGACCAGCATCTTCAGGAAAGGGGGTACTGTCTGGGACAACAGTAGCCAGGTAACTCTTTGGATCATAGGTATGTTTTAGGGAGGAGATTTCTTTTTAATCAGCACCACTGAGCATGAGCGTGACCCAGGGAAATTAAGTTGTAAGAATTGAAAAAGAAGTCAACCATGTCAGCATCTATTTGACAAATGCACCGGATACCTGGTAGTAAAGGCCAAAGCTTGTGCCTAAAGGGGGTCAGGTCTGAGGCCTGATTTCAGGCCTGATCCAATAAATACCTAAGTGCATGCTTAGCTTCAGACATGAATTTCAGTGGCATAACAGACTTGTCTTGTGATTAAAAAATGAGTGTTGTAACTGGGGCCCCCTTCCAGAAGTTGAAACAGGCCTCTTACTAATGGCCTGAGGAAGAGGAGGTCAATTTTAAAAGGAAGCCTCCTTTCCCCTCTCCCCTGTAGCCAGACCCAGGAGCAGCTGTATTTGATTCTATTGGTGTGTGGGGCACCAAGCTGCCACAGAGAAGTATCACTGAGGCTAAGTAAGGGAGGGAAAGCTCAGGGTGCAAGTACTGGCTTTGGCAGCCCCACGTGCGAAGGTTCGGTGTTAAACTGTCAGTCCTCTTCCAGCTTCCCCGTGTGACACTGGCCTGAGAACTGGCAGAGCGTGCACACGTGCTCAGGGAAAGCGGCCGCACCGTCCCCTGTCTACAGAGTGACCAACAAGGAGACAGGAACTTGTGGAAGCCTGTACTGGCAGGAGCTTGCCAAACCCGAAGCAAACTGCAAAGACCCAGCTACTACTGAGAGCTGCAGTCAAGCCAGATTACAGCTAGCTCACTCCAAAAAGGCTATTTGTGCCTATTTGCCGTGCCCCACAGAAAAAAAGCTGCAGAGCTGTGGGCTATGCGCTCAATCACAGTAACTGTTCAGCTTACTAAACATCATGGATCACCTGCACACAAACTCCCCTCATCAATATGATTATCAGTTAGAGATTTGTTTCTTGCCTCCCTTAACATACTGGCAACTTTGGCAAAATATATACAGTAGAAAACCTCTAGGGCCTTTCATATCATATCAAGTTGATCCATGGCAGCTGTCATGATCTCTGCAATGCCCCACTCAAATCCTCCATTTGGGCAATATCAGAAGAACCTGTCCTAACTGCAAGGGACATGACTACTGGCACATTTGGAATCTCTCAGTACTGTGAGCCTGCAAGGACAGCCACAGCCACACCACAGGCTTTTGTCTGATTTCTTTCAACAACTTGTATGAAATAAGAGAAATGCTTGGTGTTTGTCTTCCTCAGAATCACCCCCCTGCACTGTAAAACAACAAAACCCAGCTGTGTGCAGAGGCACCTTGTGGAATAGATGGCATGATGAATTTCTTGAATTCACATAGTATTGTAGGGTATAAACAATACCAACGAGCTTTGATAAGATGACATACGGCACCAGAACTGTTTCCCTGGTAAATGAGAGCACGTACAAAGTGTATGCACGAAGACATGAGCATTTCAGACTCCCCTCTGGTTCAGATAATCTGTGCCAAATCTAACCTTTGTATAAGTAGGAATGACTCCCAACAAGTTACAGAAGTCACTCTTTATTATTAGTATTAATGGAATTCAATTTGGCTCTCCTTGCATGTGCCATTTGGAATAGTTTATTTTTCACATGAGGTTTGGCAGGGATTTCTCCCAAATAATTTCCCCCCAAAACTACCCCTAAAAGCTGGCCTGTAAATTTCAAAATTGCTCTGCTTAGTTAGAAGAGCTCTGTACAATACATTCCAATCGGAAGCCTTCATTAAGCAGAGATAAGTTCGGACCATAAAAAGTTGTCGATCAGTAAGTTAATCACACATTCTATTAATTTTTTTGTGTACTCTCTTAATTAGTATTTGAACAACAAATACTTCTGATCTGTATTCTTCAAAGCAGCTATAGGTTAAATATGTTACTGTATTTTTCTTCTTTTTTTTTTTCTTTTTATTTAATGTTTTCTACTAACATTAGTCTGTGGACTCAAAGTCTGGAATTTGCATCAGTTTCTGCTATATGGTTTCACATAAAATTGTCAGCTTCTCCCATTGCGCTAGAAGACAGGAATGTTACTATTCTAGAAGTTGGAATTCTGGTTTCTAACCATAGTCCAACACAAACGTTTATGTGTTTTAGGAACCTAACCTATTTGAAATGCAATATCCTGAACCTGGAATTAATTGATCATGAAAAGTGCAAACAGCTCCTTATTCATCGTGAAAGAAGCGCAGAACCCTTTGACACATTATGGAAAAATAATGCAGTTATTAATGCTCCTTTCTTTGTTCTCGTTGATTTTTAGGCTTGGAATCCTGCCAGGCACACAATAAAGTACGTGGCCTTTAGCACACACAGGCATGATTCTTTTTTCCTACTCTCAACTGGGAACTGACAAAACTCAATACATTACGGGTTTGTTTCAATTGAAATGTTCACAGCCAGTATCCAGAGACAGGTTTTCCTGTATCTCTAGGTTATTTACAAGCTTGCAACTCTGATCTGCAAATAAGGACATGGCTTTTAGAACCAGTTAACCCAAGGTTCTGTACCATGACGCTGCTGTGGTCACTAACAGGTGAAGAACTATTTGCAATGCGGCCTATGTTACATGCAGTCCTTGAATGTGCATTAAAAAGATAAAGTTTCAATGATTTACTGCCATCCTGAAGGAAAGAATTGATGTTTTAAGTAACTGGATTTGTACAAAGTCTGTAAGACAATCCAAGTAAATCCTCAAATAGATGTTTAATTCCTCATTATTTAAATGCCCTTAAATACAAGTGCAGATGCTAACTGCATGGCTTTCTCTTGACAGCTCCTTGGCTATTTCTGATGATCTGCTCTTAGGCTGTGACTCTAAAGCCCTGCAAAAGACTGCCTGTGAAAAAGCCTTCCAGCTCCTAGAGAGACTTAGTTCTTTCAGCTTATTCTTACACAGTTCTTTCAGGGTCTGACTGATCCTGCAGCTATGATAATAGTATACAAACATCTGCCTCGTTCAGGAAACCTGGATTATGTTTTTATTGGGTATCTTCATGAGTGCTTTGGATATCTGATGTCCCACTAAGACATGAGCATGTATGCACATGCCTAAACCCTTTTTAGAGCTGATACATCCCAATATTCCCTAGCTGTCAGAAAATTTTAGGGTAATCTCATTTTACACTGACAACAAAAGGCATTCATTTTCCTAGACAATATTTATACTTATTATCAGTCTGTCCTTTGGCTAAACTAGCTGAGGTTTACTTTAAGCCTTGTGATCCACCATACAGAATTTGGTTTATCATTTATCTGAGTTATAAACCTGAAAAGAGGGAGTTGGTGATTGGGGGGGGGTGTGGGGAAGAAAGTCCAAAGGATGCAAAACTTGAAAACAAACCAAAGCACAATGGAATTGGAAAAGAATTTGAAAGGGTCTGGCTCTATAGCAGAGACAGTGCTTTATACATTTGTCTGTTTATGGAGACACACTAAACTGAATTATTCAGTTTCTTACAAAAAGAAAAGGAATAGACTGTGGGGAAGAGAGAGCAGAATGAAGGCGCAAGAGAGCAAAACATTCATCCAGCAACAGATGAGAAGAACAGAAGAGAATTGGAAAATGGATGCAGGGGGAGGAATGGATGATGAGAGAATAGCAGGCCTATTTAAAATGAATTTTTGACCTTATTTTTAAAACATTTATGGATCCCAATTGCCTGTCATGAGATCATTTTCCCTTACAATGCTAGCTTTTCAGTCGGCTCTGCGCTTTAACTTGATTTATCCCACTTAAAAAAAGTAGATTGTTAGAAATACCCCTTCTATTAGAAATTCTGTCCCATTACAGTGTCAGCTAAAGGCCACTTGTCAATGTCAGCTTTATCAGATAGAAATTTGCCTCATGATTTCTCAGATACTGTTTTGGATGACAAGACCCAGGGTCCATTTTTGAGGCTGCTGATTTGCGATGGGATAGTGTCTTCTCAAATTATCCTCTGCTTTTCCCAACTTATCAGCATGTTTCGTGAGATGGTGGGAAGTGATTACAGCAGCTGCTGTATATTAGAAAGACATCTTATAGGAAAGTTGGCTTAGGTAAAACAGTTGACTGAGAAAAGTAAGGAAAGTACTAGTTGAGTGTTAAAAATACAGAGATCCAGCATCTCTTTTCCAGCTGCAGCTTCCCTGGTGCCATAACCTCCTGTGGGAAGAAAGAAAACTTCTACCAGAAGGTTTTCCTCCTCCTCAGCTGTCTGTTGTCTCTTTAAAGAAAGACTTGACATCCTGAAGATTAGAGTAAGTTTTTCTGTATTCGCAATCATGCAATTAGTCATCAGATGTCTCTCCCCTGATAAGTAAAGGTGGAAAAAAAATCAGTTGTTGTTCAATCTGTGTTACTGCAGTACTGCTGAGAGTCAGCTGCCCGAGGTGGGAATGATGGCATTGCTTAAAAGCTGTCTTGAGAACTCTCCTGACAAGATGCTTTGAGACATTTGCTTTCTTTTTAATATTTTGATTCTATTTTTGTTCCTTCTTTTCTGTCTCTGTAGATTGGAACATAGGTATTTTAAGGGTACAGCTACACGCAGGAGTAGAATTTTCAGCCACGAGTCGAAAGAGAGCAAGCTGTGGCTGCAGTATTTTCCAGACTAAAAGACAGTGCCTATGAAAGCAAGGCTGGATGGATCAATGGGTGATATTGTTGCAATGAAGAGACCAAAAGTCTTTGAAGTTTATAAACTACTTCAACAAGAAGAACTGCCGCAGCAACAAACTTCAGAATACTAAAGCCCTCAAGGTAAACTCTGATTTTTGAGCAGATTGCCATTCCTCTCAACAATACTGTTTACAAATATTTTGCACTGGAAGGACAAAAAGCAACAGTTCTGGTGCCACTATTATGAATCATTTCAAGACTGAGGTGCTTTGATTAAGGACAACATGCCTCATGGGAAAAGCAAAGCTTTGGAAATCAGTAATCTCTGGGCATTTTTCCTAATAGGAAAGGCTTATAGAGGATTACCTAGAAGAAACCTTTGTGAAACTACACTGGACCATAAATCTCAACCTCATCTGAGCATTAATACAGCTTTATCAGTTTCAGATAAGAAGTAGAAATCCTCAGGCTGCTGAAGAGGTAGCACTGACCCAGTCTGAGGCCTGTCAGGACACTTAACACAGAATTTCAACAGGAAGACACATTTGATGCATATTCGTATTTTAGTTTACAAAAGCAATTCAGAAGAAGAATGGCAGGTACATTGACTCACAAATTTAGGTCACAAAATTTAAGGCAGGGGATTAAAGTTAACTGCTTTAAAGAAAGAATTACTTCTCTGAAGATGACACTTTTGGTAATTGAATCAGAATAATATATACAACAACAGTTTTGGAGTTAATGAACAAATATATATGATAATTTATGTAAAAACACCCCTTTTGACTCTGCATCTCTCTGCAATTTCAATAAAGTCCACTCCTGCATAGGATTTTTTTGTACTATAGCTGTAGTCATTGCAGATTGCACTTCAGCATTCACACCCATAGTTTGGAGACATTAAAACCAATGTTAGTTCAAACTTCAGATGTATATAGATTCTTAAGGTTTTTGCATATACTGTCTTTTCTTAAACTAAAATTTTGAAATTAGCGTGAATTGTGTTTTATCAAAGCTAATTTCTGAATGTTGGTTGATTATAATTACTTCTGAAGAGAAAGATTCCAAGTTCAAGACTTGCTCAGTACCCATAGACTATGGCTGTTGCATTTATTTAACACATTCAAAAATCTGGCACTGTTGATTTAATCTCTGGTTCTTCTATAGATTATAGGTTACTGTTCAGCAGTGAGGTAGATAATGTCTCTGTGTAGTGTGAGTCCTAGATGAAAAACAGGGGATACACCATGCCTGTAACAGTTCTATAGCGTGGGTAGAATATTTTGAGAAATTTGATGCAGGTGAGCAAATTATTACATTTTTCACTTTATAAAAGTCACAAAGGCTATAACATGGCCAGATTGCTACAGTCCCACTTGCAGAAGGAAGCGTAGGACGGATATGTGTCTATTTCCTCCCTTTCACTTTGCAGCTAAACACAGGGAGAGTCTGCTCTTCTAATGCTCGTGTTAACCCAGAGAATCACCGGATGAACAGCCAGAGTACCATAAATCCATCTGAGAAGCCTTGATGCTACCACACATGACAAAGTTTGGCGGTGACTCTCTGTCTCAGACTTAATGGAGGAAATCTGGGCCTAAATCAAACACAGTGAACAAACCAGTTAATTTTAGCCAAGTTCTCATTATTAACATTTTCTCTGGTGGGCTGACATTAGGGATTTCTCAATTTCCATTTCTCCCTATATTCATGTTAAACTGATACAGGATTTTTGGAAAACACAAACAGATCAGCACCTTTTGCTAACTCTGAATGTTGCAACAGCACTTTGGACCCCATTGTGGACTTACCCAGCGCTGGTCGTAGTCAGCCAGCTGCGTCCTTCCCTCGTCGTCCTCGTAGAAAGGCAAGCCCTCCCTCCTGGCCTGGTGGTACTCCTTCCGCAACCTCTGGATACGATCAGCGTTCCCACCACCTGCGCAGCCACTGAGGGGGAAAAAAAAAAAAAGCTAAATAAAACTCCTATGAACACACATATCTGACACCAGGTACGCACAGAGAATTGCCAGACTCGAGACAAAGGGATTGATTGTTTTGATTTTCCTGATTTGCATAGTTCCCACTGGCCCATATCAGCCTTATTTCTGCTTCCTTGTACTGACAAAGCTGCTAATTGTAAACTTGATCCCTGTTTTTAAAAAAGGCTATCCCTGTCCAAAGAACTTAACAATTCCAGTACAAGACAAGAGACAACAGATGGATGCAGACAGATGGGGGAGCACAAGAAAACTTTTAACATTCCTGTGAGCAACTCTAAATGACCATCATATTTTAATAATAATGACGATGATAAGCTGACAAAAAATGTGTTCTTTTGCTCCCATGCTAAATGTGGAATTTCCCTAAAATTACATATGTTCTAGATAAAGAATAAACTATTATTCACAGAGAAGCACAGAAAAATTTTGTCTCATAGAAAAACCCAAACTCGCTCCCAAGTATACAAAGAACTCAAACATCAACCATGAAAATCCAGGGGAGGCAAGAGAGATGGGAAAGCACACTATTAAATCTTGATACCATCTTTTTAAAGTGGTAATTAAACAGTAATTCACTTAGTAATCCACGAAGACTCACTTGTATGCGGAACTGCATATGTGGCAAACTGCTCTGGTAAATCCAGCAGAGCTGCTTAGTTTATCAAGTTAAACACATGCCTTTCTGTGGGTTTTGACCCTGAGCTTGTACAACTGTGGAAGGCTCTAGCTATAACCAGGAAGTATTAAATAAAATCCTGAAAATGGTTAAGAATTCAAAAAACTTTCATCATATTTAAAATTAATAAATTAAATGCTTCCTGCAGCTATTTCCAGCCCTGCTGTAGTCAGCACTGGGGTGAGCACTGACTGTATGGCTAAGTAGCATTTACTGGCACTCACAGGGAATTATTAATTATACAATTAATTTGTGGCTGCTCCTAAACTGAAACCATTGTTATTGTCCCACAGCACCATAGATTCTCTTAATCTATAACCTTAACTCTGCCTCACCATCAGTGGACTACAGAGATTTGTTCACGTGAGCACAGACTTGGTGGAGCATCTTGCTACACCGTGCTCCACTATGAGTATGCCAGAATCTAGGGAAGCCCTTCATAGGATTTGCATCTCAAAAACTGAATTTGGACAGTGCATACAAAATATTGGACATAAACCCATCAGTTCAAAAATGCTTAGTGTCTAGTACATACCAGCAATCTAGACTGGTTGGAAATTAACTACCAATTAAAAGAAATTCCACGCAGGCTACAAATGCAGCTGAATATGCAGTTAGGATTGGAAATGGTTACTTGCAGCATCAGTATGTTTCCATGAAAATCAGATGACTTCCTTTACTGAAGTCTAAGTTATCCATCCACTGTACAAAGTCCCAGAGGTTTCAAGCTTCTCTGGCTGACTTACTGAAATCTTCCAGAGCACATGAAATTTTTCTCATGATCTGCCAAGACAGTGCAGAAAACTTGCATAAACTCTGTGGACTACTGAGAGGGAAAAAAAAGATATTCCCTCTTCACCTTTATTCCTTCCACAGATAAATGCCTCTGCTCCTTGCATGAATTCTTGTCAAATAGTGCAGAACCATTTCTAGTTTGCAAAACACTGAAACTGAGGTCTGGCTAATGGGGACTATCACTTAGAACAGTGAAGCTTGGTCCATAGCTCATGAGCAGTACAATACCTGCAAAATCCCCTGACATTACTTGTGAGTAGAGATAAACTTTTTAATGAAGCCTGCTAACATACAGATAAGGCCCAAAGTATTGTCCCTGTTGCTTTGCCAACAACATTGCCCAAAGCAGCACTAGCTAAGCGAAACACAGACACTGAAATACAGGCAATAGGTCTAGTTTGATTCCAGCCAGCCTGGCTCCCTGCAGCTCTCTGCAAACTGTACAGCACCCATCACCAGTGGTCTAACCCACTTCTTACCACCAGGAACTTTGGCTGAAGAGGCAATCTGAAAATGCCATGCACATTGGATTAAATCCGAGATTGATGTATTGTACGACAGTCAGGAGCCTGTGCTGCACTGACTGCAGATCTCCTGTAGGTGAGCTTCCTTCTGCTCAAACCCTTTGAGCCAGCGAGTGGAAGTGGTGCTCCAGAGTCCAGAGTCCAGGAGCCTGACAGATTTTGCTTTGGCAAACCTCTGCCACGCAGTATCAAACTACAAACCCTAACCATGAGAATGAGTAGGAACATTTGAATGAAAGATAGCAGCACATGGAAAGTTATCCATCTGGATTAGTGTGAAAACACAAGCATAATCTCTGTGGAAACACGCAGCTCCGTGAAGTCTGATTTCCTGCGCTTCTCTCCTGTGGGTTCTCTCATGTCTGATAATGGTTCACACTGCAGTGTTTCTCCCCAGCAAGAGCATTTGTCTGGGCCTCTCTAGCAGGCTGCTTATTTGCGCTTAGTTAAACTTCGTGTTCTGGTATCTCTTGAACATCAAGTCTGGTCAAAAATGGCCAGCAGGTGCAGAATTTGTTAGAAAAGTGAAGGGAACAGGTAGGAAGAGGGCTGGTCAGTACATCCATTTCATATTTTCAGGATACAGTTAAAGCTCCACAATTTTTTTTTGTCCACCAGTTTATAGGCACAAATATAAAAGACAGTGGCTTATGAAAGAGCTGCATTCCAGCTTACCGTGGAAGTTTTACCCACTCCTGAGTAAAGTGAGATAAATATGATGCCCTGTGCAATGCTCATGAAACAGTTCTGAATTTCAACTTGGCTCCTGACAATTATGTGAATATATGAACCACATTCAAACTCACCAGATGAATTCAATCAGCACTGTGCAAATATCGCATACATAATCTATTAGTTTACCCCAAAGAAACCGAAGCATTGAATTCAAACAGAATGAAGTCATCAGTAATAAAAAAAAGAAACTGATAAGGCAATATTAAAAAAAAAAAAAACCAACACAATATTCCAAGATTTGCAGAGAAGATCATACATTGACTGTAAACTATTCTCCCATCTGCCTATAAATACATAATTAAAAAATATTGGTTTGATCAGATAGCGGTTCTCGGGCAGAGAAAGAGTGGATGAATACCAGTTCAAATGTTTCAGATGCATGACTGTCTATACTGAAAAGGAACCTGAGCTTACAGAAGAAATATAAAAACAATACTGCAATCAAAGTCAGCTTACATTAAGGACACTCACTGGAGCTTTTCAGCAAGTCGAGTAAGTACATCAGACAGATTTCTTTTAAAGTAGCTTTACATTTAATGCAGTGCTCTCTCCTTGAGGAGATATAAATATTACAGTCCTTATCATATGCACAATTTTGTGCACACTTCCTTCCTCGACATGGCTCTGGAGCTGCACTACACGTTCTTCGGAGAACCATGCAACCACACATTTACCATTCCCTCCACCATCACATGTTCCCAGGATCCAAAATTTAATGTAGGCACTGACTTCTCTGTGTCACAAGACTGTGAGAGAACCGTTCACTCAGCATTTTCCAGTTGTTTTCAGAATGATTTCCTGAAATTGTGCTACATGTAAGGAGACTGATTCAGAAGCAGCTGACACAGGGAAGTTCTAAAATTATGTCTATGTGTAGGAATAAATTTCTGAGAAACTTCAAAAAGTGTTGTGAAGACTCAGGTGCTGATTTCAAACAATAGTAACAAACATGTCCAAAAGCCCAAGCCATAAACAAACTTAAGAGAAGTTCAACAGTTCTTCCAATAAGCTGCAACACACTGCAAGGGTTTTCTTTTTCGTTTGTTTGTTTTTGAAATTGAAAAAACCCCCAACAAACTTATGTGAACATTCAAAAGAGGAAAAAGCAAATTCCTGTCAGTCATTCTATGGTTTTATTAAATACAGTCCTTATTGGGAGGATAAGGACCTCTGGCTTGGAAGAAGGAGAAAAACAAGCCTGTGCTATCGTTTGACCCGACACGATTGTTCTAGTCCAGCTGCTGGGGCTGTACCAGCGGCTGGATAACAATGGCCAGAAAGCACCCTCCACTCCCTGTGCCTGCACCCGCCAGAAGCACCAGGCAGGGCCCGCCTTGCCCCCTGGGAGTGCAATGGGACCGGCCTCGAAACAGCCCCTCAACCAACACAGCCGCAACAGACAGCCCAAGACAAAAGGGGAACCGTCATGTAGCAGAGACTGAGCTTCAAGCTCTCTGACATCGTGTAAAATATGAGTGTGAAATTTCGCCCCATCATCCGTGGAGAGATGAACAAGCGCCATAGCAATAATTATATATATAAAGCAAATATGATATAATTATATTAATAATTATATATTCAATGTGACAGACTAGGGTTTTTTTTTCCAAATAATTGAAACAATCTATTTAGTATTTAATACGTATGGGCTCAGGTTTTGCACAGTAAAATCTCTGTGTTCTTCCTCTGAGTTGCTAATCTGGATTTCCATCATTCAAGTTCAAATGGCATTTTTTAAATTAGAGACTTCTTACTGCAGCTTTCTTGATAACACAAAATTAAAAACAATTGTCGCACACATGAAGAAAGATGAACCACTTAAAGCTATATATAAACATACATTTAAAGAGGCAATAAACATTTTGTTTCCAGTGGTTTTCCTAAACACATTAATATTGCACAGGGCTTTTTTTGCCAACCACTTCTTTCAAACACTGATTTCACCCAGCTGACTGTCAGTCCCCTAAGCAAACAACTGGTGCCTGAAAGTTAAAATAAAACAAAACAAGCAAACAAAAAAGAAGAAAAAGGAAAATTATTCTTTTAGAGAATTTTCCAATAACAAACAAATCTAAGACAAAACGTGATTCACAGACTCTACAGAATGGACAATCTTCCATTCATGGCCTGCTAAAAAACAAAATTAATTTTACATACCGAAAGGAACACAGTGGTCTACAAAGATACACAGTATAAGGGTATCCAACAGAGCATGTAAGAGTATCTTTCACTTAGGATAAAACGTCCATTTTGAAGTTATAACAAATATTTGAGTAAGTTTCTCTTTCAGTTCCAGCCCTTGCATTTCTCTCCTGAAGTATTACACCTCTTATGAAGACATTTTTGCAACTTCAGTAGTAAGAAGGAATAAAAAGAATAGTGGGAAGTGATAAAAAGAAAATCAATGGTAAGAACATAATTCTACTGTAATTCAGCTTTCATCTTTGTGACCAACAAGAGCAAGAGATTTTAGAGAGAAATGAACATCTGTTGTTTTCACAGGCATTTGAGTAAGGAAATGGTGTTACAAGGAAAGACTTGTCAGAAATGCCTTGCTGACATCACTGTTGTTGTCTTGCAGGTTCAGGAATCGCCTCTGATGCTCAGCCAAAGCCAGCACAGGCTTTGGTTACACACACCGCACACTGAGGACCCAAGTTAAGAATCACATCCTTCTAGGAACTGGAACCACGCATACTGCTTTACTGGTCTCCACAACACCTGCTATCTTGCTCTGGGCAGGAACATACTTGATGTATACACAACTACTGTCTTTCTCAATGGAGAAGGGCCCTACGAGGACAGTTGATTTGGACACTTGTGCCAAGTGACCGGTAGGGAGACTTTGAGCCCTGTTCCATTTAGGCAGGACTATCTGAGAAGGTCTGCATAGACAGACTGATGTGAGAAGCATTAGATGGATGTGTTTCTCTCTAAGTACATAAGTACATATAAAGAATCATAAACAAACTGCAGAAAAACAAATTACACTGAAGAAGCCATTTACACTTAGTTGAACCTGTATATTAAAGTCCCCAATTCTTAATCTGTTTAATAATATTTTAAAAACTCATAACTGTGCTTCAGTGGAACATACGCTGTCGCCTTTCAATTCTTTAGGAGAACATAAAAGCAATACAACCACTTCTGTCCAAAAGGTCAAAGCCTCCTAGGGCAGCACATGACTACCATTTGTCTGGATGTAAATTGAGTCCTATTGACCCTCTAACATCACTACTGACCTCTTGACATTAGGAGCTTAGTGGAAAGAGAGAAGATGATATTTGCAGGTTCCTACAGACTCATTAGGAAGAAAGAAGGAAAGAGAACCTTGCATGATACGTATTAGCAATGTCATTAACCTTTTCTTTCCCCAAATAGCTCACAATATGTTTACAGAAGCCTCAAAAGAACCATTTGAAGATTGAGACCAACAGATTTGTATCAATTCCAGTTTTTCCAAACTGTTTATAAAATACCTCTCAGTGGCTTGATACAAAGCAACCTTTTATGCTTCCCTCCCTTCACATGACATACAACACCTTTTCCTGTTTGTCATGGCAGACGGCCTAGATATCCAAATGAGCATCATCTTTTCAAACCAGCCACTTCTCATCTCCATTACTCTCCTTTATAACTTACAGTTGACTACAGCTGGTCAGGAATAATGGGAGGTATAGCCTAATTTGTTGTTTTATGGAAGCAAAACTGGCACACTGAGGCTTAACTTCACTGTAAGCAGATACGGTATATGCTACTCTAACAGAAACACATTATTTACAATCAAGTAGAAAGGAAAGAGAAAAGGGCATTCATTTTCTTGTTTGTAGCCAGATTGTCATCTTTATTTCAAAAAACAAAGGTAATTTTTTTCCTTTTCTCTGCTCAATGTATTGTGCCTCATCAAAGACGACAATCACCAGATCTTAACTAATAATAAAAAAAGATGCCTTTCCAGTTCGGGCTGGTTAATGGCAGTGTCTGTTTCTGGCATGGGACCAGTTTACTGCTGTCTTGTTGATGTGAGATGTGCACTTGTCTCCGAAGGGCTAGGAAAGCAGGAAGATTAGGGACTCGGCTGCTGACAACAACCAAACTCTCTATAAACAATACACAATGAAAATAATGAAAAACAGATTTTCCTGGTATTTTCAGTAGCCTCTAGACAATGCAACAGTTTCTGGTTTCTTCACTAAAGATGATATCAATTATGCCTTTTATCCATCATGCAGAAGTCACGTGTGAGGCATAATTGAAGGCCTTCTCTCCAAGGTAATTTCATCTGGATTTACGCGGCAAAGTACTTAAATTGCCTTTTTTGGCACTTTGTATTAAAACACAGCTTGGGAGGGGGTATTTTACTTTACTGATGTAAAGCAGCTGGCATATTTACAATAGATAGGTCACATCAACACTGAGCAGATTTTCAGCCCTCCAAACTCCATTTACAGCAGCTTTAACAATCCAACAAAGCGAATGCTGAATGCTAAACTCCAGCCTAGAAATGTAACTCTGTTTCTTAAAGACTATCACACCTGCCTGGAACTGGCAGCTAGGTTTTTTCACTTATAGGCTATTGCTTTTTGCACTACCATCTATTAAACTTATCACCAAAGCTGAAATAATAACTACTGTAAAAATTTCCAATGAATTAGCCATTCAGGAGTCCCTCAGGAATTCTCTTTACCACACACAAAGCAAAAGCAGGAGGGAGAAAAGGTGACTATTCAGTGCAGTCTTCATTTCTGCACTCCCTTGTGAGAGAAGAATTGAGGATCTAAGATTTCCCTCACAGTAGATGCCGCTGCCCATGTTCTAAAACATGTTTTGTTGAAAATTTCAAAGCAGAGAGTTAACTATCCGTTTTCTCTCAGAAATTACTTCTCCAAGTTTCACACTAGAGACTCTGTCATCTGCTCTTCGTTACATACGTGCCAATCTATGCCACTGGCAGAGTGGCAGCAGCTAATCCTCTATGTTGTTTGCTTTTTTAATACTTGCCTAGCTGGAGAGGAGGTAGACAACTCAACCTCAACTAAAAAAACGTTATCTGTGTCTGCAGTTCTGTGACAGATACAGCTTACGTTTTAAAAATGAAAAAGGATTCACATCACGTGCAAAGCATCAGGGAAAAGCGCAGCTCTCAGAGCCAAAACACATCCTTTACTAGAAAGTTGGCTTTTTTGGGGGTGTTTTTAATAAATGGTCACTACAAGGATTAACATTAATCCAGTGTTAGGACTTTTACAGGAAAAAAAATACAAATGTAATTTATCTTTTTTAACTGTCAGTCTCATTTCTAACGCTTTCAAATCTGTAGCTTCCAGCGGCCTTTTGTCTTTCTGCCATGGCAGGAATATCTTGGACAGCTGTAAGAGCTTTGTAAGCTATCTTTCTCGAAATCCATTAGCTAATTCAAGGAACCTAATTAGAGCTGCCATTTTGATGGAGCATATTGAATGCTCTGTATAAACTAGTAACACCATCAATGTTTATTAAAAATTGCGAGAACCAAAGCTCTCTGCTCCATATAAATATTAATGGACAGATACACAATACTTATTGAAATATAGACAGCATTAAGACCACAGAAATACACACAGGTATACTTACAACCCCGTGTGATGCATTTATTCACAAAGGCTGAAGATCGGAAGCGAAACCTAGGGACAATTTTACACAAACTGTTGAAAATTGACCAGCTTCCATTTACACTATCCTTATGTGCATTAAGGGAAGCAAAGCACACTAAAGATGATTTGTTTCTTGTGTTTTTTCTGAGTAGTGTGCTGACAATTTGGAGTGCATTTTGAGCTTACCTCAAGAATGCACTCCAGCTGGAACCATTTTATAGCTCCTCTTAAACCAGCCACTCCAATCACTGTACTTTGTAGACATTTACACATACTCCAGTACTATACTGTTTAAGGGTATCCAAAGATTCAAAGGGAATTTGCTCTGTAGAGTTAAAACTTGAATTTTGCTGTAGACAGCAACAAAGTCGGTGAAAGGAGCCAGACATCTGGAGCAGTGCTTTCTACTTTCTGCTGTGTGAAAGCCCAACCATAATGAAAACACAGCTCGCAACAACGATACAACACATGAAATACTGACCATTCTAAGAACATATCAGAGACCTGATTAGGTTAGGCTGTACAAGCACATGCCTTTGGCTGCAGAAATAAAAAGTTTTCTGGCTATTTCACAGCTTTGTTTTTAACTTGATACTTCATAAATGGAACTGCAGAAAACCTCATATGTTACCATTTCAATCTGACGCTCACTTTCATATGCATCTAACAGTGCCTGGATTCTATTTATATGTACAACTAAATATACGTGCATAGAAAAATCATCAGATCTGCTGCAGAAAGACAGCAGATGCTCTTATTAAGCCACTGGCACATGCAAGGTGAAGCGTGTAAATCTTACGGAAAGCATTTAACACCCCAACTACAAGCTAAAGGAAAGCAAAGACAACAAGTGCAATTTTTTCTAGCTCATTTTGCTAGCTGTGAGTGCAAGGCACAGCAAAGCGAAAGCACAGCTGAGCATGCTCGAATGACTCCTACAACACACAGGGCTTCTTGCAGAGGGGGTATAATCCATACGCACTCCTCAGAACATCCTAACTCCAGTGCCATGATCTGAAGTTCACTTATTCAGAATATATACTTAAATGACACATGAAACATTTAACAGATGTGCAAAAGAAACAGGCGTAGTTATATTTTCTACACCGTAATAGTGCACGGGGTTAAAAATTTTATGACAATCTTACCATGGGGACAACCCTGCAGGTAAATTCATTTTGGTTCTCTGATAGGGCAGTGTTTCCAAACTACAACTGAGATTTGAGCAGTTTCACAGGAACACACTCGAAAATCAAAACATCAGTTACCACTGGCTTCTCTCAGGAATTATATATGGCAAATTTAGCTTGTGGTTATTGCTCAACAAAAACCCTGACAGATGCTGAAGTGGTAGATGGATTTTTGCTGCCCCCAAGGCCACCTTCTCTACCCGTTCCAGCAGCCTCCCCCCTTGGACACTTCCCTTGGTGCAGCTGGGTCCTTGGACCACTGTTGCTTAGTTTGCATTCACACACTGAGGAGCACACATTCCTTCAACCCACTTTCATCACAGGCTCTGCATAAACAGAATTGAACTCTTTATAAGCCAAACTGCATTTTGGAGAAGTATTTCTGAACTTGGAGGCCTCAAGTTAGCAGTGTAACTTTATTGTTTTGCATTATGCAGGCAATGGAAGCTCCTGGACTTACAGACATACATTGTTTTTCTATCTCCTTCTTACAGCTGTAATTCTACTACACTTCTAATAGGAAATTACTCCTGCTTTTCCACTTGGAGAACAGACCTGTTTAAGACTGAAGCTAAGTCCTACTCCTTTTTAGTAACTGCTTTGAAAAATGTTAATTTAAAATGGAAAAAAACCCCCAAAATGATGGAATCTTCAAGCCGTACAGAACCATTTTTTGGCATACGTTGGCTGGGAAAGGAAGATCAAACCTATCTCTCTGTGTTTGGCTGGGAATCCCAGGAATGCTGGAGCAAGTGTTCTGGTTCAGGCTCACCTCTGCCTCTACAGAATGATTCTCATATGCTTTCAGCCACCATGTTTGGAGATACACCTTACCAATCCTCTCCCAGCTGTTTTTGTCTTGCTGCCTCAATTCTCTGTTCTCATCCTGATGCTTGGAAGTCTTTCCTATCCTCATCTTTCAGCCAAGGCTGCCAATTTCCTCCACCTGTTATTGGCTTCCCATACAAGCAGATCTCTGTCCCAGAGGCAGCTGTGCACCTAGGTCAGCATGTCTCCTTCCAGATGCTTCCCAAAGCTTCCCAAAGCAGCTGCCAGCGACGGTGGGGCTGCAGGTGGCATGGGACATCCAACAGCACCTCTTCCTTTTGGCATTGGTTTGAATGAGGTGCTCATGTCTGACATAGCATCAAACCTGCAGTACTGCTACACTTCTCCCTACTTTGAACTACAGCCTGGCCCAGAACTCCCCTTTATTCTCCCCACCCTCTGGCTGCTCCAGCCTCTCCTGTGTTCTGACTCTTGTCCTGTCCCTTCGTGGCATTTTTTTAGGGCATTTAAAGCAGCTCACCCTTTTCATCCCTCGGAAGCGGGGATGTTAGGGCCTGGGAACACTTATCATCACTGAACACCCCGTTTACCTCATCCTTCATTCTTGCAACAGGAGTCTTTCTGGTCCCTGCAGCCAGAACCTGCTACTGGAAAAACATGTATCGACTCTGGCAGTTCAGGACAAGTACTTTTGGTGAAGTTAGCAGCCAAGTTTCTATCGTGTGTGTGGGAAGTACTCTAAATCTTATAACTCAGTCAAATTGTCACCGTTCAAGGGGTGGCAAAAGCCACAGTCTGGTATAAGATTAGGCTATGTTCCCTTCCAAAATAAAAAGACCCCATTCCAGCATATGGAAAGACTATACATTTTTGTTGGAAGAATATATGCTGCTGCTTTTTACTTTTTGCACAGACAAAACAACTCCTTGTCATCTTCTCCTTCCAGCTACACCCCCCCGTCCCCCAGAAAACCCAGCTGTTATCTGATTCCATAAAAATTCAGCTTCAGCACATTTCCTGCATAGACATTTCCAACCCAAATGGTTGACGATTGGTTATCAACATGTGGAAGTATGGTTTTCCAATGGAAGTCAGGCCAGCAGCTCCCCAGGCACAAGTGGCACAGCCTGTTTCCATAGCTGCTCCCCTCCCTGCCCTATAGGACTGCATTCCCCTGGTCCAGCAGTTTGCTCCTGGCATCTGCGGGATGAGCGTTCCTTAACAACAACCACGACACCTTTGAGGGTACAGCCTGGCACACACACAGCGCTCCTGCATGTGCTCCAGATTAAGCTGTAGTCAGCTTAATGAGAGACTTAATTGATGAGTACTACTTCCTTCACTTGTCCATTAAGATAAGTACAGCACATGGACATTTCAACCCATCAAATAAGAGAAAATGCATTAATTTTGGTTTTCTTAGAGCTGTTAATAAATCTGACACTGTCTGGCAGTTTTCTTCATTTCCTACCATTTGACAGATACTGTGATCACGAGTTACAGAAGATGTTTTTCCTCTGAAATTATCACTCTGGTAATACAAGCCAGAAGGAAACTTTATCAAGATACCAAGAAGCTGGGTATCGGTTTTATTTTTAACTTTATGTGGCTGGTTTGTGAATATCTCAATGTGATAAAAAAAATAAATTCCATCCAGTACTATTAAAAATAATACACACACAGACACATTACAAATGACTGTATTAGAGCAAATAATCACACTGTGTATTTATCAGTAAGAGCCAGTATTCCTCTCATATAATCAGCCTGGCTCTGCTTAGACCCCTTTCCTGTAAGAGCTCTTGCAACTGTTTTCTTCCTCTTTCTCTCTCACAAATTGACATTTGTATGGAATCAAGAAAAATCTTCCTTAATAATTTTTCATTACTAATGGCTTTTTTTGGTATGTGTATTTGAGAGGAGGGAAGGCAAAGGGCAGGAAAAAGGAGCTTTAAGTGCTCTGCAAATTATCCTCCTGAATCTGGGCCTCATAAATCCTATCAAATGTTATATTTCATCAATAGGCTGGAAAAGCTTTTTTCTCTGCAATGATGAAGCCCAAGTTTAAAATTTATGGTTTCATTTTAGAAATGGACTATAAAAAGAGTCTGACTTGGCTGTCCATCAACTGCAGCTGACATTAGCAAGTTAGGTGTGGACTTTCAAAATGTGATATGTATTTTTTATTTATTATACAGGTACATGCATATATATATACACACATATATGAGGATATGTATATCACTGTGGGTTTGTGCATGCATAAATACACAGCTAGATTAAAAAAAAAAAAAGTCTTAAAACCACATTTTTCAATGCAAGAGGATCTGAGATATTCAGCAGATTAGATTGCAAAGTGATAAAAGTGTCCAGAACAGAGTTGGCTCAAGGACCTGCAGCAACACAAGCAAATTGCATTTTGCTGCACAAATGATCGAGATAAAGTAGTTTAATTTGTTCTCATTCATGGGGTGGCAAAATGCAATTCAGCAACGGTTCATAGGGAGGCAGGGAAGATTCCAACAGGCTGTGAGGAGAAAAGGGGAGGAGGGCAGCCAATGACCAAAAGGTTTTAAGCAGGGGAAGACAATTAGCAAAGGACTGATAGATTGGGGAAGGGTGGGTGCAGAGCTTCTGCACCTATCATACATGGAAAGGGCAGGAAGGAGACAGCCTCCCCCATCTCCATGCATCTCTCTATCTCTACTGCCTTCCTCCTCTTCTTCCGAGCTCTGGAAACAATTCTGGCTCCCCAAAGAGCTGCTCCTCCTCGCTCTCCTGCACTGCCGGAGGTAGGAGAGCACTGAGATTATGGCTCCTATTCCTGTTGCTGCCACCACTTATGGGAGCCATGTGGGTGCCACAGCTGTCCTCTACAAGCCCAAAAGCTTCCTCTGGCAGCCACAACAGCATCTTCTTCAGATAGAAGGGGAGGCAATTTGTTCATGCTGCTGAAATACCCACTCCTCTTCCTCACCACCAGAGCTGGAGGCCTGTGGCCAGTGATCACTACTTAGTTCCACCTATGCTGAAAGGCAGCCTTAAAGACAACACTTCTAATAGAAGCATTACCGCTCCCCAAAATCCTCATACTTGTAAAAGGAAACCACATTTAAAATAAAAGTCAGATAAATAAAGGGACATAACTGCAGTTGGAGAAAGTGAAGTTCCTTTCTGAATGTAGGGGAGCCCATTTCCCTCCATTTGCTACTAAAAAATGTCATTTTGTAACTCAAAGAATTAATGATGGATTATGTGAAAACAGCAAATCAGATCATGCTGTTGAGGCATTATATGAACTAAACAGAAGAGCAGTTAATCTAAATCGCATGTGGGATGGTTATTATTGTGTGCTGCCATCATTGCTGCTGAGTCTGGCTGTAATATTGGTTTTGGTGGCAACACATGGAAAAACCTGAACGTCCTGTTCCTCATTATAGAATGAGGAGAAATCTCACTCTGGGGAGCATGGTCAAAGCTGACAAGTGAGCACTGCAGAAAAGGCTGGGCAGGGGCTGCGGTTAATGGCAAAGGTACGCTGAGTCAACACTAAGAAAACAAATACCATCTTCCACCACCTCTATTTGTAACACCAACAAGACATAAATAGAAGAACCCATCATCCATGCTCAGGACACTTGTACTCTGTGGCTTCAGATCACTGCTGAAACCCCCTGTTGGGAGGATGCCTGGCAAGGCGGCTGCCAGCAGCACAGCCAGGGCCAGGGGGCGGAGGCACTGCAGGGCTCAGCTCCCGCTGCAGCGCTGCTGACTGCGCAGGGGACTGGCTCTGCCCACCTGCACAGCCATGGCACAGGCCAGGGATCATCACTGATGTGCTGTTATCCAGCCAGGAAGCAGGGAGGGGAAGTATCACCCATCTGCATTTTGCACATCAGAATGGGTTCTGCTTCTGGCGCTAAGTTTCCACTGTAAATACATAAAATACATTGTTCGTTCACCAATTTATGGAAATGAGAGGGCATGAAATTGCCTGTATTGCTAAAAAAAAGTACTTGTGTTAGGGAAGGGTAACTTTATCAAACCTTGATCTACAGACGGCCTGTCTCTGGAATTGCACATTTCCTACTGAAAGGTGGTATACTGCAGTATCACATCACACAAGCAGAAGTTACTTAGAAACAAGAACATCTTCAACTCTTTCAGATTCATACAAGTCAACCCCATTTAACAATGACACTCAGGACATTAATACTCATCAATACTGACACTAGCATTTTCAAACGCAAATGCACTCATCCCTCCATGGATCTAGAATATTTCTAGCAGTATATTATCTCCATAGCTTTCCTGCATGTTTCTCCTTGAAGGTTTCAAAATAACCAAGAAATTCAACTTTCCCTTAAGTTCTTGAAGTTTTTCCAACCTGAGTTAACTCTTCTACACAGACACATATTTCTGTCATTCTGCAAGAGGACGTCCTGTCACTGTTCAAATCGTTAATTTTTTGCTCTTCTAAAATCTTTTAATCTGCTTTTCCCCTCCCCCCAAAGGATGTTTTGTTAAGTTTTGTTATTCCTTCTCTTCTTTCCTCGTCTCCTTATTTCCTCATCTCTTCCCTGAGACTGCAGGGTTTGGGTTTTTTTGGTTTTTTTTGTTTTTTTCCTTGAGCTCTTGTGAAACTCTGACCTGCTTACAGAGAGCAACTCACAGAGCTTAAGGGCTAATGACCCCCTACTCACCATTGCAGATCTGGCTGCAGTCATCAGTAACTAGAATTCATCATCATCAATGGATTTTCAGTGACAGGCACTGTATTTGCTCAGATAATGGCCCCATATATTGCCTTTGAAATGAGGGCGTGACCACTACTTTGGATATTCTCAGGAGTCAGTAAATGGCACTGCTGCAGGACATGTTTGCTTCATGTTTTGAAAGCAGAGCCGCAGAAAAAACAAGCTTTGAAGTTTTGGGGTGCTTTGGATGGTATGGTGCTCTCAGGACACATCAATATTAACTGAAACACATCACCCTGGGACTGGAGCACACCACTCACCAGCTGGTTTGGACCACAGGGGAAGAACCCTCAGAGGCTGCCTCTGAAACTCTCCTTGCAGTAGGCTCTGAACAGAGGTATAATCAACAGACAGTCCTGCTCCCACATACAGCAGAGCAATGGAACCAGAGAAAGGAGGAAGGGGAGCACAAGATAATATGGAAACAACACTGGTCCACAGGACGCCTGACAATGATAGCTGGTGCTTTAGGAAGGAGGCAAGTGTAACGTGCCCACACAGGCTGCAAAGACAAATTCAGAGTTTGTGAGCCTCAGTGCTGTGTAAAGTCACTGTGGACAGAAGACACATTTTTTTATTAAGAAGAACTAACAGCCTGATAGAGCTACTGGACAATGGGACCAAGCTGCTTTTGTGCCTGGTAACTAACTATAAAGAGTATGACTTAACACCTGTGAGAATGCAACCTGCAAAATAACTATTTCTGGTGGAGGATAAACATCCCTTTACTTCTCTACTTTGTAAGCTTGCAGCTATCACAAATGTGGATCTCGGCTTCCATTCCTGGAGCAGCAGACAGTTGGGTATGCTGAATCCAGTCCAGGTCTGTACACTTGTCCCACCAAGAGAGAGGAATGCAAGCTAGACCAATGAGATGTGGGAGAAAGAAAGAGCGATTCCATCTGCTGCATTTTTTTCTGCAATGACCAAAGTTAAAACCCCATGGATGTGCCCTGTCTCTAACTTAAGCACATTGACCATGAGATTTTTCCTTCCCTCATTTTTCTGCATTCAAGGATATCCTCCACTAATGCACCAAACTACCCTCTTTCCTCCCCATCTAATTCACTGCTCCCCATGGGATAGCCACTAAATTTGATTCATGAATACAGGACATTTACAGGCAAAACTGGGAACGGAGAAACCCCCTCCCCACCACATCACTCTCCAAGAGGGAGTTTGAGACACACTGAACAAAGAAGCCTCTAATCTTCTGGCATATAGCTTAGAAATCAGAATGGGATTTCCATTCTGTATCTCTTGCTTCAATACAGAAGATATGGTCCTTAAAACAGGCAATTTGCTTTGGCCAGTAACGTTTAAGGTGCTAGCTTTGAGTTTTGGTTTTCTGTAGATTCCACACCGCAGACGGCAGCTTCCCTCCCTGCAGTCCTACCCCCCCGAACTCCAGCTGCAGAGTGAAGATATCTAAAGGATTCAGGCAGCTGCAGAAAATGCAGGACTCTGGCTCTTGGGCCTCATCTGTGTTTCACTCCTTTGACATCCATCTGGATTTGACAAAGTCATGCTTATCAGTTAGATCAGTAGATAGCTGATTCTAGCTTGTTGTGGTGCAGAATTAGGTCAGAAGAGCATTCTGCCAGCTTGTGTTTTGCTGTTTAATCCGGCATAAGTAGTTGTGGAGACAGCAATAAAGGACATCTCATCACACTAACCAAATTCTTCAGCCCCTAATCCTGGTCAATTTTCCAACCTTGTGAGGAAAATGGAATAAAAATCACACATTACTACTATTTTACTGTCTATTCCAAGAGCATAAATTTTTGAGAATACAAGTGAGCCCAGGAGGCAAGTTTATTTTATGAAAATACATCACATTCGAAGGCAAATGGAATGCTATGAAAATAAAGTCTGAAGAATAGTAGCTCTCAAGTTTTATGCAGTCTTCTTCTGTGATGCCATAGCTGGGTCTTCCAGCCGGCCTCACCAGATGGCCACGTTGGCCACCATCAGAATAGCAGTCTGGAAACAAGTGCCCTACAGCCTTGCCTAAGCATCTTGGCTGGAACACACTCTGAGGCAGCAGTTCTGTACTCACAACTCAGAGATATTCCCAGTGCACTTGCTTAAGAATTCTTGAAATTTGTGAAGAGTTTAAAGCCAAACTTCTGGTCCAGGAGAGGTCAGGGAAAATAACAGAATGTTGGCTACTAGCTTTTAAATGGTAATTGTCACTACTCACACTAAAAACAACCCCTCCCCACACCAGCACACAGTACGAAAATCTGCTCAAAAATAGTAATCATAAACAAACAAAAGGAATTTTCTCTTAAATACTAGGTAAGTTCAGCTGCAGAGTATTTCAGCAGCTACATACAATTTTTTGTTTCATGGAAGCTGTACAACCATGCCTCCTCTTACATACAACTGTGCAAATCCGTGTGTTAGCGATGCTTTTGCAAAGAGGGTTTGACAACAATAGAGAGTCCCCAGCCTGCTAAATAAGAAGTGACAACTCCATTTGAAAGCTGTCTCTGGATGTGTTTTATGTGCAGAAATTATCTGTGACAGTTCAGATCAAAATAGAGTTTTCATTTCATGTGGGAGGTAAATGGACGATAGAATAGGTTACTTTAAATGCTGCAGTCTAGTCCAATTAATGTTTCAGACTTTTCCGTATTCTGTGCTCTAAACTTTGGGGTAAAAAACAAGTAAAAATCATTTTGTCAATAGCATGATGCAAAGAACAGGCCAAAAGGTAATAAAAGTGGTTAACAAAAACAGTCATGCAGACGTATAGCAGAAATGCTGAAGTTACAGTAACCTGGCTGTGAAACTAATAAGTATAAAACAGCAAAGAAAATATCACTTCATTCTTCCAGGGAGAACCAGGGAGAGGAATCAATTCTGATTTCCCATCTCAATCAGCAGAGATTTTGCCATTTACTTTGATGGAAAAAGGACTTGCATATCAGTTTTCTCTCTGAGCAGCAGACACAAATCCACCTGCCATCATTTGCTTTTCAGATTGTGCAACATAAATTTACAATTTCTGGCTTATGTAACTATACAGATGACATAATTTGTTCTTTAAAAATATGCCAAATCCAAGGTGTTCACCTTTGTTACCTGTAAATCAATCAGTTGTTCTCTGACCCATTTTAAAGAAACATGTTTTCTGAAAGGTTTGGACCTATTGCTGTGTTACTCAAGCACACCAGTGGCCATGGTGGGAACCGTGCTGATACAGTGCCAGTAGCTTTCTAACTATCTTTTGCAAAGTTGGTGTGGAAAGCAGTAGTTCTAGCGTGGCTTTTTAGATGTAAGCATAAAGTACTGTTAGCAGAAAAGGTATGGACCCAAAAGTGAGTGATCTCATCCCAAACAAGGGCCCACGATTCTTATATAATCTATTTTGTTTATGCCATGCTTTAAACAATGCATATTTTTATATTTTCTAAGAAGCAGCATTTTTCTTAGCATGATTTTCAATTTCCACCCACTTGGAAGAGCAGGTGTCTTTGTGTAGCATTGCTCAACCCTGGTAATAAGGAAAACATTATAAAAATATGTTAAAATTGTCCTAAAGTCAAGGGACATTAAATTCAGGTTCCATGGGCATTAAAGAAGAGCAAACCACTCACTTTAAATGCACTGAGCTAGTAGAAACACTGAGACAAAGCACTCAAAAGATATGAGACCTCGGTATCTAGCGGCCAAAGACTGAACACTGGTAATCTTATTCCATGGAGGCGTTTTAACACAAAAGAGAAATTAACATCTATCTCTGCTCTAGAGTCTGGAAAAGAAAAACAACAGAACAATGAAGCTGCTCAGACATCTGGTATATTTTCCACAGCTAATAGTAATGAGATAGTGGGCAGAGTGCAGATTAAAGGCAAAAAGGTATGAAAGAACACTTATTTCAGAAGCCACACAGACACGGAAAAAATACCAGTAGTCAGACTAATGAGTCTAAATTTTGGGAGGGTTTCTCAAGCCCTTATCACATTTAGATTGATAATGTATTTGTCGCAGCATTCAAAGAAAGAGAATGAGACTTCTGCCTATTCACTTTTGGAGCCAGAACATGTCACTAAGAGCACGAGACTTTTCAAGCTCTGTAGTAAGGAGGTCAAAGCATCACCACCGATGCAGACAGTGGTATTTACAGAGAAAAGGAGGAAAAGATCAATCCCTTCCCCCCATCCCCTTTACTCTCCCTTTTGGAAGCAGCTGCTGCTTAAACATTGCCATTGTATATAGAGACACAAAATAATTGCCTCTTGGTTTCTTTTAGTTTCTTTTTTTTTTAATCAGGAACAGCAGAAGATGTTAAAGGAAGAAAACAACACCTTATTCAGGTGAAGGACTACAGACTGCTTGTCATTTGTGTACTACCAAACAATTACAATTAGAAACAGGTTTATTGCTCTGAAGCTGTTCCCTAACCATCCTCCATAACCTCACACCCTTTTGCCACGCTGTGGAAGTTTGTGTTGACACGTAAAGCAGGGACTGCAGCCAGAGGAGGCTTCCTCTGACATTACCCGAGGGCAGAGCAGAAGCACACTTGCAGCACACAGGTGCTCAGTTGATGCAATCCTTTCAGACGGTTACTGAGCACTATGGTGACTCAGGCATTGAGAACAGCTGCCCCCTCCCTGCTTCTCCACAAGACCCACCATGTTTTATTGTGCTCCCCTGAAGATGCCTTGCCGCTCACTTTCCAATTACCAGGCCATGTACAACACTCGCATTAGAAACATGTTCCACACATAAACTTGCATGCCTGTCTCAAAATAATTGTTTCGCATGCATTTATGTAAATACTATAATGATCATTTACAGTTTATTCCCGTTTAGAAGGTAATAACCATATGCAGGACTAAGTAGGCATTTAAGCCCAAGGGCAGAAGTGTTTATAACAGATAAACTCCACGGCTGAAGGACATGTTCCAGCTAATACCGGTTTGAGAAGAAATGCCCCTAAGATACTATTATGCTGAAATTTTTTATTTAAGATTAAAATTAAGTGATTGAAGACATCAAACCGTAAATATGGGTCAAAGAAGGAATTATGTCGTTGGAAATTTTAAAACATTAGTTGTCACTTTGCTCCAGTGCTACCCAGTCACTGGAGGGAGGGGGCCAACAGCCTCCCGGAGTGCACGTTCAACAGAGCACTGTGACACTGCACAACTGTCACACTGACCTGCTGGAACACAGGTAGGACACCGGAGAGAAACAAGAAGAAAATAAATTCAGAGAACATTTACTGCTCTACAAGCACGCTATATTTATAGCAGTTTTAGCGCTTTCTAGAGGTATCTCACACTCACTCCTCTTGCATGTTTTTTATTGCGGGCTTTTTTTTTGTTTTTCTCTAGTTTAGTGGAAGGGAAAAATGAAGGCAGCTACCTGTTTTGCAGGCAACTGAAGAGTATAAAATCTTTCATGCAATCACCCTTCACTGCTTTCTAAAAATGGCCTCCAGATATGAAGGACAAGTTAGTGATAAAAAGAGATAACCGGTGTGGCTATCTGAAACAACATGATTTTCTCATGTCCCTCTGTCCTAATGAAAGACCTCTCAGGTGCAGACCACGATGTAGACGAAGACAAGTCATTTCTTTCCTTTTCTACGAGGGTCTAACATGACTCTCCACAAAGCAGTCACAATTCTCTTAGACCATCCCAAGATCAATACTGATACCTTGATCAATGTCAACAAATGCCCTGCTGCTGCATGACCTGCCAGAGAAACAGCTCCTTAGCCACAGCACACGTGGACTCCAGATGGTGCCAGGGCCCCTCGTGGGAACGCAAGGGCAGTCACAGAGGTTCAGAGTATATACCAACTTAACTACATCAGAAGACTGGAGCTGATGAAACAATAAACTATTTCTTGGCTTACTATGACCCCTTGGATTACTGTCTGTGCCAGCGGATTTGTGATCATGGATTGAAAAACAGCACGTTTCAGAGTTTGTCATCGACTGTACACTCTGCACAGCTGTCAGACAATAATCACAATTATTGTCTTTTTATTCAGCATCCTGTTGCCTATTAAGCCATTTCCATCACATCTCATCATTCTTCCCAATATTTCTGCTAGCACAATATTGAGTGATTTTCAGCTTTTCAAACAACATCAGTTTTTACAGTTTTCTGCTAATCAAAAGATCCGGTTCATGCTTTTGCCTACACTTTCTGTCAACAATGCTGCCAACTAAGCGTGTGGGTAACTATTTGCCCCTGGCATCTTGACACAAACAGGGGACAAGGTCATGGATAAATTTTAGGAGCAGTTGTTTTATCCTGCAATTAGATGCTTGAAACTTCCATGAGAAGATTCCCACTGATTCATTCTGATGTCAGATCTGTGGCCCCATTAGACCTTTTATATCTTATTATGCTGCAATTAGCAGTAAAATCTTAAAGATCTGCCAGTGTAAACTCCAGGTGAACCGTGACTGCAGAAAAATCAGTGTACAGTAAGAAATTTCCTGCATCTTATGGATACATAGAAATGACAGTGATTTCCATTGCAAGGTTTCCAGTACACAGTTAAGCTGTATGATACCACAGAGTGCTGAGCACTTTGCCTGGGCATGAGCAGCCATGCTGCAAAACCCTACCAGAGTTCCTGCATTGTTCCTGGCAGTGAACAGCAGAACCTGGCAATGCTGGTGGATCTGAGGAGCACCGCACAGCTCCCTGTGCTGCAGCCTTTTCACCCGGTGTAAGCAGCTTTCCTGGAGATCTAATCTAAATTGAGTATTTATTTTGAGAATGTTATCTCTACGGTGAAATAAAGAAAGAATCCCTTTCTCCCATTTAACTAGTAGCAGGTAGGAAAAAACTGTAGGAGAGAATTTTTCTGAAAGTCAGGGTTTTGGATAGAGTGTGAGGTCCCTGAGGTCAGCAACCTGGATTCATCTTACAGTGGGCTACACAGCAAAGCTTGCACAAGGCCAAGTCACCAGGGTTTTTCTCTAAACTACTTGCATATCCAGAAGCTAGGAGATCGTATGGCAAAATGAGTATGTCAAGAAGCTGGGGGAAAAAACAGGAGATGGTTAATAAAAAGACTGGGAACTGGGCTGAGAGAAAGGGAAAACAAAAGAAAAACAAACAGTTTCTTGGCAAAGGACCTGCTGGAAGGACAAGCCTCACAACTGTGAGCAGCATAATGACCTTCTGCTTGTTTCTCTTCAATCAGGGAAATGGGACTAGGCTCACATTCATCATTTAACCAGAACTGCAGTAGAGAATAAACCTGACTGAAACATACTTCTTTTTGGTTTTTTTCCTTAGCTAGAGCAACGCTGCAAGGCTAATGATGGGGCCAAAGAGACTCATTCTGACAGAAGACAACCTGGAACAATGAAAAGCTGGGTATTTTGAAAACCCTAAAGTGTATCAAATATAACAGACTACTGGAGAGTAGTGGGAAAACAGAACCACATCCCTCAGACTTAATCATGTCCTCTACACTTTAATTAAAGTAAGACTTAACAATTTTATTTAAGATTACCAAATTCTCAGAGGAAATGTATTTCTCTCTCTGTACTGCTATCAGACAACTGTTAACTTGGAAGGAGAAGACACAGTACATGATGCTACATCCATCCATCCATACTGTGTATTCACTAAGGTAGACCTCTCTGTTCAAAAAAACCCAAAAAACAAATCTAGTTACATTGCTTGGCTACTTAATGGGAATACCAAATGCTATTTAGGGTTTGCACTTTCAGTATGGAAGTGACTGGCCTATAAACAAGATTTTAACAGCTTCTCGATTAAACAACTCAGTTTAATTAATTGTCAGCCATTAACCATTCATTTAAAACGTACAAAATCTTAAATTTGCACATTATCAGCTGGATCACAAATAGCTAGCTATAAGCAGAAGTGGAATGGTCCTCCTCTCTCTTGGAGCTTACCAACCTTATAGTCAACTCTGACTTCTTAATTAACCACATACTCATATTAGCATTTAAAATTAAATGGTGTTTTGTTAAAAAAAAATTGTGCAGAGAGGTGCTAGTATACAAATCATTTTGCTGCTGGTTAGAGAGGCAAGTATGAGGTTTTGGTCAAATTACATCCTGTGTAAGAGAGAATTTAGCATCTCTCGCTCACAATAGGAAATGCACTATGGCAGGAACACATGCAAGGCCATATGATTTCATTACAGCTGCATGGACGATCTCACTTTGTCTTTATTTGTACATTTAAGAGGATGACAACACCATCTGCATTTCACTATATCCTGTGCTATGGTCTCATCTTCCCAGTAACAGACCTGGCTTTCTCTTCAGGGACCTATCTCTTGCATTTGCATCCAAACGGCTGAAAGAACGGGACATTACCAGTAAATATGCAGAATTAATGTAAAATAATTCCATAGAATAATATATCACATAAGAAAAGACAGGGCTGAAGGGAAAAAACTCAACCTAAACCTGAATGCTTAACACAGCTGCCAAAACTCAGGCTCCCCAGCATCTGCAGCAGGACAGTCACAAGGGAGTTGTGGGAGTGCAGTATATAAAATTTTACACATCTGTCAATAAGTGAGGTGATCCAAATGCAAACCCTAGCAGGCAGGATGCACACAGGCAGATTTGTGACTCTTCCTGGCAGAATTTATTTCTGCTGAAGAATGCATGGCCTCGAACAAGCATGCACACATTACATGGCAGCAGCAGCAGTTTGACGACTTCCTTCTCCTTAGACACGCTCCAAAGTGCTCAGGGTCACCTGAGTTCCATGAAATCTGGGTTTTTGTGAGAAGTGAATGATAGGGCTTGGGTGCCAAAGCTGGAAAATCTGGATGAGAGGTTCCTGGGAAAAAGCAGAGCGAACTCTAAACATTATGTAACTTTGCTTGAATGTTACCCCCAGGGATTTTTTTTTTTTTTTCCTCTTTTTTTTCTCCCACATAGGTGGGAAATAAACCTAAGGCTTGTTTAAACATGTCCTTCAGGCAGTCGAGTTACTCAACATTTCCCCCAATTGGCACAGTGAGCAGACAGCACCCATGCAGCCTTTCTGAGGAAGAAAACTGCCGGTAGTACTAGGAGCAAAACACACAATACAAGTCTAACTCCAGAAGCACAGCCTACACTGGAACTGGTGACCAAAGGGCTTTCTGGACTACCCTGCTTCCACGAGCAGGACAGCTCTGCTGAGAGCCCCCCAAACCACAGAACCTCTGCTGTACCGCCAGTGCCAGTCTGAATCTAACTCTTGTCACAAAGCTATCAGCCAGGACAGACAGTAAGTTGCCGAACACTATGCTTTCGGTTTTAACATTACGGGAAGCAGTGACCAGAGGGCAGTCAAACGTTCAGAAGGCCCTGTGGTTTGTTTCAGAAAAAATAAATTCCAGAGGAATTAGGGGACAGTCTCATGATGAAGAGTAGTACAAGACAAAGAAAAAGCACAGATGATTTTAGGACACCAAGCAGAAGAGGCTTTATGGTAAGAGAGACCACATACCTTGCTTGTATTTGTCACACTGTGTAAATCAAAATATTCCAATGCATGACCATATTTCTCTTTCCACAGAAATGCAAGGTACAGTGGGAAAGGGCACGTAGATATTACATAGCCTCATTCAATTTCCACCTTGCCTCCATGACATCCATCTCAAAGAACAATCTTCCCTGAGTAAAGGACCATCCATTCCTAGAACTGCGGATTGCTTTTATGCTAGTCAGTGATGAAAGGTGTTGTAAATGGATGCACAATGAGCAATGCTCACAGTGCTCTGAACTGAGAACAAGAAAACTTCAGCTTCTGGCAAATGAGACACACACGGCCAAATGCCACACCTGAGCAACCCCAGCTCACCCTTTTTCAACAAACCCTTTGCTGCTGAAAGTCCTTTTGCAGCTCAGGATTCCTGTGGCCTTGGGTTGAGAAGGACGGGAGTGGCCCATACCTGTCCTAAATACAACCATTTAGCCTTTCAGGAAAAAATGCTCTTTTTCACTAAATTTCAAAACTCGGGACCCTTTTATACCCTCCCCTCAGGCTTACACATTGCTTTACATTTGGCATTTGGTCCCTCAGGACACGCACAGAAATGCTTTCCTTTGATCCTTTAGAGGGAGAGGCAGGCTGCTCAGCATCTCTCTCTCTTGACTCAGGCCAGCTCTGAGAGTGAGATGTGAGGGACACAGAGGTATGGGTTTCATTTTCCCATTTTCAGCTCTGCATGTTGCTAGACTGAGCATTCTGAAAGACTGCAAGTTGCCACAAGGAAAATTTCACCCTGAAACAAGGAAGATCTATTTTTCAATTAATTAATCAACATTATAGAAATTAAGATCTTGCACAGTGGGCCCCCAAACAGCACCTCCAAAGAATTTAAAAAACCTGGATCAGACTTTGGTGCTTTGGACTTTACTCCTATGTGATAAAACAATGCTGGTTTTTTATTGGTATTTTTTTAAAACTGCAACAAGATACAGCTCTGAATCTATTCTTGCTAAACAAAGGAAAACTGTATTAGTTTTTGTCAGACCAGCACTTTGAAATTCCCCAAGATAAGCCACATAAATAAGTGACGAATTATACTTGGCAATGAGTTTGGCATCAGACTTCAAGTGTTTCATAGTTCTGGGCTGAGAAAATAAGTTGAGCAAAGTCTCTAGAACCTTTCCAGAGATGTAGTTGGGGTGTTTGGATATACTTGACAGCACCATCTTCACGGGAAGAAAAAAGATGAAATTGTTTATTCGAAATGTGAGAAAGGGTTTCACCGTGTGACACGCCTGACATTTAAGTGATAATAGTGTTGTGCATCTGCTCTTTTGGCTTTGGTCTGACACCTAGGCTCTGCCACGGTGCAACTTCGCACTGCCATGGCACAGCCTTGATGACTAAACTCAGAGATGTGACTTGCCACCCATTTCAGGAACATATGGGCCACAGATCCCTCAGCCTCTGCCGCAGGCTCGGAAACGCACAGCGGCTCCGGCAGAGACCCTGTGAGCTCCCAGCTGCACAAGGTGGCTGTGCGGGCTGCACCATCCTTAGGGACTCCATTTGCATTACAGAAAATTGTGGCTAATTAGAAATAAACAGAAAAATGCTTGATTTACAAAGAGATGTGTGATTTTGCCAGCTAATTTTTTTTCCACTCTAACTTAACATTCACAGAATACACCAATCATGCTAATGCTTTCGCTATAGTCATTAATAAGGACAATTTACATTTATATAGCACCTCTCTTAGTTAAGAATTCCAAAGCTTTCAGCAAAATATACACAAAAAATTACTTCTATTTCACTGAATATAGTCATTGTTGGAATGAAAATCAACAATTGTGAAGCAGTGCAGAAGAACGTTACACAACAGTTGTAAATACGACACAAACCAAAGCCCCCAAAAACCCAAAGCAAAAAGCCCCTGAGATGCCAGATGCAAGCGGAGGTAAATGGGATTTTAGTGCACAAACAACAAGGTGAAGCAGGTCTGTGTGTGCCCTGAGGAGCAGTGATGGAGGCAGCAAACATATTTCATAATGATTAAAGCAACTGAGCCCCTACATGTGCAGCCTGTTGCTTTCCTGCACGCTGAGGGACATTCTCAGCTTAAACCGTGAATCTACGGCAAAGAATGAACCAGGAATACGCCATGGACTCTGATGATGAGAGAAGTGAAAGTAAGTGTATGCAAAATGTGAACAGCTCTTTTCTGACCACAATTACAAATGGCCTCCTGTTTTTAAAAGGCATTAATTAGGCTAATACATTATTCTGCAAAAATAACATAAAATAAAAATTAACTTCTTGTTTCAAACGATGAGTTTTAATTCTCAGTCATAATAATACATAACTGGAGTTCTCAGACTGAAATGAAGTCGTCTATTCTCTCTGTGTCCAAATCCTCCTTCTATTCCTAACCCCATTTACTTTAGTCACTGATCAAGTTTCCATGCACTATATTACAACTCGAGAGTCATGTGTGGGAGAAAAAAACATCCACCTAAAGTAAAGTTAATAGCAAAACTTTGAGAGAAAGCTTGCATGTGCTAGAGAGAGCAAGGCATAAGTGTTTACATGATCAATGTGCTGATAAATGTTCAGCCTCACAAACACAAAATAACTGTGCCTTGGCTTATAAGCATCCATTATAACCCTTTCCCATCATTTTGAGGCAGATAAGGTAGTTTTCATACTTGACCCTTGGAAGCAGATTGTTTTCTTAATTAACACATTATCCAGGGATTTTTCTTTCCACATCTCTTTCTCCTTTCAATACTTTCCCTCTAGCACAGAAAGATTTCCTTGCCTGAAGTTGCCACTTTATTCAACAACTGTTGGCTGAGACCTCACGACCCACTGCATAAATTCACATAGAATTATTCATGTTTGGCACATTTCTGCTGGTGAATAACAACACCATTTTGTCTCTCAGACAAAGAGAAGAAAGATTCAAAAAAAAGAACAAAGGCAGCCTAATAAGAATCTCACATTTCCTATTTTTTTCCTAATCTGGTTACAAGCCTGAGAAATTCGACAAAGCAAAGTTGTGGGCTGTTGGTCTTTCAGAACAGCCTCTCAGTGTGACTTCTGATCATGGGCTCAGCTATGAGGTAACTCTTCCTGCCTGCCTGATGTTTTGGTTTTAGTTTTTCCAACTGAGTTATCATGTTATCATGCAATTACAGCTAAATCCACACTGAAATCCAGGATCCCAATACCAAATCCAAACTTGGTTGGGACTTCAATCTTGTCCCCATAGCAAGTCAAGAGTTCATTCACTGTAGTCAAAACCACAATACAATCAACCCACTAGAAAAAGGCAGAATGAAAGTCTTGCGCATTTCTTTTTTTCTGCATGGAAAGATAATCTATAGGCCTCACTTCAAAACTGATGATATATTTAAAATGTAAAGCTCTAAAGTCCTGTTAAAACTAAAATTACGAAGCAACTTTTATAAGTGTCTTAGTCCAGCTGAGTTACACATATATATGTTCATATTTGGAGGATACACACACCTGAATTTAGACACCTTCCACTGTGAATTCTCAGATCTTGGTTAATTGTGCTAGCACGAACTCAATTTCTGAGTGCAACTTTTGTGTGACTTCAGTGCCAATTGCCTCAAAAACCACTAGCTGGCAAAAAGTTGGGATCACTACCTCTTATTTTATGCAGAAGGGGATGAGTTAATAATATGGAAGAAAAAAACCAAAACAAAGCCTTGTCATTATGTTTGGAAAAAACTCTACCATACCGTATTTAAGTGAGAAAGAGAGAGATACTTAGCCCATTCTCTGCTGTGAACTTAGATTTATGTCAGAAGTGTTTTATTATATTTATGGTATTTATAACAATGACTCAGTAGACGTTTTTAAAGTACTATGATGCCACAAACTGGAAACACTCCTATATCTGTGCTAACATATTCCTCCAAAATTAAAGAGGGTGGTATTACATGGCACGGATTGAGGCTATGGGGAGACACTACAGATTGTAATATGAACTCAAAGCATGCACAGCTCCTAAAGGCCCCCATGTCTGTCCTCTGTCAGCTTTTCCTTACACATAGACTCGCCCACATGCTTGTACTTTGGTTTGAAAAAGCCAACATTGATATGCTAAAGCCACAAATGAAGTCTCACGTTCTTTTAGCCCCAAATTCCAGACGCGACCAGTTTTAAAATCATCATGAAGGTGGGTACATCATCAATCCAAAGGAATTTTTGTTTCCCCTTTAACCCAGGAAAAAAATGTAACCATCTTTCTTTAAGGCTGGAAGCTTGACAGTAAGGTTTAAAAATTGTTCCTTCCTTCCCACTTAGTTATTGGAAAGGCTGTGAAAAGCAATCAGTCTTGTGAAGCCACACTTCATAGTCTGCATAAAAATGCCATGATTCTCAGTCCTCTCCCCAAACTAATTGAAAGTGTGTAATATCACACAGCTGGGGAAATCTAAACCATAAACCATACAATATATCATGCTATCACACAAAACCTCTTACTAATAGGCACTTGATGATCTACAGGATCGAAAGGGATCTGAAAACTGAGATTATTTTTGCTGCAGGGTAAGAAGTTTTCCCGATTGAAAGAGGAAAAAACACTCTTTCAGCAATGCAGGAATTGAACTGCAGTCAGTTCATTCATTCTGCTTGTGAAATATGGACTTATCTTTAATGATTTCTGTTTGACTGCTATCTTGCTCAGACGCTCTGGGGTTACTGCTGCAGCAAATCTTGCTTTTGGGTAAGAGGAAATTCATGGCTTTCTGGTCAGTAAATTCAGGGGTTTGGGCCATCAGAACATCCCATGTCTGACCCCTGCCTAGGCCCAGGCTCGCTCCCCACCCAGCTATCATTTTCTCTAATGCCAGGTGGCAGTATTACCTGTCACCAGAAGTCTGTGGGTAGTGCTGCTTGTTTATTTTTGCATACAGCCCTTCCAAGTGCTCCCTCTCCATTGGTGCTGAGGAAGAATCCCGCAGAAAAACAAAGGTTTCTCCTACTGCTGGTGATGAGGGTCTGTAGATGCTTGCTGGGGGATAAACCTCTCGGAAGTGGTTCACTCTGGCGTAGTTTGGATCCACCTCATCATCATCAATGTCAGGTCCCCCAGGACCAGTGGAAAAATCACTCAGGCCTCTCAGCTGCTTTTGCCGTAACTCCTGATGCTTTGCACCAATCCTAACAAAGAAAAAGAACAAATAAACATTGGGATCTGCTTTGACAGTAACCATCACACAAATTTGAAACACCGACGCTGAGCCCAACCAGACAGAGCTTTCAGAACGCTGTGAAATTGGTGCCAGATAGAAACAGAGTGGTGCACGCTGCAATTTTGTTCTTTATCTCCGGCAATCACCTTTGTAACCAAGCTTGGTTACCATTCTGATGAAAAATAATTAATGCTGAATACAGTGAGGCTTTTCACTGGTGTGGATGCATGAACCCATACAGGTTTAATTCTATGCCTACTTTCCACATTGCAGTTGCATATACCTAACACAATCCCCAAACTTTTTATCTAAAATAGCCAGTAAAATTGTTACTGATCCTTGGTTCCTTGACCCACCTAGATTCTCCTAAATGAATTAGCTTGTGAAAAGTGGATTAAATGTGAGCGTAAATGGAGAGATGGCACATTTGTCTCAAATCAAAGGACCACATTTAATTTGATGAAGATTTAATTTTTTAAAAAATTTATTTTTGCTACATAAATGTGAAAATCATGCCTTATTATATAGGGGATGGGGACAAAGTAAAACAGCAAAGAAATTAATAGAAATTTGACAGAAATGAATTGGTACATATAAGTGAATTAAAGACTGTTACTGGCAGTATTCCACTGTGATAAAGCCTTAAGTGTTATTACAGAATACTGCTGCTAATCAGGGCCATTGTGTATTCTCTTTGGAATACTACAACATATTCAGGTAAATTTCAAGCTAAGGTGATATTCAATGATTCAACACTCCTGCTGAAGAAAAAAAAAGTACAGCAAGACTGTGAGCTCTTCTGTTAACTGCTCAGCTACTCTTCAACAGGGTGTAATTAAGTGCAGTGAGATGAATCTGGCAGAATGCTGACCACGGTATGTAATAAATAGGATTTACAGAAAATAGAGGAGCATGGAAGAAGAAACAAGGAACAGAAGAACGATACAGAGATGTGATACCTGACAGAAGTCAACATTTGCTTTTGACTGCAACTGGAAGCGCAACAGCAGTGTAAAAAGAACAATATCATTTGTAACACAGGAGTGATGAAAAGTGAAAAGGGTCTGGCAGACTTGGTTATCCCAGTAAGGCTTAATGGTCTCAGGACTCTGCATATTGAAAAATGGAGATGTCCTGGAGAAAGTCTTTAAAAGGCATGGAGAAAAAGGTTCCCTAGAAAAACAGATGAGCACACTGGAAGCTTCCATCTGACAGACAGGAACCACTAAGTGCAGAATGGGATTCATACTGCTTCTTTTGTTTCACTGGATTTGTACCATCAAAACAAATGCTAATACTTGGGAAATTGTAGATAAAAAGGTTCACAAGTAATTCTAATGAGAACAACATGCATTTCTACATTTATACTAGATGTCTACGACATATGCTTTCCACATCTCCATTAACAGTGCTAGGACATATCTAAAGGTGATGCCCGTTTTCAACACTTAAATGTAATCACACTTTACAGCAGGATGAGCCTGCATAGATGATACAATTGTCAAGAGGTGCCCACTATTCACTCTGCCTTCCCTCAGTGAAGCAGATGAGCTTTCTCCTCCCTGGTATTCAAATCCTGTGTGCCCCGCCCTGGGTACCATACGCTCTGGTTGAGCTTTGGGCACTTCAACATAGAAAGGATATCCAGCTGTTGGATGTGTCCAGAGGAGGGAAACCAAGATGATGAAAGGCCTCAAGGGTGAGACTTATGAGGGCAGCTGAGGTCACTTGGTACATTTAACCTGGGAAACTGTGGACTGCTTCATCTTCAATTAGTGAGCAGAAACCCCTAAACACAGAATTCAGTGCAGGAACATATAAGATGAGATACAAATCCTGTGGCACACATGGGAGCACAGACACACAGCACACAGGCAGAAAAATAGAAGGACATTACATTTCAAAGAATGGTCGTATCATATGTCAGTGCAGAAGGCACAGCACAGACCCGAGATGAGTCACAGCAATTTCTCAGAAAATGATGAGCCTTCATGTTCTCTGGACTAGTACATCACTGGTCCCCCAGGTATTTGAGCCTGCTTTGAAAGCAAGAGTAGTGCAGCCAGCAGCATCACGCTAATCTTGCTTTCATGTCTGATAGAACGAGTAATTTGTCCTGCTATCAATACTGGTATATTCTGCACAACAAAAGCTGGAATTAGGTCACCACAATTTTCTTTTGTTCCTGTGAATAAGCCTAGCTTCTTCAGCTTCTCCTTCTGAGCGCAATCTTCAATTGCTGCCAGTATTATAAGTCAAATCTCAAAAACAATTATTTCCATTCTATATTATACAGACTAGTCAATACCCGGCTATGTGAAATTCTTTATGATCACTGTTTCATCCTTTCAATACATCTATTACAACTGCATTAATATTTCTTGTTTTCTTTCTACTCTTCCTCACAAATCTATAAAATTTGCTCAGTGATCTCTTTTTCATTTCAATCAGACGTTCAAATATAGGGAAACAAGCTATCAGATGCCTGTTTTTTCTTTCTATTTACCCCTCCTTTTAGGCCTTTTCACATGTTTTTCACCTTTGACACTTCTCACGTTTTTGTGAAGGTTTAAATTTCCACACTGTATTTTGGCATCATGTTTTCATCCAGTTTTAAAGCAATTTTATCCATAACACATACCAGTAGGTGCCCAGGAATTCTTTACTGAGAAAAAAACCAAAACAAACAAAAAACAATCCAAAAAAAGAATCTACTGTTCCTTCCACATTCTTTAATGTTCTGCCAACTCTACTAAGCAGGTTACTTCTCTATATCCCACTCTAGTCATTCACCATTTCTGCACTTCCCTCTGAAATTCTCCCCATCTAAAACAGCAAAATCTTTATTCCCCATCCCAAAACCGCCCCCCCCCCAAACCTACTAACCAACTTAAAAACCCAAAAGACTTTTGAATTAACACAACTGTAACTGCGAACAGCTCATTGAACAATTACTACAAGACAGCTCCCAACTTGCACCATTGGACGGGTCTGGTTAAACAACTGGTGCAAATTTGTGAAGAAACATGAAATGTCCCTCAGCAAGATGATGTTGACAGTGAAACCAGAGCTGAGGAGTGGGTACAGATCACCATCTCAACAATTTAGCGTGGCACTAAATTTTCTACAAGCTTCCTGATGAGGGAAAGGGCAAAGAAAAATTCATACAGAATAAAGAGAAGATACTTGTATTTCCTTTTGAGTATCTCATACTGATTCCGCTTGCCCTCTTCCACCACTGGAACACCGTGCTCTCCAGTTAAACCACTGCACAACTGCACCAACTCCCCTTAGCTGTGTTTCTGTAAAAAGAGCCTTAGTACACAAGCAGCCAGGACAAGCAACAGAAGTGCCATACCAGGAAATGCCCTTTCTTTTTTTTTTTTTTTTCCTGTGACTCATCTTTTTCTCAATATTATCCACACATGTATCCTACTTTAGACTTTCCCTGCGACAAATAGATTGGACTCGATGATCTCAAAGGTCTTTTTCAACCTAGTTTATCCTGTGATTCTGTGAAAAAATTCAGAAAATATATAGTTTGGAAAAAAAAATATACATATAACCTTAATAGAACTTCAGGCAACTTTCTGAAAACATGTTGCATTTGTAGAAGTCAAGTGAAGACAGAATTCATATGCATACTGTCCTTCTGGACGCGGGACACAGTATTTTGAAAACACTTCTGCACACCTCATATACTGTTCAGTAGCACAACCCCAGAACTATCAATCAAGGAATGCTCTCATTTATCCTTCAAACAACCTTCCCATCTGACATGTCTGCACAAATCGCACACGGACAGTTCTCATCTAGTAACAAATGAAAAAAGCACACACCTAGAGCTCCGCAGCCAGGAAAGAGTTAACAGCCCGCCCAGCTCCTTCCAGCTGCAGCTCAGACACACGATTGAGTTACTGTGGCTTAACAAGTTATTGTGTTTCTGCTGAGCTACTGTCAATGACCACATATGTATTCACCGCCTGTGACAAACACAATGTAAAACGCTTTAGCCTGACATCGGTGACAGAGACACTGACAGGCAAAAGCTGCATTAAAAGACTGCAGAATACACAGAGCGAAGCAGCTGCAGGAAGGGATGTGAACTACCTCAAGGAAACTCCAGAAGAGCTGAGCAGAAGTGACTTTTGGAGAAGACCCAGAAATGCTTTTGGGAATGGAATGTGAGGGCTAGGAGAAGCCGTAAGAGATACTTCTCATCTCTTGGCCCAGGAGTTAGAAGCTGGGTGGGTGGATGGGTTGTGAGTGGGTAACAAGAAAATGCTGAAGCTTCTAAGACCCTGTGAAAATTAAAATACAGGACTTAATGTTGCCAATTCAATATCCCAAAGAAGGCCAGGGTCATTAAAAGCTGTGGAGCCCAAAGCTGGCCCTCAGTGGGAAATGAACAGCGAGACACTGGCTGCAGCCCAACCTGTACTTCTTGGGGGCCCAGCAGCAGCCCCAGCTCAAAATGAGCTTTGCACACTGAGGCACAGCCTGCTGAGGGTCACCCTGGACCAGCTTGAGGCTCAGACACTCACATCCTCCTGACTCACGTCTCCCAGGCTGGAGACAGGGTGCCTGCTGGCAACAGGAGACACCAGCAGCAACTCAGTGGCACTGACAGCCGCTAGGTCTGACCAGAGTGAAAAACCTGCACGTGGCAAGCTTGGTCCAGGGGAGACCATGGCGCTTTTACTTGGAGACCTGCAAGGCTGCATTTCACATCGCAACATCTGAATGTAGGAACAACCAACTGAAACAAGCCCATGACAAAAAGCACCACATTTTCAGCTTCTTCTGACTTCCCAGTGAAAGAGTAAAATCGATGTAACTTTTTTTTTTTTTTTTTAATTTACCATGCACTGGCCACGCACTTAGAGCAGAGCACAAAGAATGACGTGTTTTGAACCTCAAGGTGCATTATCTAAGTAGTCAAATGCAGGACTCAGAAAGTACTTGCTAACCAAAATAATGTATTTCACAAAGGGACTTTGTTTATACTTCAGATGAAAACAGCAACATTTCTTATATGGTGCTGTAAAAGTAACAGACTTTGTGGAAGCACGAGCAGCTACATGAATCGGCAAGACACTGGCAAAGTCAATGAAAGATATTCCTGGGGGAGAAGAGCAAATAAAAAGCAGAGACAAAAAGTGTAACAGAAACTGGGCCACAGCTCTTTCAGGATAATGTCTATTCCATTTGCAATAAGAGGAGCAGAATAAAAGTGGTGAATCGAGTGCATACCATCACCTTACAGTATACCTAAAATTAAGAGGACCTAATCCTCAAAGTCTTCTGCGATTATTGAGATGCTAAACATTCTTCTACTCAGTTGTTCCTTGTGAACAATGAATAAAAGCTACTCCATTGCTTTTTTCTCCACTCATGTGGCTCTCCCAGAGATGTACATACTGTAATGATTACTTAATTTACATCAGATTTAATATCTGCTTTCGTGTCTCATTTACCTATTTCATACATATATTGAGTAACGGGCTGTCTAGAGGCAAGCAGCCTATTTCTGCAGGAGGTCACTTAGATTTCCAGGGGGTTTAATGTTTTAATTCCTTTTTAGCGGCTAGCAAAACATATTTTGGTAACTAAAATCTTGTTTTTTCATTCATTTACATAATAGTGAAATTAATACATCCTTCCTTTAGACATTCATAAGCTATAATCACTGATGGGAATGGGTATATTTCAGTTGAATATCTGAGGAGATAATTTCAGTACAGTGATTTTAATTTTTTTAAATTCCATAATCATTTTTCAGACAGACATGATCTATAATAACATTAAAAATCCTATTCAAACCTGCCTCTTTTATCAGGAGAAGACTCACTTTTATATTTTTCTAACATCATCACCTAACAAAACTCTAGAGGCAGGCAAGTCCCATAGCTTAAAACAAAACAAAACAAAACAATCACCTCTTGCCAGCAAATTGAGGACATCTGATATGGACTCACAAAGAATCAAACAATATCTAATTTAGTATTATCTTCCAGGGTATTCTACTGGAGCCGTATTTGTCAGAAACATCCTCCCTATGAGCTATGCAAGTGTTTCTTCATTCCAGCTCATTCTATTGAGCTGGATTTGAACATCTCCCCCATAATTAGTATCTGTAATTGTAAACAAGAATAGAAACAGTCTCAGAAATAGAGAAAGGCAAGCCACAAATTCAAGGGAGTTAGAGACTAACTCAGGGTAGCAAGATATAGCTCTTGTAGCACCATTAAATGCCCCAATGATAAAACCCCACCAATCCACAAAATATTGCCTCTTCCAGAAAACAAGCTTGTGCCTGTAAAATACTGAACTGACCCAAGAAGCTGCCTTTGGAGTAATGTAAGTAAAGAAAGGGAGGACAGAAAAACCTAAGAAGGAGATAGAGCTATGCTGACCTTAAAATTTAAGATTATGAGAAACCGAAGATGAAACATAGCCCTTTCATACCACAGAATGAGGAATGGGAGCTTTGGATAGACAAGACTGAGGTCTTAATTTTCTGTCATTTATTTCAGAGGTGACAAGGAGTGATTACCGGCGTACATAGGATACTGCCCTCTAAAGAAAATCCTGGCTCTAATGAGGTCAAGTGTGTTTTCTCCTGTCCTATGAACTTCAACGAGAACATGATTTTTACCCTTGCTGTTAAATCAGAGAGAGTTTTTCTGTCTCTACATTAGTTGTACATTGGGTGAAATGCAGCAGATTACAGAAATCCAACAATCAGAAAAGCGAAGTATTTTATAATTTACTGCATTATGTAATTTTCTTTACTCACAACTACCATGGAGTTATCATTTTGAAGTCACAATATCAGGAAAATTTAGATTGTGAGGAACCCTCTGAAGGTCATCCTGCTCAATCTCTTGCCAAAAACAAGGCTGACTGCACAGATCAGGTTTCTCAGTCTCCTGTCAACAGGATGTTCCTTGTTTTGTGACAATGGGGAATAAGGAGTGAAAACATTACAGGTTTGTCAAAATGACCTTGACATCTTTCACCTGAGATGTTCTGATGCCTTTAAGAGCTCCGCCCTGCAAAATGACCTTGACTCTGCAGTGACTTTGCACCCCTTAGGCGCAGTTGCAGGGCCCAGCTCCCAGTGCTGATTTAAAGGAACTTTCAAGTTGCTGCTGTTTGCACTTTGCTGTTAAAAAGGTGTGTAAGATGCTGTGCATATCATACCTGAGTCCCTTTGTGAACATTAACTCATTCTGGAACAGTCATGAAAAGATAATTAAAATAACAATACTCTTGGAAAATAAGACTTAACTTTGCTTACACGTTAGACACTGGGAACTTAATGTCAGAACGCACACAATACCAATTGCAATCAAAGACAAGTAATCATCCCTCCAACCTCTCCAACTGACACATCAAACAAACAGTTTCAGAGAAGTTCATCAGATAAACAGAGAACAAGTATAAGGTAACCACAGTATACCTGCAGAAGAGCTATGGGGAGACAAAAACATCCACTTATGAATGGAATCACTGCCAGTGACTCACTTGGCTCCAGCAATTGCTGTAGCAGGTATCAATCAAAAACATTGAGGATTGTTAACACTGTCTTAAGAAAAATACCAGAGGCACTGCAGTGACCATGGGAAGGCACAACATCGATCTGACACCTCATGAAAACCCAACATTCACAACCACATGCAGGAACACAACTCGGGACAGACCCAGGAAAGCTGGTACCCACTGAGTCCCCTGGGCCACCTCTGTCAGTAAGGGGGTATTCTTGGAACATCTCCTGAATAGGTACTTGCAGCTCCACTTCTTAGTGACACCTCAGGAGTTCACAACCATCTCTGCAACTGCATAAACGTTATGCCTTCATTTGAATGAAATCCTAGTGGAAGGAACTAGCTTCATGTGATATGATACTCCATGCACACTTCTTAATTCTACACACCACATTGAACCTGGAACCTATTGAACAGAATTTCTCTGTACAAGAACAGGAACAGTCTCCATCTGTTAGTCTGGGATTCACAGGTTGTTTCTAATTAACAGTCCTTGATTTGAAAGCAAAACTCAGCTTTGCCCGAGCAGTCAAAGCTTTAAGACTTTCAGGTATTTTGGTTTAAGATCACTATGGAGATTTACACATGCAAACAGGTTTCCTGCCTGTCTATCCCCATGAGCTGCATTCTCATTTTTATGCTGTAGTAGCTAAGGGAGTCTGAAACCAGGAATTCTGTGTCGTGGCACTACTTCAAAGTGCATGCCAACGATTTATGATGGACTGTCATAAATCACAAATGGAAGGGCAAGGAATGAAATGTTGCTTCCAAGTAATTCTTATGCCCTTATTGATTCCAGAGTGGGAGAGAGCTGACCTACATTCAGTACTGCATCAGAGAAATCTGTAGGCCAGGGTAGTCCATCTCCTAGAAAGCACTCTTTTAGCCTGGTTGGCGAGTACCTGGGACAATTTCACTTTATTAATTTGGCCTCTAAGTTTCTAGCAGCATTTCAGGTTTACAGAACCAAAAGAACCATCAAGTAATAAAGCTCTGATATATACAGAAGAAAACCAGGCATTGGCGCTTTTAAGCAAGAAAGAGCCAGGCCATTGCCACTGCTCTGACCCCTTAGGTGGACAGCTGGGACACCTTGTAAAAACATGTCTCCAGATCACACCAGTGCCACAAGGATGAGCAAAACAAGGATGCTAAATGGCTTGGATGAGACTTCCATGCTTACATTTTGAGAGCACAGCTATGACACCCAGAAGTGCTATTTCCATCGGTGTGAAACACCTGGAAGAGCACTGTGAGAGCTGAAGAAAAAGGCCAATTCCATACGCCACTCTGTTATCATCAGTTCTTACTGTTCTTAACCTGGGACAATCTGGGACCAACTATAGACCTAATGCCATCTTGAGAATGTCCTCCAGCAGTAAAAAAGCCAAACAAAGCAGCTCAGAAATAGCTGTCTGGCTGTACAACAAAGCCATGAAAGGTAGGTGAGACCCATCTACCTCAGCTACTCGTAACCAAACATCAATCTCCCAGTGTTCCACGGCAGGCTTTTATTACATGTTCTGGTATGCAGAGCAGCAGCAGATCTAAAATGAGAATCATTCAGAATCAATGGGTTGGGATTAATCTGTCCTCCTGTCCAGTGCAAGTGCTGCAGTAATAAACAGTAATAAACAGAAATCTGATAACTTCATACTGTCAGGACAAAATGAAACTATGACCTTGACCTGTGCAACAGCATCCCGTAATTTTTTCATAACTTCAACATACCATACTACACGGCTATGATCTAATAAGAATCTAAAAGTAATTAACTGGAATTTTTGAAAACTGAAGCCTTAATTAAATATGTATTCTTATCAGGGTGGCAAGCCAGCAATAAATTGGGACATTTAAAAAACTGGGATCCAATCCAATCCGTGATCTGATCAGGGTTCAATGGTTATAATAAATTGGGAGTATTAAAACTGGGATCACATCCAACACTTTATTTTGTCTAAACCACAGGACCTAGCTGTGCTGCAAAGTCAGGAACACTCAATGAACAGATATACCATGTTGGATTAACCCTTAATAAATAATGATGCACAAGCTCAGGTGTCCCCAAAACATGTGGTTTAGCACAGAGCTTAACGGTGAGAAGAGCAATTACGAACATTTTATCAGAGATCAATATGAACTCTAAACAGCCATAATAATGCTTCTAGACTTGGCAGGAGGAATACACAGGAACAACAGCTACATGGGGTCACCAACAATGCGTGCATGTATGAATGTGTGCTAAGATGCCCTATGCATTTAAAAAAATCATACTTTGATTTTTGCAACAGTCTGAACTTCAGCTTTTGATTCAAAGCAATTTGGCTATCCATCTATTCTCATTTTCATTTTGGTTTCCAGTAACATACAAACTGTTTGCAATTAAATATAATAAAACAAATGCTGACAGAAAGGGAATGAAGTTTCACTTCCAAGTACTCTCTCCTCTCTAAGTGGACTCTAAATGTTTTTATTTCTGTATGATGCATCCCTTCATGCAGGGATCTTGCAGCTGCAAAATTAAACCTCTGTTTGCCAAATATCAAAAACATATGTATCAATTTTTTAACTATGGGAAGAGGCAACAAGCATCAGGGCTGATAACATGAGAGAAATGCTCTTCAGTTGCTGGAAGGTTTCTGAAAAGCAAAGTAACATCAGTCTTTAATATAAAAACTGAAACCATTTAGTTTTACTGAAATCTGAGATACAGTATAACTTAAGCATTCAGTTCAGACATTGAGAAAGCAGGGGCCAGATATTCCTTCTGCTTCTCTAACACTCTACTCCAACCTTAGTACTATTACAAAATTTTTCTCAATTAATTCCAATGAGGGGTACAAAACCAATACTGTTTTAATAAAACTACTCTCACAAAAATGTGCAGGGGATTATTTTTCACATGGAGTGCCCCCTTATTAACTTACTCTGATGCTACTTTAAAATAATCCTCCCATTTTCAACAAGGTGCTTCATTTTGTAAATTTTATTCTAATGTCAAGTAAGTGTTCAATTCAACTCTGTTGGAAGACTTAGGTCTCAGTAGGAAAATCCCAGTAAAATAATACTAAACAAACAGAAAAAAATACTTTTCTATCAATTGATAGTAACTTTATTTGCATGTAAAAGGCAAAAAAGTCATGATGTGTAAAACTCATCCATCTAATATATTTATCCAGTTCATTTTACAATGACATTCAAATGTTAGAAAATGAAAAGAACCCCAATTGAGTGGGAAAGAAACGGAGGAAGGGATGAAATCTTTGAGGGAAGGAAAAGACAAGGCCTCTTCCAATATTTAATAACGTAGCAAACATTTTGTTGTTGAAATGATAAATTCTGAGTAATTTACACTGAACACTCTAAAAATACATATTTGAGTCAGCTTGATCAAAATAACCCTCAGATATAGCATTTGTTTCTTCCTTTTATGGGCAGATTCTCGACCTTTGGAGCACATGCTTTATTACAGCCAAACCCTTTGAAGCATGAGCAAAACGATGAGTTTATTTAAAATAAGGAATCAGTCCAATGGAAATGGAGCACGTGGCTTGTGTAAGGAAGGACAAACCACCACCACCACAAAGAACTGTACCACCAGTTAAGTCAATACTCCTGAACTATCACGAGCTCCTGTCTTTTTCCACTCAAGTTTCACTGACATGGCATCACCTTGGCATAATGAAAACTAAAGGAGGTAGGGAGAGAAGAAGAAAATAATTTAAAGGAGGTGCTGAATTCATATTCAATTGGACACAGATAAGGCAATTACTAAAGAAGGAATGCCTAACATCCCAAGTTCCTGTTCACCACTTGAAGCTTGCAGAAGTAGTAGTCATGTAATAAAGTACTGGCTTTGAAAAGAAAGGAAGCCTGGGGCTGAGGTCTGGGATCAACTCTTAACCTGACAGGGACTTCTTAGGAACCTGGACAAGCAGCTGCACTGCCTGCATGCCACATTCCCACTCACAGGACACTTGCTTTTTCCTGTCAGATCTTCTCTCTTCCACCTCGACTGTAAGTGCTTGGGGTTAGGCCCAAGTTTTCCTAACAGCAATGAACACAATGAGACCTTGATCTTGGTGGGGATTGCTAGGGAATACAAGCAGTAAAAAAAAAAAAAAAAAAGATACCAGCATTTCAGTGCAGGATGTGGAGCTGCTTCAGAGAACTGCAGCTACGAGGCAGCACAGAGAATTGTACTGACAACTGAGACTGGGACAATGTGGAATGGAAATAGAAATTACTAGGCTAGCGAAATACTAATTTTTTTTTTTCACTTTCTGAGGTTCAAATCTGCAACTTGGCAGCCCATAAAAGGAGCTGCCAGGCAAATTTATGTTGAGGACCAATGTGCAAACAAATCCTGTCCTTCTGGGAATCATCTGCATTACAGAGTGAGCACTGAATACTCTGTCTGCATACGCCCACTAGCTCTAACACATTCTGGATGTGCCAGACTTGTTGCACATGCACTGTTCAATTCCTTCCCTGTGCAAGCAGGAAATCCAACCTGCTCCAGGCACGATGGGCTTACACTCATGCAGCACACCAGTAAGAGCTGATGTTTCCCGTCAGAGCCAGAGTCACTGAGCTTGCACTGCACAGCCAGCCCATAATTGTGCAGTGAACACAGCTGACACTTTTGTACGTTTAAAGCATATCAAAATTTCTGGAAGAAGGCTGCAGTCTTTACAGAAAGCCTATGTCTGGGATTTTGTGAAATATTGTTGTGCCTATCCAATACCAATCAAAAAAACTCTGCAAAACTATGAGAGACAGCCTAGTCCTGTAAACTGAAAATGCACTTCCTACAAAAAAATATTTCTCAGCTGAGATCTTGGAACAGTATTCTGCTTTTTGGAGAGCTGCCAAGCATATATTGCATGCAAAACCAATATCCAAAACCAGGCGAGTTCCACAGCTGCTAAGATGCTGAAAAGCACTTGATCATTAATCCTGTCACACCCAGCCCAAAAATCAACTATTCCAACCTCTTCCACTAGTGTCCAAAATGGACAACATGGCCTCTGAAAAAGAAAAAACAAACCAAAAAACCCAGTCAGATGAAAAATCACAGTATCAGTTAGTATGGTAAGCAGTCAACATTTAAGAAAACTGTTTAAACAAAACATCTGACTTTAGGATTGTAATAATTGAACTGAGGATCTGAACAAGAATTAGTTATACAGCTAACCTTGGAAAAGTAAAATTAGATGTGCGTTTAAGTTACTCTAGAAAGGCTACATGTTAGAAAAGCAATTTTGGTTTGTTCAAGCTGTTAAATATAGGATTTGATCACAGGTATCAGGGGACAAAACTTGCTACATTTCTATAGTCTGTTCTACTATTACATCCCCAGTAGTTTCAACATACGCTCATCTCACTCAACAAGAACGGACCTGAAAATGTGAATGTGTTCCACTAAGCTTCAGTTTTATAAATACAAGACCAAGTATGCAGGATTGCAGCTAGTGAAGTCATAGGAGCAGATGATCTATGGTGTGAATGTGCCACAAGCTTTTCCTTGCCAATATGTGCATTAAAATCTTGGACTTGAATTACATTATAGAATTACTAAATCTTGGGACAGAGCTATAAAACTTGCCTTTACTGTCTTACTGAGCATCACCATTAGGTGAACAGTCAACAACTAAGCAAAAGGACTGATCTACTTTCAAGTCAGGTAATGTCTCCTTACTGATTTTAATCAATTTCCCAAATAGTTTTTACCCATATAGGACAAGTAGATTCTTTATATAATTTTCCTCTTAAGAAAGCCTTTTCTATTTTATGACCATCTCATGAAAGGTTCAATAATAAGCCTGTAGGTAATCTTATGTGGGCAAACACATAGCCATGCTCTTACTTCATTTAGAAATTTGAAGCAAATTGCTTGTTTTTACAGCACGTGTTGCATTCCCTTGAGGATAGCATAGCCAGAGTTTCTTCACTACTTTTCTGGGATTTTTGTTTTTTTTAATTTTTAATTTGAATCCCCCAGATACACAAGATACAAAAGTGTGATATTCCTGATACCTGATACAAAACTGTGATATTCCTATTCTTGTGCCTTACAGAAGAAGAATCAAGTGAGTGAGTTAAAAATATCATCTTGGTTCATCAACTTCCCAACACACCTGCTGTTCTCGATTTCAGTCACAAACTCCTCCAGGTCAAAACTGAAATCATTACTAGAGAAACCAGAATGATGAAGACATTGAGCTGCCAGTTTCTAATGCAGCCGTACCAAGTTACTGTCAATCAGTGACTGTAATTAAAAAAAAACAAACCACACAACGCTAAAGAAATATTAAGAACAATTATCTTGTGTCCAATTGGAACGTTAGACCTCTAGACAGAAGGGTTCATTCCGTCCAGCCTGCCAACATTTTAGTAAATGACACTGGCCCTTTAACAGATGGGATACATGCTTCTTAGCTTGCCAGGATCCTAATAAAAGACACTGGCTTCTTTAAAATGAAGGACACATACCTCTCAAATTGCCAGTATCCAAATTGGGAGTCAGCAGTTTAATATAAAGGCACTCATCAATCTGGTAAAATCGAGGACACGGCACAGAAATTTTAAAACAAATGGTACAAAGTTTCTCCTGACACTACTCAGATGAACTAAATACTTAAGCAGCGGCTAAGCATATCCAGTAGCAGCGCTGTAGTAACTAGATACCTTGCCAGCTTTTAAAACAGTAAAAATTAGCAGCAGACTTCAAGGGTTTGGACTGACTTTTTTCCCCAATCAAACCCATAAGCTACCAGCCCCTATAGGGCTGGCCACACACTGCATGGCTCAAATGAAAGCAGGGCGTCTTTCCCAGGGCACTAACCAGTACCACAAAGATTGAGCTGTGTGGAAACACTGTCTGCCCAAAAGGAACTGTGTCTGTTTCCATTCCCTCTCCCAGGAGCAGGATGCTCCAGTGAAGGAGAGAGACCTCTGAAAGTTTTCTGCTTACACGGACAGAATGTATTACTACAACTTATAAAGTTTTACAGCATCTGCAGACACTTCTTGAGAGCCAGAAACTATGGGCTCCTTAACTTTTCTGATAGCAGCCATCAGAGGGAAACAAAGACCTTTTTCAGCATATGAAATACTTCTACATGAGTTGGGGAAAGGAAAGCGGAGTTTTCTGAACCTTGTTGACACCGACAAACTGTTTCCAGTTTCTGAAGAGTAGACATGGGAAAGAACAGAAAACTGTAAAATCTCTTCATCTGGAAAGATAAGGAATTCACTAAAACTGAGCATAGGAAAGTTTATTTTATAAACAGAACAGACTCCCAGGGTCTTAAAATACAACAACTCCTAGCAGGCACACACCCAGCTTCTTGCCTTGCCCCTCTTTCCCATCCCACTGCTGGCAGACTCCTGCCTCTGGAGACTGATTTTAACCATCTGAACCTTCTTTCTTCCAGGTGTTTCCTCGGCATATTCCACACTTGTTGCATACAAGTTTCTGCAACATGTGGCTTACCAGCAAACACTGTGCACAGAAGAACATACCAAAGTACAAAAACTACTATTCGATGGCAAGGCCAGCTGAAGCCAGAGAGGTCTGAAGTGCTGGAAAACAATGGCAGAAGCTGTCAGGAGAGAAGGGAGGAGGTTCTTGCTGTAGAGAAGTAGAGGAGAAAATTACCAAGTCAACTGGCCTTGGGAATGGGCAGCGGTGAAACAGGTTTTGAAGGAACTGATCTTCACCAGCTAAAGCAGAAGCTGGGATTTGAATGCAACAGTGAAATTCACAGAAAGTGCAGGAGAACGACAGGCTCCAGTCACACAGCAGCTCTGACTCGGCCAGGACTAGCCTAATGCTCTGGCTTGCCTGGGCCTGACTGCAGTGGGCATTGTCTGGGACAGGCTGGCGGGCTGTTCCTTCAAGAAACCCCTTGCTCTGAAGTTTCTCACTTGATGAACAAAGATGCTGCTGCCATTTACTCACCTTTCACGCTCATCTTTCATTTTCTCCAGCTCCTCCTCTTTAAGCATGCCTTGCTTTGGAGTCTCCTTCTGATCTGCCTTCCCACTTTTATCTTCTTTCTTCTTTCCAAATCTGTTAGAGATATCAAAGAAGGAGTCATGAGGAAATAATTACAGAAGAAAAAACATTACTTATCTATCATAAACCAGAGAAATTTTAGGCAATCAAAACATCGAGTTTTTATCTTGGTGACTCATAAATTTCCCACATTGCAAGATATGTTATCAGTATTACCTGGGCCATATGCAAGAGGAAGGACTGCTTACAAATTGATTTGGACCCTGTACTTTTGAAAGCTATTGCTTGAAACTTAGTTGAAAAGCCCCGTCAAATCTGAAATGCAGGGCATTGCAGTGCTGGAATATTGATTATGGCACATTTTTAAGTGAATCAAGGTTCCTCTTGCCACATGACCGCTCTCTGAAAGTCATCTGCAGTGGCTGTGGTGTCAGCACCCAGACTGGGCCACTGCTCTGCTCCTACCAGTAACTACAGTCTCTCATTCATCATGCCCTAATTTTAGGATTTGTTCTTTGTTTAAATGAGGATGCAATCAGAAAGAATAAAATCTTGCTTTATTCCAAGAGTGCAAACCTAGACAGTTCATAAGAGCTCTTTTTTAAAACTTCTGGGGTTTTCTTTCTGCCTAGTAATATACCATCATGTAATACTTATACTGTGAAAGTCCTCTGGAGGCCCCAATGGGTTTGGGGCTTGCACTGTTGTTTTATACACTGTACAAATGTGCATAACAAGTCTGCTTTACCCAGCCTATGAAAGGTGGCTGAACTGGGGAGCTACATTTAATTTCTGGTGGAGTTAGACAGAATACTGGGGTCAAATACACTCATGAATTATGGACCAAACAAAAAGTTTAAACCCTCCCCTCCTCTTCATGAATTTAAAATTCTCTGTTCCACAAATAAAGGATCAGCCTGTGCCCTCCCCTGCAAATGAATGTGTCCTTATATGCATGACAACAATGTAAAGAAAAGTAATTACTACTTGATTAAATATACTACATTGCAAACTAATTACTCTGACTCAAAACTGCAAACTCTTCTGTGAAAGTCAGCAGCATTGCCTCCGTGATCTTTCTTTTACCCTTTTTATTTTTCCTGTCAGCCCAAACTGCGTCAAGTGGAACAGCTGAACTACTGTGACTATACCTAAGTTGTAAATCACTGACCTTATGTTTCTCCACAGACAAAAGCAGAAATTTTGCAAATAGTCAGGCTCATAAGACAATGATCCAATTTTTTTGTGACTTTAATTAGTAATTCTGAGCTTGCAGTCAAATTAAGTTACTGGAAGCTCTGCAGCAAGTTTTCCAAACAATAAGAACTTGGTTAGAAAGGGAATGATGGATGTGAGAGACAGACACATAGCATGTGGTACTAATAACAAGGGCAAATACTACAGGTAGTAACATGAGATGCTTTATTGTGTCTCTGTCATGGACTGTGCTGAGGAGCAGAGTCCTGTCAGTGTATGGTTTTCTCTTCTTTCCTATGTGTCTCAATAGAGATAGATGGTGTCTTGCATTCTTTGAGGGATCCTTTGCTCAAAATATACATACACCCTGTCTACAAACAACCTTCTGTTCTTTCCTCATGGTCCCTACTCATTTCAGTGCTTCCAGAAATACAGTGTATACTTTCCACATTTTTTCTTTTTCTGAGTGCAGAGCAGCACACTGATTCCACTGCTTCTTTCTGAGTTCCAGCTGAGTCCCGAGAGGCTGGAGTCACACACCCCATCAGAAGGTGGCGGTGGATGTGAAGGCAGCAGTCAGGAAACAGGAGAGAGAGACAGAGGTTGTGCCCAGAGTGAGGAGAAACTGAGTAAGGTGGGTGCACAGGTATGAAATGACCCAGATGAAAAAGAGAAGCCAAATGAAACTCTGTATACATTACTCTACAGAAATGCCAGGCAGCCAAATCACCTGGGTACGAGCACCAGCAGGCTGCTCCTGAAACACCCCTGCTCTCCGACACTTGCTCATGCTGGGAAGGTCTCATAGCAGTTTTCTCAAGGGGCCATATTAGCGCTTGCATCTTGGTCATAATCCAGCTCTGGTATTTTGTTTATATTCAGACTGCCCGCTTTTCTCTCACAGCTTCAATTAGAGGTTTGTGGAGTTTCATATTTGACTGTAGCATGTATTGATTTTGAAAACATTATTCTTGGGCATTTTGTATTGCTGCAGGGAGTTGAAGTTGGATATGTTGCATACTCAAGAGGAATGTAAAAAAGAAACAAAACTGGTCTTTAACATGCGTCCCTTTCAAGTCTAGATATTATTTCTTGCCTACTGGAGAAATACATTTTAAATAAAATAAAGTGACAATTTTGATTGCAAGAACTGCCAACATGACAAACCTTACAAAAACAGTACTGTTTGCTGGTAGAGCTGCTCTTGCCATAAATTTGGCAAGTTTCAGTGTAACTATGATCTGGGAATAAGTTGGTCTCAATGAAAACAACTTTTGTTGTTGTGCTGCATCAAAGGCAATGTGGCCAGCAGGTTGAGGGAGGTGATTTTGCCCTTCCACTCCACTCCACTCTCGTGGGACCCCCGAGCGCCGCATCCAGCTCTTGAGGCTCCAACATACTAAAGGATGTGGAGCTGTGGGAGTGAGTCCAGCCACAAAGATGGTCAGAGGGCTGAAGCACCTCTCCTGTCAAGAAAAGCTGAGAGAGCTCGGGTTGTTCAGCCTGGAGAAGGCTCCAGGGAGACCTTACAGCACCCTCCAGTATCAAAAGGGGGCTACAAAAGAGATGGAAAGGGACTTTTCCCAAGGGCAGGGAGTGATAGGACACGGGAGAACGGCTTCAAAGTGAAAAGGGTCGATTTAGATTAGATATTAGGATGAAATTGCTCACTGAGGATGGTGAGGCACTGGACCAGGTTGCCCAGGGAAACTGTGGAGTCGCTGGAGGTGTTCAAGGCCAGGCTGGACAGGACTCAGGAACCCGGGACAGTGGAAAGTGTCCCTTGCCTATGGCAGGGTGGAATTGGGTGATCTTAAATGTCCCTTCCAACCCAAACTATTAAATGATTCTATGACTATTTCTTTGCAGTTTTTTGCTTTGCATAGGATTTATGCAGGCTTACAATTTTGACTTGTTATACTAAGTATGCAGCACATTAATAGCTCAAGGCTAGGGAAATATTCAGATGAAGGTGGAGTTTTTTGGGGTTTTTTTTGGGCCTGTTCTGCACATTGCTATACCATAAAAATCCATTTTCTTATTATTACTGTTTTTCATTCTGTTCTCTTATTATGTTTTTTCAGCTCAACAAAAATCTTGCACAAATACTAGAAAATAAAAGCAGCACAAAAGTTAACACTGCTAAGAAAAGCAATATACACAGACAGCGTTAAGCCACAAAGAACCCAGTATCATCTCTGCCTGAATTTATACACCCTGCCCTAAAAGTTATGGTTTGCTCACTGATGTGTTCTAATTGCCATGGGCTTCTGATGATACAATTAACTTCCAGCCATTGTAATTTTGCATGGGTTTTTGCACTACAGGCTTAATAGTCTCTACTACTTATTGGAACAACAACAACAAAAAGGTAGTAAGAGTACTGCTGCATGATCAAATGAGGTTTGACCATATTATCATTGATATCAGTATGAGGGTCTCCACTGATGTCAACAAGAACAGGATAAAATCTGTTGTCAAATTATACTATGGAATTAATCAAATCCATATTAAAATTCTATGGAAACTGAATGGCTTTAGGATTTGAAAACGCCAATTCTCCAGGCAATGAATAATTGGACTGTGGTAAAATCTGCCTTCCATATTAATACTATTGTCAGCTGAATAAAAACATTAATGAAAAATTGTATGGTGCACAATTTCTCAAAATGTCTGTTTTGCTATACTGTGCACAGTCAAATTCGCTTCAACTTAATATCTGATGGATTTATTACTCTGAAAATCTTTTGTAACAAATGGATAAATATAACTAGAAGAGCTGAAAACAAATGGATCAGCTGTATCTTCTCATTCCGTAGCCATCTATAATCAATTTATGTCAAATGAAGCCACTGGTCACTGCAATGACAGTAAGGAAATAAATCCATGCCTTCCCAGGTTGAGTGAGCGCCCCAGTTCTTTGATTATCCACTGTAAATGCCTGGGAAGCACTGTTAAAGATGTTACAGCCCTGTTAACCTTAGTATACTTTTCAGTTGGGAAAGTCAATATTCCAACTACTCAGAGCACAGTTCTCCTGTAAATAAAAGCATAAAGGGACTTTCTTTATGCGCACAGATCTTTGAGCACTTTGTGCTTTTGGGAAAAGCCCAGAGGCGACTGTTGAAAATACGCTGTGCAAGAGTGAGGCATTATCCTATTTCTATTAATTTCAAAGGGTGCCCTGCAAACAACTGCAATTGTTCCCCTCAGAACATTAAGGAAATAAAGTCTCTGAATACCAAATGTATATTGTCTTGCAGTATTTATTGCCATTCTATTGGCTATAGCATTAAAGCACATGTATGCGTCTTTCCAAGGATTCTAAGGGATAAAAATGAAAACAAACCTACTACAGACCTGCTCTGTTATTACTTGGGATAAATGTCTTGCACGCAAGACCTAAAGCTGTGGTCATGGCAACACTTCGTTTCCGTGTGGAGCCGTGGGCTTCCAGATCTCCAATGTGTTGATATTTGCTTCAAGGATTAAAAAAGCAGGCAGGTCTATAAAGTCCCAGTCTTCTAAGCAGCAGAAAACATCTGGTGGGTGGAACCTCGAAGCAGCTTGCTGACTAAATTCAGCAATTTGGATTTCTTAGCTAATTCAGTTGCCCAAGATCAGGAGGTTCCACCACAGCTAACGAGATACATAATGAAAGTACAAACATCTGTGGGAAAATAATTCAAGAGAGCCTATGACACAGTCAAGCAAGACAAAACGCCTAACACTGTCAGAAAATCTTGACATCTCCAGAAATGATCTGTAAAAAACAAGAGTGATTTGTAAAGTACATATAACAAAAGCTCTGACTCTTAGTCATTTCACAGCAAAATGGAGAAAAATGCTGAGATTATTAAAGCAGGTCCCTTATGAAAGGCTAGAAATAACTCTTAAAATTAAATTTAAATGTGAGCAAGAATGAATAAGTGAGAAAGAAAGATAAAGATACTAATAAGGTATGATTTTCAGGTCCACACAGGGACTATAAAAAGCTTATTAACTGCCACTGCTGCGGTGTGTTTTAAGTTATTTTATCACTCAGCTTTTACGGTAGAAGAAATACTCTAGAAGCAGCGCTGTACTTTGATTAATTGCTTTCATACATACACTTTTACAGAGTATTAAACATTGCTGTAAAGATCCTTAGTGAATCAGACTTGATGGTGATTACAGGCCAGGCTCATTTTACATTTATGTTAATAGCAGCATTAATGAAATACATCTTTCACATTTTTAGTGGCTCTCTAAATACCTAAAAGGTCTGTTACTAAATGTTTACTTACTGGGCAGAAGTGTGCCATTGAGTATTACCCCAGTGGGACCAAGAGCTTTGCAACAGCTAAAAAAAAAACTACAGAAAGAAAAGAACATGTTTTGGTAAAACATGTTTGATAATTTGAGAATGGAAAAAGGGCAGCTCTGTGTTGGGGGCTGTGGGACAGCAGGGGTTAAGCATCCCTTTTCCTGGTCCCCTGCCAGCTCCTGGCAGATCCCAGTGGATGCCATTCCCTCTGAGGAGGATTTAGCTCCAGCAACATCGAGATGCCCTTCCCAGTGTACAACACACATTACAGCAGAACTTCCTCATGACAAAGCCTTGCCCAGGAGCAGTTTTGACCCAATCTCCCTGCTTTGGCAGGGTGAAAGGAATAAGATGATGAAAAATAAGGAAGGCACCAATAAGATGATGAACACAGAAGAGGGCTATTTCAGCCCCTGCTGCTCCCTGCTCCTGAGTGGGGAGTGCCTCCAATTTTGGGGCAGTGCTCTGTACAGCACCAATACTGTTGGGTAAATTGGAAAGAGATCTGGAAAATAAAGAGGAAAAAAAGGGCTTTTAGTTAGATTTGGTGAGGCTTGCTTGCAGGAAAGACTTTTGCAGCTTGGGCTGGTGCCTCCCTGTTCCCCCACTACTAGGGTTCACTCCCAGGGCAGCAACAAGAGGAGGGCAGCAAAACCAACAGCTTTGCATGGCAAACAACCAAACCTAGGGCAGCCTAGGAACCAAAACAGCTCCCCTGAAAAGAGAAAAAAATGACCTAACCTCCGCTTTATTACATCAATGGAGGCATGGAACAAACTGTCCTAGTATGCTATTCTATAATTATTATTTGTGTTTCACAAATGCAACTGAACTTCATGAAAGTGAGTATCATCATTATTTAGCCATCTTCAAATTATTTGGGGATATAATCCACCTCATGCTAATGTTGTGATCAGAGTTAAAATGATTATGATCAGCAGGAAGAGACAAGTTATGCAGAAGTTGCAAATATAAAAAAATCCACCTTATTATGATCCTGTTACATCAAAATTAAGCAAAAAAAGGTGCCATTTTTGTATTTTTTAATTAGTTTTTATTTACTGTATCAGACTGCTGGAGCTAGACTAAAATGACTGAACTTCCAGAATCAGTCTTATGGGAGTAAAACTTATCTTTTAAAAACTCTGATTGAACACAACCTCCCCCCACCCGTTTATTTCTTTGATGCCTAAATTAGCATCTTTTCTGCAGCATGCTGAATTAATTAGTACAGTGACAAAGAATTAGTCCAGATAAGATCAAAGCTGAAACCATATTTATCTCGAATTTGAAATTAAGAGCAGAGAGTATTAACCCTCAGCACTTCAAGGAGCTTTCCACATGGCACACTTAGTAAGCCTTCTGTGAGTTCATTCAAAATAAATCAACAGCGCAATTTTTCCCCCCAATGAAGTTTTGCTACAAGGAAAATAAATTTGCCATGAATCCTGCTACAATGTGAAACTGCCTTTAATGCAGACACTGTACATGCTACTCATTATGTAACTTGCAGGCATCAGTAGAACAAAGCAAACAAAGCTGAGAAAAGATACTTAATCACATTTGTATTAATGCTTGGATTGTCACTTTGTTCACAGACTTAAGGGCTACCGAAAGAATTCCCAGCACTGAATCTGAGAAGCTGCCTGCTGTAACACCTCACAGGTAAATAATCCATAATCTTCAGTGGAGAGGGTCACACAGAAATGAAATGTCAAACAGAAGCCCTAAATTACACAGTGAAGTTTGAAGTTTACTCTGGGAGTATCAACCATGTGGACAGCAATAAAGGAAAATCTTCATTCCTGGTATCATTGCCTCGGGTATTATCTGTGTTTCAGCACCAGGTAAGACTGGAGGCTGTTTCCCATGTGACATGCAGGAGGCTGATCTTTTGTCTAGAAATTGCAGAATGGAGGCAGTTTAAATAGTGACCCCAAAATCTTCTCACCCATCTTCCCAAAGTAGCTCCCCATAACCTTATTTTTTACATGCAGAACTTGTTCTTAAAGAGATAGAGGTGAGTCACTGTAACTCATTCTGATAATTAGGTACTAGGAAATTCTTACCAGTAGAGCACTCCTATTCATCTGTAACATATGCAAAATTTTACTTCTGCAGTATAAAAAATGATGAAAGACAAAACCCAAGGAGCGTGATGGCACCCTAAGAATTGGGTCACCCGAGCTGAAGAGTAAATCCACAAAGTCCATCTACTGAACCAATGGAACGGAATAACTCTCACCAGCTACTGTGTAAGCATAGACAACAGAAGGCAGCTGGGAAGAGTCATCCTTTATACTTCAAGGAGCTTATTTTTAGAAAACATGCTGAGGTAGTCTGAGTCCTGGAGGTAGCATTTATGAAAAGGGGTCACTACTACTATTGTCTGACCAGAAAAATCGTAATGCTCGATGGCAGCTATGCACCTGTTTCCATGAAACGATATTTTAATCATCCAGTGACCACATTGATAGTCTTTTTGGTCACCAGGACAAGAATTTTGCATCCTACATTATGTATAGCACAAAAGAAAAATCCGCAGTAAACAAGGACAGCTGTGATTTACAGCTTGATCAGAAGGAGGAAAAAAATCAATTTATCGTCTGTTCAACGCAACAAGCACTGCCTGTTTGTCCCCCAGACTGTGGAACTACCCTCTACCAAAGTAAGAAATTATTCCCATATATTCTTATTTGTTCCTGCTTTCATAGACCACCAGTTATTTTCACCTCTTGGTTCCCCTTTTCTTCTGAAGCAAATACTAATTCTGTTCCAAACCGCGCAGAGAAACATGGTTTCTCTGTGCCCTCCCTGTAAGGGGTCTGTAAATGGCAACCTGCCAGTCTCAAAGGAATACGATGATCCCATCCATGTCTTGGGCATGGCCAGCCCTTGACTTTGCTTTCCTAATTTCCATTTCATAGTCCCAGGAAAGGAATAAGAAGCAAGCAGTTAGGCATGCTATTAATTTTTCTGGATATTTGTTATTCTCTGTCACGTAGCAAAAAACAAATGCACTTTTTGCCTGAACCTATTCCTCTAAGGTGCAGCCAGTAAGGCAAAGTGGGAGACACAGAGTGGAGTGCAGCCTGCTGATGCTGCCAGCTGCCCCTCCAGAACTACTTGCTGACTTTGTGATTTTCAAAACCCTGCAGTCAAGTGAGAGCCAGCAGACCTCTTTCCCAGCAGCACCTCCAGCCCTCTGCAGGGAGCTGAGAACTTAAAGGTGGGACAAGGAAAAGACCAGCCGGAGGGAGCTAAAGGGTAGCCCTTGGGGTGCCAAACCTGACAGAAACAGCCTGCTGAATTTTTCCTTTTTGTTTCAGGTTTTCTCCTATGTTGGGTGTCTCTTTCTCTTATAACCAGCCACATGAGCATCAACTACATGTATATGTATATTGCATGTTTGTCATAGGAGGACTTTTCATTTTTCTCATATCATAACTCTCATGGTATTAACAGCTTTTCGTAGCATTTTAGCTACTCCTGAACTTTATGAGGCTCTCCAGTTGCACCACAAAACTTCTTGCTCAGCCCTCTTGGCTATGGAATAACAACATAGAACTGTGACATTATGAGAACTGCAGATACAAAACTCATGAGGCAAATTAAACATGCAATATTTGCAAAACAAAACAGAAAACCTGCTACATTTGCACTCAGAGCCATGATATTTTGAGGTGTCAGACTTGCTAATCATCTCACCACCGTGGGGCTCACCTTCTCAACCAAATCACGTGCCTTCCTCCCCTTACATGTCACAGTGGGAATTTGTTGGGGCTTATCTGACTTTCATGAAGCAAACCTGCACACTGCAGGTTCCAACAAGATCTCCAAGGAAAAACATCCTTGAAAAATAGCTGGAGTACAGAGGACACCCTCCCTGTTTCAACTGAGACAACATGCCAGCCTTCATGAAGGCTCCATTCTCTGGAATGCAGTGACTTTAGTGAGTAGGTAATGCTGAGCATGTATCACCATATTCATTCCAATACGAAGAAATTGAGCCACAAAGGATAAAAATTATGTGCTCATTTTAAGAGGTCCTATTCTCTTTCTCTACTGATCAGCCCAGAGCTGTGATTCCATTATCACTGCATGTCCACATGCCTCACTTTCCAGCCAGTTTGCTATGATGCTTTTTCCCCTCAACTATGTCCCCTCATCTCCCTTACATTCTCTCCTCATTCATTTCCTCCTTCTCCCCAACACACTCACTCCCCTCCTCCTTGCTCCACACTCCTTTCATACGCTCTACTGCTGCACTGCTACAGAAATACCTCCTCCTGAGGATTTCTGCTGGGTTTCTGCACAAAGGGAATGTGTCCTGGGCACCAGCACTCTTGCTCCTGAGATGCTGAGCAGCTATATGCAGTGAAGACACGCAGAGAGCTCTCCAGCGGCTGAGCTACCACTCTTTCTCAGCAAGATGTGTTAGCCTTATTTGAGCTCAGGCTCAGAGCACTTGAGAAACTCTGAGCTAAGAGAATTCACAGTAAAGAGATGCTTTCGAAGGGAGACATAACAGGGAGAGAGATGTCTCTTGAATAGGAAAGGGAGGCTGTAAAGGCAAGAAACCCCTACTTGATGATTCACTTTTAGGTTCCATAATGGACTTCTAAAGCTAAAGCAACACAAATTCCCCCTCTGTGCCTTTACTATGGCTGGCATTTTTACAAAGCAGTAACATCCAAAACAATGCCAAAGTAAGAGAGGAGTTATATATGTTGTGTATTTTGAAAGATGTGTTTTGGCATAACAAATAATAGATGTTTTTGCCTTTTTAAACTATCAAAATCAGTTCTTCTGATAAATAATACCTTCTCTCCCTGGCCTTGGCTATTGTACATTACTGATTAGACATAGCAGTTTGTGGTTAATATCCTTCCCCACAGATTTATTATTAGCTTGTATATTCTTTTCAGTAGAATTGTGCTAATGGTAAGGTCTGCTGGAGGCCAACTGCATGAAGCCACTGGGAGGAGAAATCTGTCTGCCTGTCAAAACAGTGGCTATCAATTAGAACTGTAAATGTGATTCCTTTAAGTGTCTTGGATGGTAGCAGAGACTTCCAGTGATGGATTAGGGGGCTGAATCACTTTCATATTGTACTAAAGGAAGCTTTCAAGTGAACAGCTATCTGCATGAAACAAATTCACCATTTTTTTTTTTTTTGAGCAAGTCTAGAAGAACCTCTCTGACCTGCCAAAATTCCCCTCTGCTGTTTTCCCAGAAATCCCCAGAAATACAGCACTTAATGTGGCATACTGACAAAACTGATACTAGATTATTCTGTGGTTTTCTTAAGAAAACTTGGCTTAGGATAGCTACATCAATAGAAGAAAAAAAACAATGAAGCTGCTGAAAGACAGATCCGTAACAAAGAAGCCATGCAATTCCACCGTTCAGTGATTTGGGATGCACTCCGGGCACACAGAGAGCAATTCCCCCTCTGACACAAGCACCCAGCTCTCATTAGCATCACTAAGAGTTGTGTGGACATACTGATGGGAATACGGTCCCCTGTATTTTGCAGGAAATTAACACCACTCGGGGACTGAAGGAGGCACTGTCTGTCACTCTCAGACATACCCTCTGCCAGCTAATAAAGCAAAAACCTCTGCCACAGCTCTCAAGAGGAAGCTCTTCCCTATTCTCCTCGGTACAGCAAACCTGACACAAAGCGAAATGTCAGGAGCAGGACCTAGGAAATGGGGATGTTAAGGGAAGGTGAACTTCAGCCTGCATTTGCCAAGCTCTTCTGCCACCAGGTTTTGGTGGATTTTGAAAATAGTTATTAGGAATCCAATTGATTAGTTATAGCTGAGTTTAAGCTTTCAGAAAATATCTTCAGCTCTCATACATAGTGGCTTTTGGTAACTGATTATTTTCAGCAAGGGTAATCTTACATGGCACGTATGAAAACCAGCCAGCCAGACTGCTGACCCTCCGGGACTCCACTGCTATTTTCATGCCAAGAGAGAGTGACTAACCAATACAGGAAAAAGCAAAGGACTCAAATGTACTCACAAAATGTGGCTCTGGCAGCTGAAGGAAAGTGGTTCAGGATGGGGAAGGCTTCATCCCATCATTAAACAACAGGCTTTCTCATCAGGCTGATAAGCTAAACTGAATGTACTAAAACCTTTTCCTAGGTACCACTTTATAAATGAAAAATAAATACCAGAACTAAGTGACTGGAAGTTTTAGTCAATTATATGAACTACACAGCTCTGTCATATCTGTTTGCAATAGTATTGGTCCAGAACTGTGAGCCAGAAAATTTCTTTGGAAGGTTTCAATGAAAACCTGGCAGTCACTCCTGTTTCTTGAATCTTTGAAGAAGCAATTGTGGTGCAATCAGATAAAGAAATAAACTTTTCAGGCCAAAGTCAGAGAAAATTGCTAGAATAGTGTTTAAATCAATGAAGTACCTTACTTTGCCAGCTACTACAACCATGTACCTTGAAATTGCACAAACACCATCAACAGCCCAGATTCCCAAAACTTTCTCCTTCTTGCATATTTCTTGCCTTTCACACATTGACACATGTTCATACATTATTTAAAAAATAATAACTTGTTATAGCTGTTTATAACACTAGACAGGTAATTTTTGTGTGATTGTGTGGGGAAAAAAATCTCTGCTTTATTGTTCAGATACAGGAATGCTTTGGTCACCAAACAAAGGCTTTGACTTCTTTTCTCATTACCTCCACAGCTCCATGTCCTATGTCCTAATTCACTCATTCAACTATCTGCAATACCAAACTACTGGTGCTAATTTTACAAAGGGTCCAAAATGAGAACAGGTACCTTAAAAATTCTGCATGTTACTGTCTTAGCTCCAAGAAGTTACTCTAAAAATGATCTTCATTATGAGGGTGATTAAAATAATTTAAATTCAAAGCCCATGGTGGCATAGAAGGCTGAACAACAAAGATGAAGTCTATCTATCTATCCATCTGCTCATCTATCTATCTCTAAAACTTCTGCCACAGGAGCTGCCAGTATCACTGCATGAATAAAAACTAAATGGTGTTGATAAAAAACTACTCCAGGCTGTGTAGTCAGTCAATGAACCTAAGTCTCCTTTGTTTCCAAACTGTGCTTGATACAATCACAGTTTCTCCTGAATGTATTAGACATTAGCCATTGTCCATCAAACAATTTGTAAAGAAAAAATCTGGCTTACAAGTTACCTATGAATCACTGAACACAATCAGTATTCAGTACCATGAACATTCTGCTTATTCATCATGAACTGCAACTGATCACATGTACTGTTTCTATTTCTTAATTTGATCAATCGTTGTTTAAAAACTACCTTCACAAACACAGGAGAGGAGAAGCCACTCTGCACTTCTTGAAAAACATGTTTTGGCAGTGGGCCCAAAAATTTACTGCATTAAAACCCCCCACAACCATATGAACACAAATTGCACCACACGAGTATTCAGAGCTGATGAATTACATTTAGCTGAAAGTATTTAATCTGTAAAACAAACTAGAGACCTGACTGTGAAACAACTTAAGCATCTGCATTTCCATTTCTTTGCTGTATGCTTGGTCTCCTGTCATAGGAAGGAGTGAAAAGAGTGCCTAATTTATCAGCTATATATACCACTCATCATTTGATCTCTCTATGCCACTATTTATTTTGATTTATTAGTTACAACATTTAAAACATTTTTTTGTCATAATTGAGTTGTCTTTGTAGTCTTATTGTTGTGTATCTAGACAACTGCATTAAAGATGCACAGAATTTCAGACAAAGTTGCATTATTGATTTAGAGTGCCATGATGACGTTATTTTGTCATGGTCTTATAACTAAAAAGCCCAGTTGTCTGGCTTCAGTTTTTCTTCTCATGTGGGGAAAATGAAATCCTTTTACCCCTCTCCCAGCAGTCATACATCTTCCTGCCACCTCCTGTCTCATTTGTACCACTGTCTCTTTCCAGCTGCTGCTGAAAAGACAAGTATCATTACAAATGCAGTCCAGCGTTTCTCAGGGAAAAATAGCAAAACAGGACACGGGAATGTAAAGCAGAAATCATGGTCAAATCCAAGGTCCTGAATTTCAATAACTAAAAAAAAAAAAAAAAAAAGCTGTACATGTGGAAAAAACATTCCCCCCAAGTCCACTCACAATAGCTGGAATTAACAACTGCATCTTTTGTACTGTTAGACATACTTTCTCTAGCAATTAGTTGGCATATTCGCTAAATAACCAGACTTGTAAAAGCCAGTGCTTCTATTGGAAATCTTTAACAAAAATCACTAGTATTTAACAGATTGGTTGAAAACTGGTTCCAAACAGGGTACTTTCCTGATACGCAGAAGACAGTGAGAATTTCATCTTACCTAATGTGGCTAGTGGTGTTTGAAACAAATGAAAAAGAAAAGTATAGAAATGAAGGTGCTCAAAGGTTCTTATCTTGCCCAAGACATATCCGGAAGATGAAACGGAGAGTCTGGAAAGCAAAAAGCTGTGCACTAAATATCTTGACCCTGAGTTGATTGTATGTTTGTTACCAGCATTTTCTAAAAATGTATTTAGTTGACACCCCATTCCAATTTGTCTTACTAGCACAAGTAGTTAAAGCCAAATATGAACAGAGGCATGAACAACACCCCACCTGGGCATTCCTTCTTTTTCCAGTAGCTGCTCCTTGAATTCGAGCATGGTCTAGGAGACAAGCTTTCCATGTCATTGTGATTCCAATCACAGCCTATCCTAAGGAATGTCTTGAAGCAAGACCAAAAAAGAAAGGTCTGTTTCATTCCAGCCCATCTTTTTTAACTCCCTCAGTAGATGCAGAGTTTACCATTTCACAGAACAGCAGCTCAGAACAAAACTCACGAACTGACAGTTGAAACTTCTTTATCTGGCTGGATCCTCACAGCTCTGCCTTTTCTACTGTTTCTACCTGTTACCCTCATCTAGAACAAATGAAATACAAAAACTGTCATCTTTCCAGTCTGTTAACAAAGCAAAAGTTTAATCAATGTAAATTAAGTTAATGTATCAATTTGTAGAATTCTCTAAAGCTCACGAAAGCCTGCAAAACTAGAAAAACCCATGTTTTCAACTGGCTTTTTCCAGTGGTGTGAAACACACCCCTCCCACCCCTTCTTAATTTTGCTTATATAGCGTGATTTCCAAAGGCCCAAAGTGTGGCCTCCCCAAAGCTGCAGAACCCGTCAATTTTATCCTCATACTGTTCCATGTGGTTTTGCACCAAAGTGGGAATGATGTTTTTGCCCTCAGTATCTTACAAAAGCGATTAAGGACAGATGAGTGCTTCTGAACTGAAATACACAGTGCCCTATGGCAACAGATTCTCTCTGTATTTGGGAAGCAGCCTCATCAGCAGAACAGCAAAAAGCACAAAACTCAAGAACTGACAGTTGAAACTTCTTTATCTGACTGGATCCTCACAGCTCTCCCCTTCCTGCTGTTTCTGCCTGGTACCCTAATCTAGAACAAACCAAATGCAAAAGAATAAAACAGCACTGCTGTGCACAAGGTCAGTCAGCAAGCCTCCTGGCCACCAGGAGAATGGGATATCCCATACGCTTCAGGCAGCGACGAAGCCTAGAACTCCAGCTGGAACGTGGCAGCAAGGGGTCTGCCGAGGAAGCAGTAGGATGCAAAGAGTCTTTCCCACAGAAGTTTTTCCTCAGGGCAAAGGCTGGAGGCCTTGAGGTAATGCTAAGGTTGAGGTAACAAGCGATATTAGCTACTCTGAGGTTAACCAATTTTCAGCTATGCTGCCTGAGTCCTGATCCACCATTATCCACACCCCTCACCTCACGTCAGTATTGACAGAAGTCAGTCAGTATTGGAACAAGTGGAACTGAAATCAGAATACACAAGACTGTTTTGATCTGACGTTAACTGTAAGTAGAACTTGTTTTGTTCAATGAGAAAATCAGGCACACCAAAGTTGGGGGAAAAAAAAAAGTGAATATAGTCAATTTATTCAGAACTTTTTTGATCCAATCAACTTTTACTTCAAGAGCTCCTTAGAACTTCTCATCTGAACTCTTTAAAAAAATTCCTCACTCATTCAAGACCGTGTCTTGTACAAAACCACATTGAAAAAAGATGTTGCAAGGCTATTCAATTTTCTTTTTCAACACCTTTCTCCTAGGCAGAATGTGTTCATAGCAGAAATGTCATCACTCCACTTTATACAATGCCAGAAATGCAGCTATACAAATTTAAAAGTCCATAATGCTCTGTTTGATAATGCCTGCAGAGCAGGTGGACTTTGACTATATTCTGTAATTTAGCCTAGCTAGTATTTTTCCCTGTTAGCAGCTCACTGATGGTGTAGATTGCTCAAGGGCTGCAGATTATCAGCTGCAGTTGGATAGAGGGGATGAGCACCAGCCACTGCCAGGCATCTCTCTCCTGAGGCTGTCCTATGAACATATTCCTCCCAGCTACCTCAGATATCACTGTGCTTTCTCATTGCTACAGTTGCTAAAAAACCCCATCCAAATCTTTCCCATCCCTATAATCCCAGTATCTCTCCCTTTACATCTTGGATCTGCAACCAGTAACTCCTATGAGTTCTTCTTCTTATTATCCTCTTATTGAAGCTTGCACTAAGCACTTGACCTTCCCTTCAAAGGATTCAAACGAGTACCTGCCCAACACGTCTTTTAAGCCATTCTGCACAGTTCCAACCAATACATGGCTCAGCATTGCAGAAATCAGGGCTGGCACAGCAGCACTTGCACCAGCAAGCAGAGGAGAGCAGGCTGCAGCCAAGCACACCCTGGGCTGTGGCCAGCGACTGTCACCATCGGCTCCAACCAACAGCGGGGCACACGCAGGCACCTTCAGCACCCAGCCCTGCACACACAGCCAGCTACAAACACGGCCTTTCTCAACTCCCTTCTGAATTAAAAACAAACCAACTAGCCCAAAGCAGGCTCTGGGGAGCATACATCTAGAAAGCCATCACTTCCAAGTGTCAGAAAGAAGCAAAATATCTATCTTTCAAAACATCATAATTATCTCTTTAGGTAGTCAGCCCTGCCTAGTACCAGGTACACGGGGAAGGATGGTAGACTGGCGTAGAAATGTAAGGAGTTACTTCTAATTAAGGGACAATTAACCATCACTGAAATGATGATCTCTGCCTAGGTCAGGGCTAGGGGAAGTGAGCCCTGGTGTTCCTCACAGCTGGGAGCTGCCTGCTGGCTGGAGGTGCAGTAGGACGCATCTCCACGACCAGAGCAACAGGGTCCTCGTGCAGATATGACGTAAATGTGTGCCTACTTAGCTATAAATGTATTTAAATATGCACATAATCACACCCATATGTAAACACGCCACATTTTACAGTGCACACTTATTTAAATGTGCACATATTTAAATCACAGATATCTAAGTGGGAGTCTAACTTCTCTCTTTCTCTCACTGCTGTGGGCCCAGCCCAATTTCAGATGAAACAAACAGGAATTCGTAAGTAGCCTTCACCGAACATTAGGCCTCAGAAGTCCCCCATGGTTCTCTCCTGTATATATATACTATCAAAATTCCTTAACAGCTTAATATTTCCCGTGGGCACATATTACAGTGATCAGTTCAGACAAGGGAATATCAGGACGCAGAGGCCTTGTGAGAAGAAGGGCCTGGGAGCTTCAGGCTATTGAGAGAGGAGAGATTTCCGCCTGTGCTCCTTTCAGCGTGTACTTTTTCATCAGATAAATATAAGTAAGCAGTACAGCACTTATTTAGTGAGCAGCTTAGGGACATATTGTTCCCACTGTCCTAATTTTCCTGACACAATTGGTAAATTTAGACATCTAATTAACAGTCTGTGCCATTTATCAGGTTACTTGTTACTGGGCTTTGTTTTTTTTTAAGGCTGTCAATTAAGCTTTCCATACCTTTGACATATTCCTCATTTCCAGACTGAGTCCTAGGCCTCTCATGATTACGAGTGCTTCTAACACATCCCTTTTCTGTTTGTGTGGGCTTTGCACAGTCCCAGGGAGACGAGCCAGGGTCATCTCCACAGCTAGTTTCAAAGTGATACTGTAACACCTGCATGTGTGGGATGGAACAGCCCAGGCAGGAGAAAAAAGGAAAGAATTTACAGTTCATCTCTCAAAAGTCAGCTGGGGTACAAGTTCATTCAGAAAGAGCCATTATAAAACATCTGCATATTTGTTGACATTTTCATAATTACATTTGCAACTCTCACATTTTCGGCCTTCCTGCTCTATGTTTAAAAATGCACATTTTTACCTTCGCTAATTTCTCCTCTTTTGTCTCAGTAGCTCTTGTATCTAGCATGTTAGATATTCCATAGTGAAATATTTAACCAAAGTGGGGACATTATTGGAACAGGAGGAGAAAAGGAAAGTAAGAGAATTCAAACAAAAAGGAAGATCTATTACAGATTCACTGCCACACGCATACACAAAAAAATAGCTTGGAATGCTATGACACATACATGTTTTGTTTGCAAAGTAGAGTCTTTGCTGCAGACCCGCCTTAATGTGAATTCTCTTTAAAAAGTGTGTTTATTGTCACTTCTTACCAAAGAGGGAGTAACATCCATGTATTATATAAAGCATATCCCCTCACTTGCTCTCCCCACACAGGAAAGGTAAAATGGGTCTTTAATTTTATGCTTGGCTAAAAAAAACACAGCTAAATGTGCATAGGCATCAACCTTCTATAATGATATTTCAGTCTGAGAAAGGTAGACACAGGATGAAAAAGAGAAGGCCTGAGAGAAAATGAAGCTCTCTTCACCCCAGATATTTTGCTCCTGGGCCATCCTAATAATTGTCAGAAAACCACTACCAGAAGCAGGCACAGGAAGAAAAAACTCTGCAGAAGTACCTATTTGTACCTGCTCAAATGAGACACGTGTTGCTTTATTCTGTCAGTAGTAACAACCCAATTAAAACTGCGAGGTAAATTACCTTCAGGATCATGTGCTGGCCACATGAACCCTGTTCACAGGAATGCGGTACACTAAAAATCACAAATGCCTGCACTGAATGTTTAGTAGGAAAAGATATTCCACACCATTATGCAGTGCCAAAGAAAGCTTTGCTACACTTTTATTTTTGCATGTGCTTTAAATGTTCAATTTTCAGGGTGAAGTTGCTGCTTGCTTTGGCAGTTTCCATGAAGCCCCCCAGAGACCCCTGCAGAACTGGAAGAAAAAAAAAAACCTGACAAAGATTTGTAAGAGATTTTTTTTTGTCTGACATCAATCTAACATCAAATAAAAAAGGCGTCCAAGTGTGACACTTAGCAGATCAACTGAAATCCTGTAACGAAGTCTGCCCTTACAGCCTGCAGCTCCAGGGCAGACCAGCTCTTCTGCTCCCTGGCATGCCAGACCCTTGGAAGGAGCCATCCAGAGCAGCCCCTGAGTACTCTGCTGGGATGGAGGTGGGAGGAAACACAACCACCCTGTCTCCTCCCACTCCCCTGCTAGAGGCATTGTTGCTACCCTGAGGCGGCTGCAACTTGCTGGGAGAAGCCAGGGCTTCCAGGGTCCTTAACTCCACAACTGACCACTTCTGAGTACTCCAGGCTCCCTAGAAAACAGTCTGTGTCAAGGCTGGGTACTCAGGGAAACCAAACTCAGTCTCCAAAAACATCACTAATGCTCATCAGTGCCCTCCTCATCCCTCCTTGAAATAAATTTAGCTGGGTTCAAATGTCTGTATTGTGCCTGGAAATAAGGGCTCTTGAACATAAATCAGTAATAATAAACTGGGTAGCATATGAGTTTTAAAATTTTCTCTTCAATTCTTGTGGTAGCTCCTTTGTGCTCTGGACAGATTTCTACAGTAAGCAGTAACCCAAGTTTGCTGGAATTGTGTCGCACACATGCTGGGAATACAGTCTGGCTGATACAAAGAAATCTGTAGCATTTCCTATCAAGATATTCACACTGGAGACCATCACAGAACTCCAGAAATTCAGGTCACAGGGAATTTATTTTTCTGAAAGGGATCAAACATTAGGACTAAAATAGAAAAAGCATCTTACAAATTTAAGCACAAGGTTGTGACCAGTGGCTAGTGAAAATCTACACAATGTCTGTGAAGAAAATAATTATAACTGGTTGCCAAGGTGAAAAGTAGCACCTTTGACTGAAGAGTAACAACTAGCTTGGGTTAGCAGAAACCTTGATTGAAACCATTGTGTTTTAGTCACTCTCTGTGGTTGATCATGCCTAGGGAGACTTCCTTCATTATATAAAGCGTGTAGGAGATAAATGGAACAAAAATCTCTAGGATAGTTAGGTCAGATGACATACACCACAGTGACACATTTTCCTCTATGAAGCCAGAAATTTCCAGTCCTCAGACGTGACAGATGTGTCAAGTTTACTTTTCAAGGAGGAAAAAAAAGGTGCTGTTATAGTTCTGGCTAACCTTTGTAAAAACCCTTAATTCACAGAACAAGTGTGGAATCTTGTTTGGGAAAAGCTGATCTCCTGCTTCATGCCTTGAAGCTACTACACTCCTTAAGCAGCCTGACAAGATTTTGAATCAGACAATAAGGATGAAACAGAGGAAGAGAGTCTGTTGGAGCACCGAGAGGGAAGGGGGGGCAGGATGAGAACAGCAGATGGTAACATATGTTACATTTCACTTTTACAGTCCAAGAAAGTCTAAAACCCAAAGCAACTATGTTGCTCCCATGTAATTAAGAACTTCACTAATGTGAAAAACCTTTCTTTATGACACACATCAGAGTACAGATGAAAGTTGCCTCTGAATGGCCACTCCAAAAAAACCCAGCCTAATCAAAGACATTTGCCAGCCTTATCAAATACAGATGCACAAAGTTAGGGGCTGGAGAACATCTCTGTTAGCAACAAAAATTGGCAGCAAGTCTTGGGTAGATTCAAGTACCTTAAAACAGAATTAAACTCTTCATCATACAAAGTTCGAAGTGGAATTGGAGGTTCTTCAAAGTCCAAGCACACAGAATAATGTGGAACACATGTTTGTCTTCAGTGTACTTTTAACTCAAACTCAAGCATTTAATCCAGACTAGCACTCTTCCAGTGCATGAGGAATGAGTATGAAGTACTGAACTTAGTGGGGTGGAGGGAGAAATGCAAAAGCTGCAGAGGATCCAGCTATGTTCTCCCCTCAAAGAAGTGCTCAGCTTCCACAGCTGGCTGTTAATACCTCAAGAACACTGGTTTTGTACTTACAAGCACATTCCAAACGCTTATGAGGCACTGCACTTACCTCCACAGTAAGAGAAACTACTCTTTATTTGGAAAAGAAAACAATAAACTCATTTTTCTAAAACACATCACAGGCAAGACATTGTTCTATGCTATCCATGAAGAATTAAGTACAGACATCCAGAACACAAAATATAACTCAAAAGTAATAGGCTCTGTGATAAATTAAGACATTCCTTTCATAGATTATAGTGCATTCCTGTCACATTAAGGCATTTTGAGCTAAAAAGCCAACCTAGAGATTGATTTGACTATTTTTTTCAATAACTGAAGGGATTATATGCCAACATTTATATTCCAAACAGTTCCCTAAATCTCATTGAGGATATTTTTCTGAATGTTAAAATGAAATAAAGTCAAATTTATGATTAAGCACGGCGTTACCAAGTTAAACTTTGGAGCAATGCATGAGGAACAGTGTGTGTAACTGACTCATGCATTTGAAAAAACGTAAAAGTCCCACCACTATAAATGGTAATATTCTAAAATTCCTCTGAATCCCTCTACCTCCCAGTAGTGTTTATTAATCTATAATCCATCTTACGTACCTATGCAGAAGTTGAAATAAATAAAAGGTATTTATGAACTGACATAAAGATATTTTTTACTAAAATTATTACTCCATTCAGAGTAGACTAGCTAGATCTCAGATGCAATTGAAAAAACCCACAACAAAAAACTTACTAAAATATCTGCTTGCTCCTCAGGCCAGTTCCTAATATCCACTGAGAAATTCAGCTGCCTGACCTCTGCTGCCCAAGCTCCCCAGACGAATGCTTGGGAGAGACAAATAAACAACATAAAACAGTAAAGCTAAAGAGATTACCAATTTCTCTCTTATTTCCTGCTGATCACTGCCAGACTATGTTTCTGCCCCAAAGTGCAGGCTTCATTATTAAAGATGGACAGAATACAAGCATATTCAGCGGAGGCCGGCTGTTCAGGAAATAGCTATAATTTGGTAAATAGCATAATAAACACTTGAGCATCCTTGATGCAATGGGTAATGAGCCAGTGTAGTCCTAAGTATGTACATAACAATGTTAAGATTATACTGTATTTCACATTATATATCTACACACACACGTGTAGATGTCCACATAATATTTCAACTACTATATTTGTTTCCCTTCTCACACACTTTTATTACTTTTTCTTCTGTACTCAACCAGTCATTTGTAAAAGAAAGCAACATTTTACTTGCATTCTTTGCTCCTGCTCTTTCATTTCACTCCTAGTATACCTCCATAAACCACCAGAAGCTTTTGTTCATCGTGGCAAGAGAATGCATTACACTGTGAAGCACCAGAGATCCTGGAACTAAATGTAATCTCACAGCAAGTCATCAGCATGTCTATAGCCCATGCGGTGGAAGGCGATTTAAATCCCCAGTCTGTTCTCCTTGCCACCATGGAGAGTAATGACAAGCCATAACATATCCCATTCATCTAACAGCTGAAAGGGTAATGAATTACAGAGATAGTTCAGCCACTCGTTATTAAAAGATTACAACATTAAAAATGAAGTGGTTTTTTTTAAAGGCAAATGATCATGTTTTCATATAATGCAAGAGAAACTATACAGTATTATGGATTCCCAGCTATATTGTAAGAGGCAGCTTGTCACAAAGGCTTGATATTGAATTAGATTTAAAGTTAGCATTTCTCTAGCCTGAAACTCAATCCCAGTTCATACTGTTTTACTCTAAATACTGAATATATCAGTGTTTTTTAAATGTAGTCTCTAGAATTTGTCATTATTTTTCTCCAATACCTTTACCCATTTTCAATGAAACTGCGTTTGCACATAGCCAGTTTTGGTTAATACCATTCTTGGTCAGGATTTAAAAAAAACCCCACAAAACCGAAAACCCATCAAACCCCGCCCCAATACCACTATCACCAAAAATGAAAATAAAAGCACCAAATCCCCCCTCACCCCAACAACAACCACACCACAAAAAAAACCCAAAACCCAAAACCAAACTCTATCCCAAACCAGTCTACATTACATGGTGCCAACAAAGAAACACGTAACTGGAACAAAGCCAGTTCATGACATGCTGGGCTTTTAAGCAATGCAGCCTACGGTTCCAAGAGAAATATCAGTGGCTTCATTTTAGAACAAACCCGTTAAGTTTTAGCATCAAAAAAACGTTCTTTATCAAACAAGCATCAAGCGAGCCCTTCCATCCCAGGGATCTGGTTACCCATAGACTTTTCAGGTTAATTCAGTGACAGATGAAATATGTACATACCTGAAACTGCTCAGAATGTACTACGGGTAAATGCATTTTTCCACAGGAGACTATTCAATCATTTGATGCAGGACACAGCATCATCTAATATAAAGAGACTTTTTAATACAGAACATCTGCAACTTTTCTATCAGCTCCATCTAAATGTCTACCCAGGGTCAATTAAAAAATACCTCCGAAGCTTGATTCATAACTTTTTCATTTTCCCAAATACATTTCTGCTGTTTGCAGGGTAGGAACTGGGAGGTGGCGAGAGGTGGGAGGAGAGCAGAAGGTCTCCAAGAAAAATTAGGTTGTCAGAAAATGTCAATAGTCACAGCAAATCTTCTGTAAATGATTTCTGAAAGTCTGTTTCACTTATGTACAGCTGAACAATAACAAGCATAATGCCAACTTTGATTTTGGAAACAAGCTGCGAAGGGCATCTGTATATGGACCTGAACTGTAAGCAGTTATGACATAGGGAAATCCTGCACTGGGACTTCCGTGGGGCAGTCTTTGAAGAAAATACATCCTTGGCTGGCACCGGCAGGGGAAACCTGGAAAGATCCTGTAGCAGAGCTCAAAGGAAGGGAAAGAAAAGGGATTGTTTTAGCCCTACCCTAATCGTATTTCCTTTATTCATTCATTCACGCTATATGATAGATTTCTTTGCAGTGACTGGGAAAGGTTACTGGAGGGTGGATGCACTTCTCTCACTGTCCCTTTCCCAGCAGGACAGGGCACTGTTGTCACTGTGAACAGAGGGTGGGGCTCAGGGGATCCAGAGAGAAGAGGAGCCCTGAAATCAGTATTCTTCCTGACTTTAAAGAAGACACATGGTGTCAGCCTCACTTTTAACAAAATAAGAGGCATAAACGAGGGCAATGATATGCCTTGATTTTTTGCACTAAGTATTCGCTCTCTGTGCCTGGAGAGTTGCCATCCTTCTTTAATACTCATTTTCATCTTATAACCTTTCAGCTGAATCTGCTGAGTGGCCTTCCTATGAGTATGTCTCTTAGCCCACGATGTTTCGTTTTACTTTGAGGTTTCTTACTTTCCTCAGAGCACTCTGAAAGCCACAGCAAATCCTACCAGATCCTCTTGGGCTGCAGCAGGGCCTTGACTGGCCATCACCATCTGTTCCTCACAGCCATGTGTCAGTGCCTTATCAGAAGCTTATTATTACTACTATAGACATTTTTGGAATCAGGAGCTGATTTCACATAAAAACTCATTTTAGCTCTGCTCAATGTCCTAGAAGTGTCACAGAACAGATTTTTAAAACTATTAACAGCAATGACTATACAAAATAAGTTACATTTTTCAGTCCCATCATGCACACATTTTTATGATATTAAACCTTGGGTATTGATAATCACTCTACAGGCCTTTTCCTGAAGTACTATAAAACACCATTTCTCTTTCCTAGGATGGTACATTTTACTAAGGAAGCAAACTGAGGAGGTTACTGGGTGTTTGTTTGGTAAGCAACTTCTCTTTGTTCTTCAGTAATGTCACAAATGAATTTTTTAAATTGTCAAGTTTTCTTGTATTTTCACAGTAAGGGATATTGAACAAAGTGGCTCTTCACATAAATATCCATCTCAATCCTTATTAAAAGGGTCTAAAAATGAGAAGTGAGAACAAAAATGCATATTTTTAACTGACCAAACCCTTTTCTTTTTCAAAATCCACCCAGTAGGAATGTTTGAGTTTTGAAACTGTCTGAACACAGGCAAAATACCATAGGAATATTTTAAAATTCCCAGGGACAAAAAGCCTGTTTCCTCTCCTACCCAACACTGAGTACTGCACAGCGCAAATAGGAGTTTCACAGATCTGCTGCTTCTGGGAAATCTGCCATATATTAAATAAATAGAACTGGTTTCTCCCACTTTTTCTCATTTGAACCCTAAACCTCAGGAAAGATAATATTCAAAATCCTGCATTTTGTTCTTTTTTTTATGAATTACAAAGACTAAATTCTATCTGTAATTATTCTTGTGAAACACAAGTAGAAACAATGGGATTGTAAAGACGCAGCTACGAGATTAATTTGGTCTCAGACATCTTTGTATATCAGTGAGAATAAATGAGTAGCAGAAATTTCTCTGAGTTTAGACCGCAGTTTTCACGACTACCAGTTAAAATGTATTTCTGAAGGAAATCTGATATTGAGTTATTGAAAGAAACAGAGAACTTCAATATACTGGTTTTAGGTTCCCTATTCACGGAAGAAGTGGACCTTACAAATTCTCACAGTCTCAAGCTAGGATTTCCCCTGCAAGTCTGAAAAAATATTCATCACTCCAAAGTCCACACAGAACTGGGACTAGAGTTAATTCTCCTACACTCTTATAACCCAAGGAAACAAAGCATTAATCCCAACTTCATGCTGGCTCATTTCAACCCCACTCCTTTTTGTTCACAGGAACACACTGTGGGTCTTATCCAGTACAAGACTTCCACGAAGTTCAGCAAGCTCTGACTGGAGAATTTTGCCACAAAGCCACTACATGTTTGTATTTGTTTGGCTTAAGACTAATCCATATCTCTTTGGAACATCTGTTATTTATTTCAGGAAGACTGAAAGAATGCTCTCCACTATTTTGAAATGACTGTTGCTAATTAAGGTTCCCCAACCCTTCCTTCTGATCATTCTGCTCTGCTTCACCTGATGTTTCTGCCGCACTTTCTGCAATCAGGTCTGATCACTTCTGCAGCTGATCCCTATTCCTTCTGCTTTTGCCATGAAACAGTAAACATTTTTACCCTGAATCTCACTGCTGGCCATGCTAACTGCAGTCTGGCCACCTGGACTTTTGTATTATCATTTAAATGTGCAAATGCTAAAGTAAGAGGTTACAAAACCTGAGTGCTGCTGTAACGCATCATCTTTCTTTGTTCTGTGTTTGAAAACTGCTACTGTATATTGATTTTATTAAAGTTTTGGTTTTTTTCAAGAGACCAGAACAATTATTACAAGTCCAAGTTCCAGAATGGACAGATAGAGAACTGAAACAGCCATATTAAAGGTCTGTAACGATCTTTGCTCAGCCGAATGGATTGTCATCTGTGTTGATTCAATGCAACTCCTCTATGCCATTCAATACAATTGATCACAAGATGCTTTTATAGAGCATTTGGTTATCCTTGAAATTTGGTACCCAGGGGTCCTGGTAAATGCCCACAGCTTGAACTGTTTTTCAGTGAATACCTTTCTCTATAGCTGACAATAAAATTGTCCTTTTTCTTATCTTGCTCCCAAAATTCCCCACACACATTCAGAGAAATCCTGTTTGTCTCACTGCCTCATTCTTGATAGCAATATCCACTTGGCAAGTTTAATTAAATCTCATGGCTTCAATTATCTGTATACAGACACTGTATCAATTCAAGTTGCTTTCCAGCCTATTTTTTTTTTTTTTTTTTTCCTCCTCCCTGACATTTTATTTTGGTCTCACTATTCTGTTTGGTCAACCTTTGAAACTGGGTCCTTGAGAAAGCTACCAACCACAATTCTTAATTTTTAATTGCTTTTTAAATCTCATTTTCAGTCAATATTTACAGAGTGAAAAACTCATACTTCAGTGCTTGATTTACAATCTTTTCCTTTTTGCCTGTAAATTAGCGCAGCATTTTATGCAACTAATTCAATTTCATATTTTTTCTCCTTCTCTGATCAGTGTTAAATATGAAATTTCCTCTGATTTGTGTTACAGATTTCCATATCAACCTTTATATTGTAGACTTGGTTTAGGTCTGTAGCTGCTCGGCATGGTGGATATTAAACATAAACCCAGATGTTCCATATAATTTTCCACTTACTTATGTGGACACTTAAGGATGGAGCTGGTCTAAACATGGCTGGACAACATAAAATGTTAGCCCCTGTGGACAAGAACTTCTCTCCACAGAAATCATTCTCCTGGTTTCAGTCTGACCTGCATTTTCTAAATACAACACGTAAGATTGCTCACAAAAGAATCTGCTTGAATAAGGAGAGCCCAAACTGACCAAGGAATTTGTTGTTTTCTACCTGGAATGCTGGAACTTTCTATTGAGCTTTAATGATTGTGCAAAGTCATTACAATATTACTGCAGTTAACTGGTATCAAAGCCAACAGACTCCAGTGCTATCAGAGGCAAACAGCCTCATGAGAGTGACTTAACCTTTGACCAGCAAATTTGATCTGTTATAGGCAATTTGTGTCCCAAGGTACTCAGTGAATGGCTGACGTACACAAAATAAACAAAGACTGAAAAAGACAATAAACTGACAGCCAAGATCAACAAATGGTCTTGGTGTCCCATGAAGCCATTAATAACAATACTCTGTCAAACATGCTTTTTTCCAGGCATGGGCTGGTTCAACATCTTTGAGTGCCTATGTGACCTTGAGAAAATTGGGCAGATGTAGAGATGTGACAGGAATACTCTACTGGAAAGAAGCTCCTTTGAGCCTATGTAGTCCCTAAGGATCTCCTTGCTCTCCTCCCCTAGAGGATTTATAGTATGCGAACATGTAAATCCATCACCTCCTCTCCTAATCTTCTGCTGGTCTTTATAATAGAGACAGAAATAATTAGTCAAAAAAAGAGACACAGCCTTTTACTGGATATTCTGGAAACTAACATACAACAGCTTCAAAGATTTATGTGCTAACACATGAGTTCCATAAAAATAAAATAATAGGCTAACAGGTTAAAATAGCAGAGGTAGAAATGTTGAGTTTCTACACGTGATGAATGAACTATACTCACACACACAATCTTTACAGGTAACAAATACACTTCCTAGAAGAGTTACCTAGGTATTTTAACTTTAGCTCTCCACTGTAGCCTTTTACTCTGGTGCGAACGTACTGTTTTAATAAAGATCCAGAAAAAAAAAGTGGAAGCACATATAGTAACACCTGCTCTATTCTGCTGGATTGAGGCCTTAACACTCAGGTGAATCTGAACTACTCACTTATTCTGAAGCTGAGTCCTCACTTTTTTCCCCCCTACTCTAGAGGAATTGGTTACTTTTGTTTTTTTTCCTTCTTTTTAATCTTCTCTAGTAGGAGATCATTTTGTCTGTACTCCCCTTCCATTTCCATACAAGTAGATGGAAACAGCAGTTTACGGTATAATGTAAGTTTTCCACAGGAGATTTGGGGCCAGCAGTGATCTTTCTTCCCACCATGACAAGGAAAATCATCTTTCAATTTCTTTAAACTCTAGCCTAAAACAAAAAAAAGATTAAACTCATTCTCTCCAATCTGAATATCCCCACAAGACAGAGAAAGCTGGTATTTAAACCAGAATAAATGTTAAGGATGAACTAAATAAATACACTCTTATTGGAATAAATGTGTTAGCATATTTTAGACTGTCTAAAATTTGGTGTGTCTCCAATTAGACCACTAGAACATATATTTTGTATGAGTGTGGCTTCCTTCCTCCCCTCCAAACATACCAGAAACACGTAAGTCTTTGTGAAATACTCAAGTATCTCTAAGACGCAGATTTGTAATAGTATTTTCCACGCAGGAGATGCAATAACCCAAAATTCTCTTCATTTCAGCTCTGGGGACTAAAGCCAGCTATCCACTGAGAACCAGCAAGCTCCCATTGCCCAATCAGTTTTCCCTGTTCACTGGCTGCACCAGACCTCACAGGCAAGGCAACAAACGGCGCAGTCTAGAGGAGCAGCACCACAGGATTTACAGGTTCTCACAGTGGCCATAGAAGAGTGCCAGCATTCACACCGCATGTATGCAAACACAACTTGCACTGTGCCATCACTGAAATTAGCAAACGTGTGACATGGAGGGACAGAGCAGCTGACAACACTGCTACAGGCAGAGAGGATTCAGAGCAAATCTGTACCTAGAAATTCCCCTTCCCATCTTCCCAAGGCATTTCAGCCCAGAGCTCCTGGAGCTCCGCCTGATCCTGCTACAGCACCCACCACTGCTGCAGATGACTGATGGTTTGAGAAGCAACAAATGACAACCGAGTTAAAATAGCCTGAATAGGAATTAATTACAAAAGAGATGAGGCAGAGGTCTTCAGAGATGAAGAGGTACATTAACCTATTGCAGCACTTACAATCATGATAATCTGCTGTTTTAAAGGAAAGAAATATTTGTTAATTTTGGGTAACTAACTCTCTGGTGTATCTATACACACATAGTCACTAAAAATAATCTGCAGCTGTATTGTGGACTTTTTTTTTTTTTTTTTTTTTTTTTTTTTTGCAGAAGCAGTGCATTTTGTTTTTGTGATGTCTTCATTTTGACAAAGACTTCTTTAAAAACTTTTATTTTACATTGCAGCCTGCATCAAACTAAACAGCCAACAATCACTAATTTAAAAACTTATTGCAAAGAAGACTAAATGAATAAAAGTGAGCTTCCTTGAGTGTCCTTCCTTGCTGTCTGTTAGGGAAGGTGTCTGTTCAGGAGGCTCAGCAATCCAAGAACATGTAAGTGAAAACAAACACTTCCAAACACAGAAGAGGATACGGAAAGTGTATTTGTGGGGGGTGGAGGTGGACATAAAAAGGAAAGCTAACTTTGAATTGTTTATTTCCTCAATCTAATTTTAATTAAAACCAGAGCATTAGGATGTCTGTTATACTGAGCTACTGTAATACAGACTTCCACATTAGAGGATAAAAAGCTAAACACAAAGATGACAGAGGTAGAATGAACAGTGCCTGACTCATTACTCACGAGGTTTCTTTGGCTAGAAGGAAAATAGCGAACAACAATAGTGGCCTTCTGTCACCAGAAGATAGCTTTACAATTCTATTTACACATTACTACCAACCAACCTGATGATAATCTGGGGTTAGTGTGGGGCCAGGTATTCACTGCTTTCAAATAAGGGACAATGAATGGCACAGGCACACAGCTCATTAATTCAAACCCAATATTGCAGTTAAATGCTAAAGAGCTGATGCTTAGTGGCTCATGTGTCTTGTACTAAATATACACACAGACAGAATTTTTAACACACAGTGGGGGACAGGGTTTTTCATGTCAGCATTTGGCTAACATTTTATATTTACTCTGGTTACTTCTTATTCATTCTTTACTGTTTCTTCTCCACAACAACAACAAAATAGAGCAAAAGTTGCAAGAATAGAAAAGGAAAAAGGAGAAGACCTCTCTGTTTTCCCTCCTAAAAATTATTCCAAGACCTCTTAAAGAGCAAGATCAAATTCTCTCTCATGCACCAGGGCCAAGCCAAGGTCCTGGAGATGTCATTTTCACTGAATAAAGGAAGGAAGCAGTGGAACATTCTTTGAATGTAAATATTTTTGTGAGGGGAGCACTTGATAATATAATTAACTTGTATGGTAAATGCTAAACAGCATTGTGACCACTGAGAAATCAGAGTAGTTGCTGCTCATGACAAGGTGCAGAGTAGAAGCAACTCACACTGAGGGCAGAGCCCAAACTAAGGAACTCCGCTGGGCTTACTACTCAAGGCTCTGCATAAACTGGGTGACAACCAGGACAAGAGAGATCCCAGGCTGCGGAACAGGGCAGAGAGAGGATGAGAACAAGCACCGTCCAGGATGAAGGGCTGGAGCTGACAGGAACACCAGTTACCTGCTAAGTTAACAGCTGAATGAACTGGAACTGCTGGGTAAGGATCAACCCTGCACCTTTGCATTTACATCTGAAGGAATGAGGAGAGGTGGAGATGAATGGGACACAACCAAACGTGGTGCAGAGCAGGAAGCTGTAAAGAGCTTTTCTCACTCTGTTGGACAGAGATGGAAAGCAGGAGCAGGGGTAAAAAGAATATAAAGCCTCTCTTCATCGTTCATTTAGCCATGCCAGTGCTCATGCACATGGCGGACGGTTTGCAGAAGAGGCAACTCTCAGGGAAGTTAAAAGCTGCGTAAAACGCTCTTTGCCCAGGCTCACTGCAAACGTTACAGCAGAAGGCAAAATGCTGCTGAGACAGGCTGGCTGTGAGTGCTCATGGCTGCTCACAGCAGGTGAGCACCCTGGCCAGGTAGCACAGACCGGAGCGGGAAGGGAAGAGCTGGAGCTGGCACGGGTAGGTGGGAGCACTCAGAACCAGGACCAGCAGAGCGAGCCCCAAGAGAGACTCATAGAATCTGGAAGCAACACGAATCCAAGCAGAAAGGTAGGAAATTTCTGTGTGGTCATGTCTTCAGTGTGTTGGGTAGTAAGTCAGCAAATTTTAGACATTGCCCCACTTAGCGGATTTAAGGTTCATGAAAAGGAGACAACACACATAGGGCTTTTGTGAAAGGGGGAAGATGCTGCCAGTCCTCATGATGACAGAGAAAGGCCAACAAGAGGGCCAATCTGCAGAGGGAAAATGCATGCAGTAGCAGCAGCAAGAATGGGTATGCAGAGGAAAATTAGTTTGAGAGTCATGTAAAAGCTTACTACTTTTTCATCTTCTTAAGAATAAAACTATTTACCTGCTACAGTGTTACAGGAGCAACCAGACTGGTTTTTAAATGTATTTAATTTTTAACAGGTTTAGCTGAACAATGGTAATATAAAGCAGGGAAATGTTATTTTTTACAAGCACAGAGGATAATGTTTGTGTAAAAGCTAGGGCTCAGAGAGCGGAGTGAACCAGTGATTCCCAAGAATCCACCAGCAGAGCAGGCATTTGAAACAAATCCTGTCTCACAGTATCTCATTAACCTTGTCCTAGCTAACCCCAAACCTAAAACTTTTCCTATCTTCTACACTATCTCTTCTTTTCTTTCAAAAATCCCATGTGGAAAAAAAAAAAAAAAAAAAAGGTAAGAAAGAGACAGAGTAGTTCAAGGGGTCAGGTTTTTTCTGAAGCTAGCATACTTCATATGCTCTGAAATTGCGACTACCCCAAAAAGGAGCTTTCTTTTATATGTCAGCAAAACAAAAGGTCAGCCTATTGAAATATTGGTCAGGTCTGACTTTCTTCTATTAATAACAAGTAGAGACACATTTTTTAAAGTAATAGTTAAATAAATGACCACATGTCTGCAATCATTTCGACTTAAAATGTCAACTGGATTTGAGATGCCATGTGCATTTAATCAATGACTCTGCACTGTAATATAAATATTACTTTGGTTTGACTGCACTGTGTGGCATAAATCATAATTCAGTGAGATGAGTATATTTAATTTTCTCTACAGATGGCTGTTAACGGCAATACCTATTAAACCAGCACCCAGCAGCACTCTGGAGTTAAGGAATCTGTCAAAAGTCCCTTTCAATATCATTTCTCTGTTAATTGTTGTCTCTCCTCCTAACCCCTCCATTTACCACGGTCATGTTACAAGAACTACTGATTCAGAAAATCAGCAAAAACCTGTGGTTTCTTTTATTATCAAGGTAGATCTTATACTCTGCACTGTATTCCTGAGCAAAACATTGTATTTATGGTTAAAATGCAGCACAGGAAGCCTTAATTCAAATTTTTGTGGGCATGTTTTTAAACCTTCTAGGACCTTTAATCATAATGCATCTGAACTACCTACAGAAATACCCAGTGTACCACAATTTCTATAGAAAACATGGAATTCAAGCTTTATCCTCAGCTAGATTTTAGGAGGATTTTAGAGCAAGTAACAGCCAACTGTAGTGAATGATGGATGAAGACAGTGCAACAGTGTTCAGCATTCCTCAAGTATACACTCTGCTTTCTAGGACTCTTCTTGCAGAACACATTTCTTGGGAGATTAGAGACAGCCACTTAGAAGAAATACCTTCAGAAAATACTGGGAGTTTACTTTTAGGAGCTGTGGCATGAACAGAGGTCAGTATTAAATAGGTGAGTATCCATTCAAGTAGAATTTAAAGTTCATCCTCACAGACAAAGCATGCTGCCTTTTTTGTTGTTGTTGTTTTGCTTAGTAATGACTTGAATAATGATATTTCAACTTGAAGTGAACATGCAAGTTTTTCACAAAAAGCATGCTCCTTGCAAACAGTTTGTAATTTCAAGTCCTTTTAAATAGTCAGAGGGAACTTTCTGCTCTGATCTGTTAAGTAAATATAAATCTTGTTATCCAAGTTCAGTAATGAGAGTGAGGGGTCTATTCTTCACTGCACTTGCATACATCTAACGTTAATGAGATTTATGCATGCATATTAAGGGGAGAACAGATGCTTAATTAAACAAATCAGCCTTTAGTAGGCAGTCTGCATGATCATTTTTAGTACAAAACCCCCTTATTTTCTCTGCTTTATTCTGACTATGAATGCAGCCAAGGAGGAATTAATATGGTGGAGGAAAAGAAAAAAGTCATACATGTAAAATGAAATATTTGGGTTTTTTTAGTTTAAAATACTTGACAAATCTGAGATAGATTAAATTGACTAGACATATTCTCTCTCTCATGTTCTTATGCTCTTTAAAGGAAAGTGGAATTTTATTTACCAATTTACCTAAATGAAAAGTGGGAATTTTATTACGCAAAAGGAAATCAAGGCCTCTAAATAACTCATCTGCCTCATTAACTGATGCTGTCTTTCAAATACACATGATCCATCTCATACAATTTTGCAACTGAGGACAAAAAAATCTAAAATAACTTTAGCCTAATTAAAATATAATTTAATCTCGCTGTGGGTTTTTTTTATGTCAATGTTCATATTGATTTCCAGCATCGTACACAGATAAATACATTAAAAAGTTATACACACCACCTCTCTCCAACAAATCACATCTTTATTATTTGCTCCTTCTTCATATACTGCTACCTTTTCTTCTGTAACACTCAACTTCTAAGGGCAACAGAGTAGGAAAAGAAAAAAATCTCTCCATAAGTTATCATAGTGCCATACTTAATGGAAGTCAATATCTGTATATTATGCTATCTACTCTGCAATACCATTACAGGCTCAACAGTGCTGGTTGTAAAAAGTATCATTCTGAGCACAAGGCCTGTAATAGTAGTAATGAAAAAAGGGTCATTTCTGTCTTTCAACTGGAATGAAAAATTAAAATCACTAAGGCACTTAGCTCAAAGGAAAATTGGCAAATTAAAGGGACAAAAAATAAAATATTCATGGCTCATATTGTGAAATGGAAGGTAAATAATTTAAGATGAACTATTATGTGGGAAATTGCACTCTTTCTGAGGAGCAAAAAGCAAATCTAACTAATACACACATATATATATATTCCTGCTTCCTGGGCTCGGAGTTATACGTATATGTGCGCAAATATGCAAGTCATGGTTGAAGTACGACACTGCTGGGGGATAGACATTTTCTCACCTATACTAATTTTTAAAATATTTTCCAGCAAAACAGTCAAGTTGACAAGCACTGCTTTATATGAAGAAGGTTGGCTGTTTTTTCTTCCAGAGTCCAGCCTAGAAGTGAAGACTGAATGAGAGAGCACTCTGGTTGAGCACAACTCTACTCTGAGTCACCAATTACATATTTGCTCTTAGGATTTTTATGCCACACAAAAGAATTATGACTTCAGCCTCCTGGTCTCTGCCTGGGGGAGCTACCTATTAAAATGCCATCGGTGTGGCTGCAGTCCACTAGCTATCTTACCTTCATATCCATAAAACTGAAAGGGCTGGCCAGAATTTTTACAATCTCTATTTGGAAATGGTAGAGAGAGCCATAGACTTATGTATATTATGCTCCAGCACTGTAACAACTGCTATGGGATTAGGATACAGAACTGCACTGCACGGCAGAGGTCACATTTCCCTGGTGATTTAAAGGTTCAGTCTTCTGCCAACTCAATTTAGAAACACAAAGTCTACCTTTATTAGAAGAAAATATTTTGATAGTTTTTCAAAGCATGGCAATTCAATAACTACAGACCACAAATTTAAAATCTGGAGTTCATCACCTAGCAAACTGAGGAATAATTTTTTAATCTATTTTGTTAACCTCTTGGCTAGATCAGCTTCGCATCCTTGGTCCTAAGTGACAATACATTTTGCATTAACCTTCAGCATCAGGGATTTCTAACACCCTGCACCAATGGGTTAATTACCCCTTCCAAACAGCCTACAGAGCCCTCCCGACAAAGCTGTTGCCTGTTCTAAACAATGACACTACACACTACCTTTTTTCAAAGGCACAAATACGCTGTTTCACTACAGTGTTTCTCCGGAAAATACTGAACACCTTCAAAAAGAAGTACAGGGAAGCTCATTTGGTCATTGTCCAGCAGCTTTCTAAGACTCACGGTGCCTGGGAAGAATCAGTCAGCCCGATGTGAGAAAAGGGATGAGCCAAGAATCAAATGTGGCATTGTGCAATCTCGCTGCACTCGTGCACAAAACTCAGTATTATTTCTGTTCTGAAAAAGATTCAGCGTAGATGCTAGACACTAGCCTTTCCCTGAGACTGAAGTATACTTTTAGTCACAGCTCCAGTAATGAAAGCATTTAATTTTGATTTGTTTTCTTGATACAGAGTATCAAATTACTGTTCTGTCTGTTGTCTAGTGGTGGGTTATTAGTGAACACTGACAGCATGATGTTCCAGGAAACATCAAAAAGTAAAACATAATGCTCCTTGGCCAATGTTACACAAAAGCAGTTAAGACTCAACTTCTGTTGTTCTTTGGTACAGCATATATACACCTTCAGAACTAAAGCAGGCAATATATGCATCAGAACCCACCAAGGAAACAAAACCGTGCCCTTCAGCACCACAGTGAAATATGGATTTGGATTACAGAGACATTAACCAGTGTCATCAGCATTTCAAACCTCCAGTACATTAACCTACTTTGCCCAAATGCCACAGCCATTAATATGCTGCAGTCAAAAATTTCAGTTAATACTGAGTGAAAAAACAGGTCTTTTAAAAAAACAATGATTACAAAAATAAAAGCATGATTTCTTGATGGTCTCCCTGAATCACAGCCACCTAAATAAAGCTTCAATCAAGGGAAAGCTTAGCAGGAAAGCAATCATTCTTCTTTTTGTATGTGTAAAAAAAGACCAGGAACTACAAGTAAATAGCAGCTGAGCAACAGATGAGGCACTAAGTGAAATCTGTTAGCAACTGCTAACAGCTTTGCTATTTTCTGTTGTTAAATTAAAAAAAAAAAAGGCAAAAAACCAATGCAGTAGCAATTCCAATATGTTCAAAAATCTCAGATGCAAAAGACTAAAGCTCAACAATTCTTGTACTAGAGCTGAACACTTGGATTTGGTTTTAATATCTAGAAATGCTTTGTTATTGATTATAAAGCAGAAGCCAGCCAATTCACATGGCCACTATCAAGGTAAAACTTACAGCTGTATGTGTGACCCAGCAAACATAGCACAAAAATCCCACCGTAGACAAGCAGGACAGTGCCCGCAGCTGTTTTAGTCTCAAATTCTATTTTCTTTTGTCCTTTACACCTGACCCCATGTCATTCACCAGAAAATGCATGTGTCTTAATTAGCACTGAGCTTTCTGGCAAGATCTCTCTTTTTCATTGTCCTTCTGGTCCTGGAGCTTTCACCACAGATGCTCAATTCCTACTTATCTCAAGCCAATTTTGACATGGGTTCAGCAAGTCTGTTTTTCTGTTTGGATGCATCCTACAGCACAGCAGAACCGTGCAGGCACAGCTGAAATAGCTCTGAACAGAGCTGCCCATGAACTACAAATGGCATGGACATACCAGAGCAGGGCTTCCAGGTAGGATTCGTCACATGGCTGCAGTCACCAGACTAGGTGAAAAAATTCAGAACCTCACCTGGTCCCAGGAATATATTTCCTCTTCTCACCCCTGCCATTTGCTTTTATGACTTTCTTTCCTTGGCTTTGTCTCTCCTGTCAGTCTAACAAGGGCTCTGTTCCTCCTTTTGGTGGTCTCACAGTACAACCACCATCATACCTACAAAACGCACACTACGGTTTTCTTTCTCCACCAACCTTTCTGCTCCATTAGAGTGCTTACATTTCTAATGCCCCCCTGTGTGGCAGGTTCCCTTTCTGATTTAAATTCATCATGTCAAAAACTGGGCTCATCTCAGTTTCCAAATACTTCTCTCTACTTCTTTCTCTTAAGATATCAAGAATTAGGAGCTACCTTGCCTGCTGCAGAAGCTCACAACTTTTGTCATCTTAAACTTCTCTCTTTCATTCCACAGATGTTCTACCAATAAAACATGCCAGTTTCATTCCCACAACGTCACAAAAAAATCTGGATGTTTCTTTCCATCCATGTTGCTAAAATACTTATCATTCAAATGTCCTCCCCATCCCCCCTGACACTCCTCACCCTTCACATCAGTGCAAGATTCCAGTTCGAAAAAATACCTCTTGAATTTAATATTTAGTTGGTATTTGACCTGCTCTAAATTCCACTGTTAGTTCCCTATTATTTCTTTTAAAAACATTCAGATCAATTGGTTTTGTATTTCATTTCATACGTGCCAGTTTCTGTCTGAAAAAATACCAGCCTGGATTTGCTCATCTTGCCCAGGACATATGGTCCCAATTCTTTTGTAAACTTACACTGGTTGCTCTTGTTAAAGCTCTTCTTTACAGGTCTGCACCCTTCTTTCACTTATCATCATGGCTAGGATTTCCCAATACTCTCACCTTTTCGGGAAGGAATTTCTTTTCAAGTTTTATAAATTCTGGAAAGAAATACCAACAAGGACACAGAACCTCTAAAAACCTCCCAGCTGAACTGTTAATTCTTACCTACTTCTCTGTTTATTACAATGTGTTGCTTCCATCTTTGTTGTTTTGTTGAGATTTTCAGTGGTGTGGGATAGAAATTCCCATTCTATGCTGCCATACAGATAAATATTATTAACGTTGTCAGCTGGGAAGACTATCAATCTAAACCACAGACAAGCTTATGGAAAGAGCAGATGTATAAACCTTGTGTACTACCAAAATGTGGGATATATTCTGAAAGAAGGAATCGCTCCAACTGGTAACGGGTTGTTCCCAGCTTTGCACATTGACCATTATGAGAGCCTGTGAATTATGTTAGCTTGTTTTGGATTCTGATGTCACTCCATGTTCCTTCTGGCTCAGATATAACACCCCTGTAAGATTTTACAATCCAAACTCTGAATCTGCTATGTATCTTTGATGCATGAAACAGTACTCGTCCTTTTGTCAGACCTCTGTGCCACTCTTCTTTCCTACTCACGTCAAAGAGCTAAAAGGAATGAAAAGAGATATAAAGCTGAAGACACAAGAGTTTTTGAAGTCACTCTCCTAATTATTCAGTTTTTGACTACCCTTCCATATTCAATCCTATTTCTCTAAACAGTATGAACACAAATACACGCACAATGCACAAGTGTGTGTACACGCCCCCTGTGTTCCTGAAGAGCCCATCTGAGAGCAGACTGGTATAGCCAGGTCCATCTTATGAATGCTAACAACAACTGTTGAAATCATGCAAATTTGGCACACAGGCATGCCTGGATGTTTCTGACAGTGGCTCCACAGTGTTCAAAATTGACAGGGCAATTGCTGATACATGGAACAAAATCAGCTAAAACCTTCCATGTTAATGTAAGACAGGTAATCTTACTCTAGAGAACACAGTGACAGAAAGTTGTACGGCAGGTTCAAACGTTACGTGTCCTACTGAAGACTGTGATCAGTGAATCAGTGAATTTCTTAGATTACTAGTTAAATGTATCCTTGCCTAAACAATGATTGTGGGTTTTGTATATATGTGTCCTGTCTACAATACAGCATGACAAGAAACACCAATCGCCTCCTAAAGCCAATGTTAAGTGCTCAGGACCATAAGTAACCACATGGTTACTTATGTGCGTCCTTCAGTTTAATCTCCTCCACGTCACCAAAAAATTTCATCACACACCCTGTATTGAATGCAAAGAGCTACTTAAACTGAAACACTTAAACCCTCTACAGAGTCAACAGGTACCGGAGTGAAGGGTGGCAGCAACCAGTGCCTACAGCAGCAAAGGTTCCAGCAAGTACAAGGAAACAGCCTGAAGAACTCAGATGACTCCAGGGTATACAGAGCCACAGCAGAAATCCAAACACTTGCATGCTGGGCAGGGAGGACACTGAACTTTTGTTCACTGTAGGCAATGGCTGAAGCCATGAAGCAAAGATTTTATCACAGGTAGTGGCTTTCAGCAACAGCAAATGCTAGTAGACCTTTAGCAGTAACACAAGGAATTCTGCTCTCCCAGCAGCTTGTGAAGGAAGCAGATAAGCAAGGGAAGAGAAGGCAAAGATCTGTCTGTGGGAGCAGGATTTGTATTACTCAGAAATACTCCCCACAAATCCTTCCCCACTGATACATGCTTGCTTTAAGCCTAAAACCTTGAATCTTTTATGACATATGGGAATGCATTTCAAAGGCACAAAAAGACATTTTGTCTGCCAAATGTCTTCTGCCGCAGTTACAAGTTTGGTGTAAAAGTATAAACTGCTTTCTTTTTCAATAACATAAACATTATTTGAGTCCAAGTGAAATAATTTTTCCACTACTTTATGAGAGCATCGGCTGTTTCCTATCTTATAGTTAGAACGGGTGGCTGTTTTGCTTTGTAAAATGTCATACCTCAACATGACACCAAAGCCTTTCTTCTTTTTCTTTTCTGGATCTTCATTTTCTTCCTTCTTTTTCTTCTCTTTGATTTTGGATTTGCCTTTTTTCTTCTCTTTCTCCCTACTTTTTTTGTCTTTTTTTGCTTTGATTTCTGCATCTTCTATTTCAGGGTTCCCTGGAGGGGCAGATTCCACATTTTGAGCTTCTTGACCGCAGTGAGAGCTCTTATCAGAGCCACCATCTGCACAGAATGAAAAAGAAGCAGTGAGGATGGCTACGGGCCACTGAAATGCAAACATGTGAAATACAGCGAGAGTGTCTTCAGAGAGCTCAAATGACTCACAACACTTCCCCATTTAATTGAATAATTTAAAAAGCAGACTAAACAGATCTAGTGGATTCAAACAGATTTGTATTGCAAATTAAAGACAGAATTATTTTAATGAATTGTTTTCTAGTTATGGTTCCTGATATAAAAATCCCAAAACAGTAAAGCACTGTACTATTTGAAATCTAGCTTGCTAACCTCCATCAGCTCAAGAAAACCATGTGCTGCATTTCAAACAGAGAGCTTACTTCAACAAGAGATCCTGGTGACTGGCATAACCACCCTGTGTAACAAAATGACTTCATTCCCTCCCTGGACTCTTTCTATTTTAGTGGCTGAACAAGAAATGGATAAAATGTTCTGTTTGGCTGGAAAAGAGCCGTGTTCTTTCTGCTGGGGGGCTCAGGATCCAAGTCTTACGCTCCATACTAAAGGAGATGTATTTCCAGACTGGGGTCTATAAAACCCAGTGACAGAATGAGCAGCAGGGTGCTATCAATACACTCTGCCTTATCTACAACATGAAACAAATTTCCTGGCTGGAAAAGGGGGAATTGTAAAACAAGAGAGATAATTTTTAATGTAATCTGAAGAAAGCAGCTGTTTCTTGAAGTTGAAAAACATAATTATTTAAGGATTGAGTTCTAAATCCTCCAACCCACCCCTGCCCCAAAGGAGATCAGCGAAAGACTTTACACTAAATCCAGTCAAGGTTGGATGGGGTACTGCAAAGACAGCTCTATTCAGTGGAAGATGTGAACAGCTTTTAAAATGTGATCATCTTCAATTGGACTAAATCACTTGCTCATGGTGCTCTATCGAGGTGGCCCTCGGCAGTGCTAAGTGAAGGTGGCTCCCTTCACTGGCACTCAGCCAGTGCCATCAGCAACATACCCTCTTCTCCATCCTCAGGTCCATCGTAAGACTTGTCAATGGCAGCTCGGAAGCTCTCATTGCATCCCCGACCCCGCACCACGTGAGGCCTGGGTCTGTGAAAAGGGAGCTCATTCTTCCTTACTTCAGCCACAGCAGTCTGAAGACTCTCAAGAGAACTGGACTTCTTTAATCCCAGAGTAGGACCAAAATCTTTGCCAGAAGACTCTAGAAAACAAAGGGTTAAGTTTTTATACCAAAAACCACACAGAGAAATTAAACTAGTCAGATACATTTAATTGTGTACTTTATTACTTGGGGCCTTTGAAATAGTATGCAATCAATGTAATTTGTTCTAAAAATAACATCAAGTTAAACCTAGTTCAGCAGATATCCCCATTCAGACGTGGAGGGAATGGCACATAATTTACCGACCTGACAAAGTGATGGGCGATGGCTGGCTCGCTCTGTGCCACTGTAAAGCCCACACCAGTGATGAGAATGGGGCTGCTTCCTCCACCTTTGCCAGTGATCTCCAACTGGACATTGCTATCAGTCTCAAGGAGAGCGTTATCTTTGGCCTCACATAAACAAACACTGCTACACAACAAGTGTTTTGCTTTTTAGAAGGAGATAGGTTGGATGAATGGTTGGTATTTTCAAACATGTTTCTCCTGAGAGAAGATGCGTTATTAGTTCTCTTGAAGTTTTACCCAACCTTTTTCTTCAAGTTGAAACTGGCGCTATGATACCAACGCGCCACAGCAGCTTTTTCAAGAAACAAGCAAAGCATAGGTAAATGTAAACGTTAACAAGTGAGGTTGCTGTTGCTGCCTCGTTCCCTGATTACAGGCTTAAGGAAGCACTTTGCAGAAAAACAGAGGAGATACTGAGTGTCCCAAACCTTCTCCCTCTTTAAACGCTTGACTACATGACCTTAGAAAGGCTTTATTTTGTGGCAGCATTTGTGTTAATTAGTATTAATAAAACGATAGTGGAATAGGTAAAGAACAAAATTCAATGAATAGATGCACTCCAATCAATGAAGAAATTCACAGCTTAATTTAAAAGCCTTTGTAGCATCTACTTAGTTTTTATATGGCAGAACAGTAAATGTGTCACAGAAACACTGAGTAAGACAATTTGCCTTGCAATATGCCTTCTGTTTTTGAGAATTCAGGGGCTTTTGCTTTCAACTTTTAAGTAGTACTAACAAAAGCAACAGGAGAACAGAACAGAAGCCCTTCACCTACGTGTCCATTCTGTCATGCCTGAAGGGATTCGAGGGTCACAGAAAAGACAGATACGTTAGTACGATTTGCTGTGATTTTAGCAATCCTAGAGCGCAAGTAATCCTGAACAGCATGTTCAGCGAATTCTTAAAAGTAAAAAAACTGAGAATTGGCACCAAATAGAGACTTGTCAGTAGTGCCTACATAAAGCAATTTACACTTCCTGTACCTGCAGACTGATATGTAGCTGAAAACAAGTGGGGGACTGGGTGTGTGTGTGGAGACAAACAGGTTTAAGGGAAGCCGGGCTGCTCCATCACACAGTGCAACCTTCTGCTCGCTAATTGCCATTCTGGAGACTACCATTATTGACAATTTAGCAAGTGCTACGGCAGAGTTAGAGGAATGACCCGCATAGAACATAAAGATGTTAAAAATCACTAACAGCTTGTGCATCAGTAGGAGGCACTGTGGTGCCTACCCCAGGCTGAGAAGCAGAAAGACCAAGGGACAAAATAACGGTGTGAAAAAAGGCCAAGTGATAGGCAGTGACCAGCAGAGAGGAAGCTCTCTCAAGTTTCAGTCACCAGCCAGCCTCGGTGGGCTGTTTGGCAGGACACAGGGCACAGCAGCCCACCGGCAGGGCTGCTGGCCCCGGGCAACCCAGCACGCAGCCAGCCTGGGCTGCAAGCGGGGGCTGCGGTCTGGGGGCCAGGCTCCCGGGAGGAGCACACACCGGGAATGGCTTCCAGGTGACTGCAGAGGCTGCAGGGAAGGGCTGGGCACATCCCTGCCTCCGGCGGTCCCATGCGGGCCCACGGCTTTGGGAGGTCCAGCAGCCAGTGCTGACTCCAGACTGCTGCTACCGCGGCCTGGCTGGCCAGAAAAGTACAGAACTGTGCACGCACACCCCCCAGGGCAAGCTGTACTACACTCAATTACTGCTCTAAGCTCCATCACCTGAAAAAAAAAAAAGTCTCAAGTTAAGTGCTGGTTACAGCCTGTTTTATAGGAAGCTGAACCACTTCCTCAGACTGGAAGGCTGCAATGCATGAAGGCCATTCCTAAGAAAATCAATCAGCAGCTGAAGTTTGGAGCGACGCACTCACGTGCCACATGTAACAGACAGCAAGCTGTGAGCTCAGCGTCCCCACACACACTGCAACTCAGCCCTCGGACAGCCGAGCACACTGAGGTGTCCTCACTTACTCAAAAACTTACTGAGAACCCTGAGAACAGCTTGGTATTGAGCATCCAGCTGACCCATTCTAAGGCTGTAGTAATTTAGTATGAAATTTCACTAACAACTGTAAGAACTTCGTATTTATCTACAGTTCAGCTTTTATTCCTTTCCCCCCCCTTTCATTATAGAGCTGCTTAATCACATATTAGAGCACAGCTCAAGATACAGGAGTGAAAAAGCTTCCCTAAGCAGGGAGACCTGTCCCCTTGCTTTCTGAGCCAGCATCTATTGCTGGATGCTTTCCAGAAAAAGGCACAAGACTGCATAATAGACAAGGACTGCATCCCAAAATGGGAAATTTCCTTCCCCTGCCCATGCCAGTACCTTTTTCATTTCTGCAGACCTGCTGTAAGCCTGAAAACGTGATTATTTATCTTGTGGGTAAAAAAACCCCAAACCAACAAATAAACAACAAAACCTCTCTCTTATATTTTACAAGTTATTAACAAGCATTTCTGGGGATACATGGTGTGTGTTTATATCTAGCCTTACCTGGATTTTTAATACAAAACCACAGTTTGACAATAAGAAATTCAATTGCTCACTGTGTTAAAATGTTTCTTTTTATGGATTTTAAATTCTTGAGCTCTCCTTTTACTGCTTCTTGTAGAACAATGATAAAAAGCCAACTGAAGCATCCACTTTATTGTTTTTATAAATGGTGAATTACTTTATACATCTCTGCTGAATTTATAAGAGAAAACAACAGCTGACATCACTATCTGCCTAGACTGGCTGAAATCAAATTGCTGGTTCTTAGATGTTATCTGTAATTGATCATCCTTTAACTGAAAGATGGTGTTACACACACTTTAATTTTCTGCTCAATGCCAACATGGCTAACACAGATTTTTTAATTCTTAATGTACCGGTAAAAGGAAAAATGCTTTCTGTTCTTTTATTGCTATAATTATTATTAGTCAGGTCTTTCCAAGATTATCTTTTTCCCACATCTGCACATTCCTTCCTTTTTTTTTTATAACCCAGCTGAAGGAAATATGCCAAAAGCAAGACGTCAGTCATGAAAATCAAAGGGGAACAAATGACACAGCATTGTGGGCAATGCAAGCCACCCCAAAGGCAGGTTCAGAGGGAATCAAAATGAAGAGAAGCCATGAATCACTGTCACTCTGTATGAAATACAACTCCCAAGACATCCTAAAGAGTAAACATTTTATACATTTATCATTAACTTTATTTTCTAGATAATGTTTCTTCTTGAAAACCCAAACTACAGGAATATGCCTAAAGGAGAATATTTAGAGGAACAAATTTATGTGAGCTAGACTAACTTACTATTTCCATTTTGAAAGACATAGTGTGGTAAAAAAAGCTATAAAGGAAAAAGAAAGGAAAGCATCACTGAGACTAAGAAAATACAATAAACACAAATAATTTGATTTTTTTTACCAGTGCCCTAAACACACACAGTCCCGGTTCCTATTGCATTACACATAGCAGAGGTTCCTGTGGTACTAGGGAAGAGAAAATAGTTATGAAAACAATGAGTGTTTGACCCTGTGGATACCAGAATGCTGGAGAGAACCTGGGAATGCTGTCAGCAGGCAAACAACTGTCTGAGCATGAAGCACCGATGGTGGCTTCTTCAGTGGCAGGACTCAGAGTGAGAGATGCCAGCAGCTCTGAAGGAAGCAGGTACAGCTCAGTGCCTGCTCAGCTTTGGACACACACCTCGAGTAACGTTCAGGATGTTCAGCTTGGGCTCACTGAGCTCACACCTATCCCCAACTAACCAACTCCTCACACTTACAAGATTGCAACATCATATGGTGACTTAAATTACTTCACGTTCCATTCTTTCTTAACCATTTGTTTAATGTCGTTTCATTTATTTCTGCTAGGATTCACAGTACGCACAACTAACAAAGGATTTTTTTCCTCTCACTTATATTTTTATATTCAGATACTCCTTCAATCATCCACCAATTCAATGCAGAGAATGATTTAGGAAGAAGGAATCTGAAAGTCATTACATCTTTTAACTTGTGATTTTCAAATGAAGAGCTTTAATATAACATTTCTTTAGAAAAAAAGTCTTAGAGCACACGGTAGCTTTTTCTTCAACATTAATTTATACAGGTGACATAGAAAAGATTAAGGGCTCAATGAAAACCAAGAGAAGAATCACTATCTCGCACTTACATATTAAAGACAAGATATATAGTTTCGCTCATTTAATACTTCCACCTAAGCATTCCAAATAATAAGCAGAAATACTGAACACAGAACAACCCTTCAACTGACAGAAAAACAAAATCTAATAAAGAGAAATCAAAGCACAGGAGAATTTAACATGTTCTCTGATTGTAAGAGACAGCTACATCTTCAGATTTACAGATATTTCAATCTATTTTACTACATATAATGATTGCAATTCAGCCCTCATTTGCACAAACTGCAGTTTCAGCTATGAATAATGACAGATCACAATTTGGGGCCCAGAAGGTACATTGAGCCTTAGCCAGCTGAAAAGGAAATGCTTGGAATAAGGTAGCCATTAGGCAAGAAGTGAAAATGCACTACTGTCATCTTAGAAACACATGCTGGTGTCGCTGTTTTCTACAGTCTTATCACTAACAAACAACAACGCTGCAATGAATACATGCTAATATTTCAAAAAGAATATGTATGGCATTTAACATCTCAAAAATGCTAACAAGTTTCCCAGTGCAGCAATATTAAAGCTAAGAATTAGAGGCAAAGGCAGAGGTTCAAGCAAAAGCCTCAGTGAAGGGGGACGTGCACTTCCAGGTTGGTGAAGAAATGCCAGACAAAATGCAGCCAAGCCTGTCTTTGCAGAGAAACCCTCTGATCTCATCTACTGAAATAATTATTCCTCTTCATCTGGTTACAGAAGTCTACCCTCTCACACAACCTTCCAGTTCACAGCATAGCTCTGCATCCAGGGCAGTTTTCCTAGACATCTGGATATCTCTTTCTCCAGCAGATTAGTGCCCTTCCTCTAGCTGGTGCAAACTGAAGCACTTGTCCTCCAAAAAAGTCCCAATATGAATCAAGCTACCTATCTTGAACAAAGCAGGAGCCTTCTCCTCAAGGATATTTATGTATAAACTGACTTTAGATATAGCTGTTACAACCTGATAGAGGATAACTGCGATAGGAGAAGCAATGCAGACAGGAAAAAGTCCAGTTTTTAGAAAACAGGATTCCCCAATGGTTTCAGACACCTTGTAAATTGATCAGTCTGGAACGGAGTAGTAGCAAAAAAATTCCAGTGCCCTGTGATTGCTTTATTTCTACTTCCACACCCGCCCTCTGAAAAGGTCAAACATTTAAATCCAGCTTTAAAAGACTGGGAAATGTGACACTTTCTGAGACTAATTGATATAAATTATGCTTCTCAAACTAAACCAACATTTTTGTTCCCAGGCCAAAGTTTAACATGAAGTAAAGAGTCCTTGCACTAATATTTAAACAAAGTCACTTCTGACAGTATGAGGCTACTATCAAGAGCCCTACCTTTGTTCTGAGGGACAGACAGAGAAACTTCTTCAGTACCAGCCAAAACTTACAATAAAATCATGGTTATGGTCTATTTTGTTAAGTCTTAAGCCTACTTTGAAATAAGCTGCTGAATTATTACTCAATCTTACTCATCAGGTCTGAAATAATATTTTTAAAAATTACTAATTTAAATCAGAAGTAACTAAGTAGAAAGATGCAAGAAGTTGATATTAAGCTTTGTGTTATTGTCACTAATTTAAAGCTTTTTTGAGGTTTTTTACATGTGAATGCAGAAAGAAATTTTAAACAATCATAGTATTTATAATTCAATGAGTGTTATGTCATTTTTATGCATCAATTTTTGGCCTGGGCACATTTTTATAAATACTTACATAAGCTGCATGTTAAAGATTGCTTTAAGCGTTGTTTGGCAATTAATTTAGGCTAATGAAACAAGGATGATGATTATTGTATTTAAAAAAAAAAAAAAGTCAAGGCAGCAAAGGAAAATACATTTCAACATCAGCAATTTACCTTGCAGTTAAAAAAAAAACCCCAACTTCCTTATCTGTGAGCATTAAGAAAAGAGAGATTTTTAACAAAATAAGAATCTCTTTTCCCAATCATGGAGTTGCTTTTGTACACTTGCCCTCACTTTGATCAGTGAATCCTACATGCCTGAGATATTTATGAGCTCTTTTTATTGCTAACCCCACCACCACCGAGCTGCCCAACAGCCGCTCTAATTTAAGATGCTCTAAATATTGTTGCCATGGGTGACACATGAACATGGAGTAAGGCAAAGCTCTGCTAATAAAAAGGCTTTCACAGCATTTCAGTCCTTGCTCATAAGTAAAGTTAAAATTTATGGCTTTTAAAATACTGGATCTGAGAGAGGTCAGGTTAAATGGCTGCTAGTAATAAAAGGAATCAATATGCCACAGCATCTGAAGCAGCCAGCAAACTAAATAAACACTTCATCCAAATCCACTTGGCCCTGAATTAAAAGAACATAAAATACTGTATTTATTTTGTTTGCCCTCCACCAGCCTGTAGTTTGCATCGCTACATCCGCTAGAATTTTACACAGAGCAAGCAACAAGCATATGTTGGCCAAACAGCAATTAAACTGTGTGTCAAGGCTAGGAGCAATTAACTGGGCATTAACCTTATCAGGGAACCACTTCTGGATTAGCCAGCTACAAACAGGCAAACATCTCAGTCTGGGAAGATTCTGCAACGTGTATTTACAAAAGCTTCAGAGGACTCAGACTTTCTGTCTCAGGCCCATGCACAGTAAATGAGCCATTTCCAGTAATAACCTTTAATTCATAAACCCTGAACAAAACCAGAATCACCTTTTCCAGTGATTAGTGTTTCCTATTAGCATAGGGATGCAAAACAATTTGTTCCTTCCAGCATTAAAAAATAAAGCAGACCAAAAGAAGCAGTGAACTTGCATCTTTCACTCCTCATCTACGTTCGGTTTGGTTCATAGGTTGACTTTCCAGAGAATTTATGAAAATCTATTTTCTTCTGTTGATCAATTTGTATTTCAAAGTGCATAGGTTACTTTTCAGTTTGAGAAGTTAAGGCACGTTTTGCTCGAAGCTGCCAGCAGAAAACCTATAAAGAAGTTAGACATACACCTGTAATCAATCTATCTCTATTACAACACAAACACAAAGGTCATTCACGAAGTCATGCATATTTTTGAAATTGCTTTGTTTATGAGTTTAATAATATTTGTCTTGAAACAGTTTTGAAAACTTCATTTCAAAAATCCAACTCTTAAATGGGAATATGCAGAATTTTGTCAAACCTACTATTAACTAAGAGAAAGAGTTATCCGACACAGCTGAGATTCAAAATCCCTGCAGAATCTGAAAGGATTATGAAGGTTTTCAGGAAAAGTCCTCAGCAAAGGTTCCTTTTTATTTCACACTGAGGTTTTAAAGATCATTTGAATGCTTATAAAGTTGATAGCAGTATTTTATTACAGATTCCTCAAAGCTGAATTCATAGTTGTAGCGATACTGGGACTTTAATCAAGCTTAATTTTACATGCTTCAGTTTTTTTTCTCTTTTTTTTCCCCCCCTCAAACTATCCTCTGAAACTGTGCTGAAACCTCTTCACCTGCTCTCATTACGGAGATGAAGATTGTTTTTCAAAGAATACAGCTCCCTCTTGCCACATCAGAATAACTAAAGTGGAAAAAATCCTTCCATCTGGGTAATAATTTTTCCCCCTCTATTCACCAATAACTCAAAATAGACTGAAAGGAAACCTTTCAAGCTTGGCATGCAAGTATGCTGTGATCCAGATCCTTCACTGCAAATTTTAGGCGAGGAAAGCTTGATCTTCACATCTACTTTCCATGTTATTCTAACATTAGCTGGATCTGCGTAACCTTGTATTTTCAAGGCTTTCTCCTACAGAAATGAATCTTCAGGAAAAACAAGTCCAATTCATGGAGCAAATGACAAGGGAGACTTCCTCTAAAGAGCTCCAGCAAAGGATTTTGCTAAACTGTTCTGCAGCGTGCAGACTCACACCCAATAACATCTGGCTGTCTTCTGAGTCTTCAACAGAGATGAGTCACAACTCAATTACACTGTTACACTCCCAGCCCTGCTTAAAAGAAAACCCCAAACCCAACAAAATACTACTTTAGCTGTACTGGTTAACTTTAATGCCTAGCCTGTTCAATTTTCTGCATTACACTTCATATATGTTTCAGCATCTGTAAGAAGTTTGCAGCTCCCTTGCTAGGTATGTCATGATGCGCCATTTTAATGGAGAGGCTGCATTAAAAAAAACCCAAAAAAAACCCACTGGCAAGGATAAAAGATATCTTAAATAAAGACCATTTCATAAATCTGTGTTTTTTGAAAACTCGTTACAATCTTAGATGCTTAATAAATGTGCACCTAGCATTTAATATCCCTCAGGGATATTAAAGGAACCTCCCCAGATCTCTAAGTTTGGTGTTTCCTGCAGCAATTTTCAGTATTCTCAGGATAGTATACTATCAATTACCAAGTTATGTATTTAGGATCTTTTCAATATTCACTTCTGCATTAGTACAATGTGTTTAAATAGCAAATTATGAAAGCTAATAGGATTGCTTCACGGAACAACTTAGAATATGATTTAAACAGCAAATCAATACAAACTTTTCTTACTCATTTGTCTCACCTGTGTACAAGTAACAATCCTCTGTTCCCTTTAACTAGCCAAAAAAATGGAGAGTAGTACACGCACGCACGCACAACATGGCACCAGACTGCTGAAATGTGGTGTCAAAACAGAAAAAAAATCCAATTCTTCTTCGTGATGTCCCTTATCAACCAATGCAGACATTTCTGGAGAAATTACTTGACTTCCTATCCTAAATTATGATCAAAAATTCCAAATGTCCTCGGGACGGTAAGCAGTACCCACAGTGATACTTCAACCAGGACAGCTTGCTTAAGCACAGTCAAATGACATTTTAATACAGACAAACCCAAGATAGCATATCTTAGAAAAATAAAGGCTTCCTCTGAGCTGGGACTCAATATTACCAGAAAACACATCATTCTGTTCAGTGATCCCATACACTCTTGAAGAACGAACCAGTCTAGCTACAAGTAGATCAGGATGATCCAGTCCTTAGATAATCAGATGCTTGATCAACTCTGTCAGAAAACTGAAACAGTGCCACGGATAAGGTGCAAAACTCAGTGTCCAATTTCATCTACTTCAGCTACTTGGTGGTTGGATCCTTGGACAAAATTTCAAAACCTGCTATTATAAAGGCAACTTTTCAACAGAAACAGGCAGGTTTTTCAAAGAGACAGCAGCCCAATCAAAATACATCAAGTACAGTGAAATAGCCTCAATTAACCCTGAACTCTAATCTTTGTGTGGACAGTTGACAGCAACTGCAATTTTCAAGAGCCTTAATCCAAGATCAAGGCCTAGGTATGCTCAAGGGACTCCAGAAGCAGGACAGGTACGTTAATTTTCAGTCTGGTTCAAGCCTGGTGACCAAATCCTCAGCTGGAGTCAATGAACACTTTTCCACTGTCTGCCATCTTATACCAGCTGTATCTGTCTTTTGATCACTGTCCTCTGCAAGCGCGATGTTTTAGCATTACCTCCCTGCCCACAGAGAGCCCTGCAACAATAACTCATTTTACACAAGATACAGCATGAGTGGCAGATGTTAGTAAGTTCAGCCTGCAGCGGATTCAAAGTAGGGAACGGTAGATTAGAAAGAGCTTTTTCATATTTTAACAATCTAGAGAGCCATCCTCAGCTACACCCTGGTCTTGCTAAAAGAGTGAGAAGAAACAAATGGGCTCATGGGCCTTTCAAGAGGAACCTGTTCACTCTTTGAAAGTGCTGTTTTCACTTAGTTCAAGGAATCAAATGTCTGGAAAAAAGCTAATAGCTTTAGAAGTATAAAGAGCACAAAGATGCATCATCATAGATTATCAGCGGTTTTGAAACGTTACTTCATGCTTTAAACACATCATCATGTGTGCATTCTGAGGCAAGAGCATCTCTGTCAACTGTAGTTCACAAGAATAGTTTGTTGCACTATTTCCCCTGGGTTATTTTTTATCTCGTGTGTCCATCTGGTGAGTACAGTCCAGTTAAAAAAAAAATTTGGAAGACACTTATCCACATTACAGTAAATTTTTACTGTTATTTTTCTAGCTTTACAGCATTTAAAAAATTCAGAAGTATTAACATATTAAAAAAAAACCCCATGCTTTCTCAACAATGTGCTTTGATTTGTGCTTTTTCTTACATGAAGTAAGAAATACTATATTCTTATATTCTTCCTTTGCTGATGATTTACTGGGTCTTTGGTCAAGATTGATGGAATCCCTTGAAACACGCTGGATAATGCTAACTTCTGAAATAGGGACCTGCAAATCCTTAATGACAGCTTTGGTTTTCTTTGAGCCTGACAGTTTACTTCAGCAGGGCCTGACCTCTAGGCAGAGCACCTTCACGGAGTCAGAGTAATGACATTAACGCGCCAAGCAGGAGTTACTGTTGATCATCACCCAACCAGCACATAAATGTGTGTTCAAGAAAATGCTGTCAGCTACACAGCACAAATAAATAGAAAGAACTGATACTTTTATTAACCTTTTCCTGTTAGGCTAATTTGAGATTTAACCCGTAAAAGGTTTTCAAATGCTAATATGATATTGCAGATGATGTATCGCCATTTTATACCCTGAATCATTTGCAACAATATCTTACTTTCTATATAATCTCATTTTGAATTTTATATTTTCCTTTTTTAATACTAGAAGGACAGCACATTGACATCTCTTTGTCCCTAAAACAAAGATATTGTTTACAGACCCAATTTTCTCACAAATGAAGGCAAATGTATTTGGCTGCATAGAGTTATACAACATAAAGCTATAAAACTCCATTCTTTGCAAACACATCACTTCTCTGCTCATGCTATGACCATCTAAAAATGGGAAACCATTGCTTGTGTTATTAGTCCAGTAGCTTTTTAAAACTAAATAACAAATATCAGTTATATTCTTTAGATCATAAGCTTTTGCTCCAACTACAATAAAAGTCAGTCTCATAAACATTAAGAACAAACATTTTGAACAACATCATGGATATTAATTTGCTCTGACAGATTTCTAGCAATATCAGAACATCCTATTTTGCCTTTTTTACAGTGGCTAATGCTGCAGTTAACTTTTTCAAGTTGACCAAGTGAGTAAGAAAAGAGCTCTCAAGTTCAGTGACTCCCTAACATAAAAAGCTATTATCATCTATATGAGTATGCTAATTTTTTCTTGTGTATCAAGAGAGAACACTCACATCTGTATTCTGCCCTGTATCCTATTTTTCATCAAATATTTTCACCTTCTTTAGTCTTTGACTGTGGACCAGCATTTTCTCCACATTCAGAGGGAAAACTGCTTAATCCGGATAATGCACACCATTCCATAGCCTCAAAAAGATAATGCAGAACAAGCCATACTGTGACTGAGTATAGACTTATGGCAATCAGTCACTGAAGTATTAACACAATTCTTAAAACTTCACGCATAGTAGCACATGGTTAATCAGAGCTGTTTGACAGCCTCTTCCTCAGAGCTGCTTCTACAGCTTCACAGTATGTCAACTCTCACACTGGATGGTGAAACATACTATGGAGTTTACTTCAGAGCGAAAAGTTAAAGTCGGATTTTGAAACACTCAGGCTAATGTTATTAGAATAAAAAATGTAATGGCTGTTCCACCATATGCTTAATTGGACCCCTGAAAAAAAGCAGTCCCCCAGGAAGGAGCTGAAAGCTACTGCTTGGATTCAGATCTTGCTGCAAGAGTAAAAGAAAGAAATGGGTAATCAGTCATAATTTCTCTTCACAGCAACAACCCTGATAAACATTTTTGTGAATAATTTTTTCTGTTGTTGTGGATATTAAGAGATTACATATGCTAAGAGGGAAGTAAGAAAACTCAAGAGAAACAAGATCTGTTGATGATTATCAGCTGAACAGAAGCTATTCTTGCCTTCAGTCTTTAAGTCCCTGAATATCTGAAGGCAAGGAGAGCTCTTGGAGGAAAGCAAGACAAACTTATAATATCCCTGTATTTCTTCACTAGGCATTAGCATTTGATACTATCAGAAGGAGGACTTTTTGTCTGATCCAGTATAACTGTTAACTTCCTGGGATGTGTTACAGATGAAAGGTGTCCAGAGCAACATCATCTCCACCAAAAATGACGCTGCTGCTTCCTGTTTCTATCAATTCCTCACTGCCTGCATTGTGAAAACACACAGAACCGTGGGCCAAATTCCCACTGCACTTGGTGTTACACCAACTCAAAAGAGAACTAATATTTAGTACCTCTGATAATTTCTGATCAAGGCTACCCATATTCCTGCAATACTGGCTCGCTTTTCAAGGGCAAGACTACCAATCTCTGCACAGAATTTCACTATGTTCTCTGAAATTGTTTTTGCTATTTCTGTATTCCAAGTCAGTTCTGAGAGAATGGTCTCTTCTTGCATAGGTGCTCTTCAGAGAATGGGTTAATTTTTTTCAACACAGTTAATTAAAAATCCAACAACCCTCAAAGCTGTTCTAGAGCAGAAGCTCTCTGATTTGGAGTTGGTGTTTTGTGGCAGCTTTACTACAGAGTTATTGCCATGACACTCCTCAGTGTCTGTACTCTTAACTCTAGAGAAGCCTTAGATGACATTCCTGCATGGTGAAGCATATTGCAAACATGCCTTCTGTTTCATTCAGTTTGATCTAAACCAGCTACCCCCAGTAAGAACTAATATTGATATTGCCTGATACCACATGACTGTTAAATTTTAATCACTAGGCTCTTAGTCTGATTAAGCAATTAAATTGCTTAACTGGAAACTACAGGGCAATTGATTTATATGAACGTACTAAGAAATTCTGTTTGAAGTTTAAGAACAATTCCTTACCAAAGGTTACAAACACATGAAAGCTCTAATTGCAAACGTGTATTTCAGTGTTAGTCATTCTAATATTGCTAGCCTTCTGATTGTTAATAGTTGCTATTTACTACAGCAGTTAGTCCTGGCTTCCCTCTTCCAAAACCCACTACTAAAACAGGCACTCTGTTCTGCTAATGCAAATTACAGTGCAAGTGAAGACTCTTCATGTGCTGTAAACGTCACTCATCATTAAACTTGGAGAAGAATTACTGTTTCTGCTTCTTTAGCTATAAAAACTTCCTGAAAATGTCTAATTTTTCCTCTTTCAATTTGAATCATAAAGCATTTGCTGTAACGAGATCAATGAGAGAAAGAAAGAGGTGGAGTTTTTCCTGTTTTAATGCCCAGTCATACAGATCTGAAAGGAGCTATTGGTGCAGACACATTGTCACTGAGGAACACTGAAATGACCAGGGCTACCTGTGAGCTGAGAAACTGCTCAAACAAACAAGAGAAGAGCTCACTCTACATTTTCATCATTTTACCATTTTTTACTCTAGGTGAGAAGATTCCTCTACCTAGAGTTGACATGAAGTACAAACAGACACAGAAGAACGTCAGAACTTGCCCAAAACTCCCCTAAAAAAAAAAAAAACAAAACCACCCCAAACCACCATGAAAATAAGCTTGTGTTGATCTGCACAAGTGGTGCTATGAAGTTTTCTCCTATGATGCTTGGGTTTTCTCATCAAACAGAAGTTAAATAAACACATTACTTTGGCTTCAAGAAATCAAGTATTATACCCACATCTCTTAACACTGATAAAATCCACAACTACATATACTTTCTCTGTTGCTTTGGCATCTCACAGGGTGAAGGAGCAGTAAAAAGACAGGTAAGCTAATCACTGACACAAAGCTGTATTGACTGGTGAGTGCCCAGGTCAGAATTTTAAAAGATTCTTGGTGAGCTCTGCCAGGAGGGGAAGAAGGGTAGAAAAAGCAAAACTAAGCAAGCAGAGTGTCAGTGGGATTTTATAAAATATTAAGTACCTGCTCTCAGAAAATTAATGTTTTAAGGTTTTAAGTTTCAGTTGTGTGCCTCATAATTCATGACATACCTCCCCCCCCCGCCCTTTATTTGTAATAGCTAAGATAATTTATCTTTTTATACTATCACTCTGTATTGTTCCAAATCCAGAGATTTGGTCGAGCACTGGCTACTTAAAGTGATTCTTTATAGCCTATATGGTTTAGAGACTACAGCAGGATCTTTCAGCATAGTGTTTGTTATATTAATAAACATTTTTATTTGTTTACACATACAGTAATACTGTATCTACTACATACTAAATAAAATGCATAATTTATTTGCATTTTCCCATCTGATTTTCTGAAAAGGCTCATAAAATTTTAATGAAAGTAGTTAAAGCAACAGACTATGTATTAAAGTTACATACACAAAATGACCTTAAAAGAGTACTATTAAAATTGCAAAGTAAAGCTCTCAGGCTTGAAAAAATGCTATAGCAGAGGTGTCCAATTTCTCTCTCTGTGCACATTCTAATAGACTTCCATTTTACGTCCCAAATATATCATGACAATTTTATTTACAAAACTCCAGTTTCTCTATTTCAGGAAAGGTCTAGTATTTTCTCCCCCATGTAGAGCAATTCCCATCGCCCCTCTGTACTGAGCAGAGACTTTGATTTCTGACATCAGCAGTAAACAGCCTTCATGCTCTTTCTCAAAGCCTTAGTAGCAAGGGTTTTTCAGGAAACACTAATGATGTCATTTTAAGACAAACATGCACAACCTGTGTCTCAGCAACAAGGAACTGAACCATGAAGATGAAGATTCAGGTTCCCAAGCCTTCAAACTCATATTCTTCTATTAACAGAGGTTTTATATAAATTTTTCTACATGTGGGGTGTCGGTGGGGATTTTTTGGTTGTTGCTTTTTTTGGTAGCTTTGTTTTTGTGGGGTTTTGCTGTTTGGCTGGTTTTGTTTGTACTCAAAAAAGGCAGTTTTCTTTACTGCACAACTGGTTACCACCTTTTTCTTCCCCAGTGTCCTAGATCAACACAAGCTGGTCTCTCCCTCTCCTTCTCTCAGTTATGTCCATCCTCTCACCTACTGACATGCCCACTCTCCCTTTCCCCCCCATTCCCAGCACCCTTTTCTAGCTCCCCTCCACCTCCCCTAGCAGCTTCCTATCTTCCCAGCCCCTAACTATATATTCTTACCTTTTTCTCCCCTAAACAAAAACAAATAGCAGAGTTATTTTAGGAGGCAGTAAAAGAACAATCTCTGTCAAAAAAACAACAAAAAAAAAGGCAAATAAACCCCACACTTCAACTGACACTTGGATGGAAAGTTTTACTTCAAACAGCTCTGGTTTCACAGAATCTATAATACGATGTGTCAGGCTTAACAGGTGATAACGAAGTCACTACTGCACATTACACCCATACCCTGTACACAAAAAGAGAACAGGGAAAACCTGAGTAAAGAAGAGAAAAGGTTTTTTTTCTGAGACTTAACGAATTATCCGTATTTCCTACAGAATGGCAGAAAAAGGATGACTGCAAGAAATAATTTTCTCCTCTGTGTTTTTTCTTTAATGTGTTTGCTCTTTTAGTCTAAACTCAGACTGAGAATTATTCTTTGCTACTATTTTGTGATGGACATTTCAGTCATAAGCAATGAGTTATTCCATGCAACTGCTGACAAAATTTAGTCCTTCATGTAATACTCAATTTTTTGGTACCTTTAAAATTAAACTACTGTGCTATTTTTTAAAAAGGAATTAAACTCCAGAAGCCTCGATCAAACAATTTAGTCATTTTGCTTTCAGAATTAGGCGTCTGAGAAGATTATAAAGCAATAAAAAAAGAGGCAACTGATTAACTACACTATATTGAATTTCTCTTTTATAACATCTCTGTTTGTCAACAGCAGCATTACAACTGGCAACCAAAAATACAACTCCTTTTTTGAACACAGGAATTAATGCCAACTGCAGATAGCAACAAAAATTGTAATTACACGAAAGACCCAAACAAATCAATGCCAGATCCTCTGGTCTGGTCCTCCTGCATAGAAACGCTTGGAAAGTGCCATAGCAAGGTAGCAGAGGTTTTTATTTGCAATCTTTGTAAGTGCAATCACCCTTCAGTAATAGAAGCAAACTTCTAGTGCTGAGTTCTAGTTCTGTTCATCCCTCTGTTTGCCAGGTCCTGACTCCCTCACTGGAAGGGCCATTTAAGCTGCCAGCGCAGCAGAGTCAGGGTCTTGCTGCTATTACGGCTCTAAGGAAACCAGCATTTTGAAATTGGGCAAACTGTAGAACGATGGTCTGGCTCTCTCCATGGAATTCTCTGCTTTGCCTGAGCCCACTGGATGAATGGTTCCTTCCCATGCCCTTCAGTCTGTGAACTGAGCAACTACAGAACAGGAGAAGCTCTACAGAAAAACGCTCTGCAGCAACAGCTCCTGGGACTTGATTATGCCCTGGTCCTGGAGAATCTGCAGCTGAACCTTGCAGGTCACAGATGCGCTCTCCTCACAGACAGATACTTAGCCCACAAAAGTTGCTTTTAGGTGAGAGAACCAACTTGAAGATGGGGGAAGGATTAAGGAAAGAATTTTCACAACCGAAGGTGAATAATCAAAAAGGGCAGGAATCAGATATACATCAGCTTCAGTACAGATGCCACACTACCTGGGGGAGGGAGGTGTGGAGGGAAGGAACTGGAATTTTAATTTCTTTAAAAAACCCAAGCAAACAGAAATTAGTCTGATCATATGTCAACAGGGATCTTTTATTGAATTAAAGTACCAATCATTATGCTTATTATCTGTAGGCCAAATTAGAACTATCAGAAAACTACAACACCCCATGCAAGACTAAACAAAAGCAAATGAAAATTTTCATCTATTAAGACATCAGCAGAAAAATGGGTAAACACAAGAGAAGATAGGTTTTGAAAGGGGAGCATGGTGCTATTGCCTGAGTTAAAGAGAAAGTACCTGCTGAGAGTCGATGGTATCTCAAGGAAGCACCTTCTACTCTTCTACCAAATGCTTTCCATTCAGGTTGTCACTGCTATGTACAGGAAAACTCTCCTGCTCTGCTCTTAGGATTAGTAGGACACTTAATTAGGGATGATATTCTGGGTACTTTTGGAGTGCTCTGTAGGTAAGTGCTAAGTACCATTGCTGTATTGAAAGACACACTAAAAATAATCCTGTTTTATGAGATATACAAATAGCAATATAATTCTTTCTTCAGAGTTAATTTCTGAACCATATTACACTGCACAGCTTTTATTATACAAAAATGTGTATTAATAAATAGCACCAGCAACCCATTTTATATAATAAAGGCTTATTTCAAATGTTATAGGAAGCAAACGTTCTACAAGATACTACTCCAGAAGCAAGCTGGACTAGAAATATCAATTACCATCAAAATCCTTTTCATTGACATTTCAACATGATGGGATTTCAAAATAAAAAATGAAGCTGAAGTATCATTCAAGGTTGAGAATTAAAAATGCTGCTCTATCTACAGTCAAGCCTCAGAAGATAATGCGACTGACAAATACACAGTATAACAAAACTTAAAAAGACCATAAACAAACAAACTAACCACAAAACCAAAATCCCAAACAAACCCACAACAGTTAAATCTTCTGTGGGACTATGTAATTTTTAACTTTCAGTCAACTAATCTAAAAAAAGAAAAGTGTAACCTTCCTCTCTTCAGCCAGGAGCTCATTTAGTTCAGTGCTCTTCTTTCTACATCTCATACTTCATGCTCCAAAATGTAAGTTAGAGGGCCAGATGTATTATCTGGGAAGTTTTCCAAATTCATTAACTCCTTGGCACCAGTGACTTCAGGATACCCATTGCCAGCACTGAATATTATGCCCAGCAAAAAAAAAAAAAAAAACCAAACCAGTTCCTGGAGGGAAAGTATTAATAAAATGAGGCATTCAGCAGCGGCTGCTGGTCTCTTCGGTCGCACCAAGCAACTGAAAGGATCACAGTAGCTGCCAACACTGATCACAGCCAGCTTTCAGCACCTAAACTCTGAAGGTCTTTCCTGAATATCTGCAGATCATTCACCACAAATATTGAAAAAAGCACAGGTATTGCTCGAAGGAACATGAAACCAGTAGTCAGAGAGAAGACTGACAGGAAGGCTGTGACTCCAGTTCTAACTGCAGAGGGTGGTAGATGTTACGCAGGGGTGTTAGAATCACATCATCACTTTCCCCTCAATTACAGAAGACACAGACTGTGGGAATTAGTTTTGCTTTCTGAAATGGATGCAGTCTGGCTGTCAGCAGCTAAAGGACTGATGACTGAAGTGCCTTACAGTCCTAAAAAGGCAGGACAAGATAGATTCACTTGTTGTTCTCAGCTTTCTTCTTAGGGCCAAGGAAGGAGTTCCATGACGGAAACCAGCTTACTATCAGTCACGAAGGCACTTTCATGAGCCATCTGCTCAGGCACCATCACCAGAGAAGCTCTCTACTTGAAAGATCAACATACAGCAAGAGGCCCCTAGGATTTTAAACATTAAACTTGCTTTGCTGGCTGCTGTGCCTTTCAATCTGCACAGTTCTAATGAAAAGCACTGATTTATTTACATTCTTCAAACTTCAAATATACTGTTCCTTAACCTTTGCTTAGGCCTAATGCCAGTTTTCTTGGGGTTCTGCCATTTCCAGTCACTTAAAATTTAGTAACAATTCTTTCTGCATGTGATACTCCAGGATCCCAAGATACCAAGATGTCAGGTCCTAATGACCATTTCTGCAGAACTGCAGCGTCTATTACCCTCTGTGAAATTCTGCACTAACACAGTTACACTGCTTTTTCTTTCAGAGATAGCTTTATTTCTGCACTCCTCTAGACACATCCACCATATTTACAACCTCTCCTACGCTCGTATGAGTCAGAAACAACCTGGAACACAAGGCAGCAGGAAGCTCCAACTCATAGCAGAAACTTTCAGCAAAGACAAGAAATGTGGCAGGCTCAGCACAGACAGTCACAGCAGAAAGTGCTGCCAGGTCTCAGGAAGAGAATGCAAACCCCAAACAGCCCACAGCTGGTAACTCCTGCCAGCACCACACTGTTCCTAGAGAGGGAATTTCAGTGCACAACAGACAGAGCTCTGCAGGCACGTTTCTCCTCCAGCCCACTGCAGGCGGGCACACGATGGATTTACCGCAGACACGTGACCACTTACTCCAAATACCGGCAGGCCTCATGTTGAGTGGATGCATTCATCACAACGGTTAAAAGTCTTTTATTTCATTTTATACCACCTAAACTTTCTGGGGATTTTAATGCTCTCTCAACCTGCTTCGCTGAATACTGCACAGAGCAATATTCAGCAATACCGACCTAGGGGAGAAGTGGCAGCCATGGAATGTGAACATCACAACCCACCTCCTAGTTAATACAACAATATGTCCAGAATCACTTCAGGAAATGAAAGAGGAGAAAAAACAAAACACTAAAACAAAACAAAAAAACCCAACCAACCAACAAGACTCAAAACAAAAACCCAAACAAAAGCAAACAAACAAACAAGCAAAAAGAAAATAAAATAGAAAAGAGAAAAATGCACGGCTGGAAAAATACCTGTGTGTCTGATTTTTCTTCCTAGTCACTTTTCGTACTTCTGTATCATAATGGAGCCGTAACACTGGGCAACTGCTGGGTTTGAAATATCCCAAGTCACACTAAAAAAATTCCTATCCTTCTCTTTGTTCCTAGAGAAAAGAATAATCTCCAAGGAAAAACGGTTGTTGGTTTGCAAACCCCGGATGCCAACGATTCATACTGAGTAATACATAATTCCCATATTACTGAGATGTGATCGAAAAGAAGCAAATCTTTCACCACTATTGTTTATTTTAGAAGACTGTAGTTTGGACACCTGCCAGATCAGGCCTTCTCCTCTGGGAAAAGGCTGTCCTTTCTGTTATGCACTTGAAGTTTGCCCAATTAAAAACCAAGGCATTCCTCACACACAGAATCCCTCTTTGGCATCTTGCTCTAATAAACTCAAGTCGCAGCTTTAGCAGGCAGTTCCCTACCTATGCATTCAGAGGAGCACTCTCTAAAGTTCCTACCTGCGGGAACTTTTAAGTTTTATTTCATGCTTGTCAAATGGAAATATCTTACTTTGGTCCCCTTTCAGAGCACAAGCTTCCTTCACAGAGAAGTCCAAGTTGCTTAAGACTTTCTCGGTAGATGTACATGTACTTTTGCTCTTAAAGTGAGAGCACGAAAAGAGCTTTGCTGTTGAAGCCAAGCTTGGTTTGCTACCCTTTCAATACTACAGAAAACTATCATTTTCTGAGTGTGGAATACAGCATGAAATAAATGCTTCTGCTTTACTTAGGCTTTTACAGGGTCATTTGTTCTCTGGTTCAGCAGATTTCTCTGATCAGCTGGACTGAAATAAACGCCACCTAAGGTAGGGAACCAAGTCCCTGTGGTTCTTAAGGAAACTGTCTTTCTGCCCGAGCTGCCTGTTCACTCCATCTGGCCCTGACGAAAGCTTCTCCCTGCTTATCAGACCCGGCTGCTTTCAAGGACTGCTCAATCTTCTCTCACTCCTCAGGACAGGACCAGACCCAGAGCACAGCAGCCCAGACAAAACTAAGAGACAGCCATAGTAGATTAAGAGTGGGCAACATCATGCAGTCCAAAATACTCGACACCAACTTTCACTGGCCATTAAACAAACCTCTCAGAAACTCACTTTCAGCTTAGTCCTCAGGACAATAAAAGAGACTCAAACTTGCTCCCCCACTTCCTTTCTTTCAGCACAAAGACATCTCTGAAGATCTACAAATCTCCTTTCATCCACACTTTCTCCCTCAGATGTGTCTGCCCACCCCCTCCACCCCAGTCAGCTTCTTCAGCTTAGGCTGATCCCAGGATCAAAAAATGTCAGTTACAAAATCATTCTTCTCTTCTCCTGAACTTCTTTTTTTCTTGCACCCTTGACTAAACCAAAAGAATACCTTTCTTTTTTGTAGAATTATTTTTCTGCTAGGTTAGCTTCCCACAACAGCTCATCATGGAATTATAGGAATAATAATGCTGCCATAGAGAGAAGGGGGACAGAAACATGTGGCTCGGTCTTTATGAATACAAGGCTACCATGGGATAACAGGAAAATATTCAGTCAATATGTTATTTTATAAAAACTCAATTACAGACCTTTGAATCAGCATCTGCACTGCTGTTGGCCTAAATTCAGTTTTGCTCTAGATCCTAAATCCCACACAAGAACATGGAGGGACACAGGTTTCTCCTGCAAGCTTGTTATTGTTCTCAGCAGATGAGATCTATTCACTTTAATAAGTGTAATTCAAAGAAAGATCAACGGGCACTGCTCTGTCATATCTTAATACAAAGCACACTAAGAGTCACAGAACACAAAGCATTCACAAAATCAAAGTGAATAAATGGTTTTAGAAAAGATTCTTACATTCTAAGGATGAGACAGCAGGGATGCTCTTGATCAGTTTGCAGAGGTTTACTGCCACTTTTTATTCCCTGGTCCTGCCACTGAGAAAGTGGTTTTATTCATGGCAAGTAAAACAGCGTTTAAAAAAAAAAAATTAAAAAAATCAATGTAAGTTTAGCATTTGCATTTAATAAAGATGGTAATTTAGTAGACAGCTGCCTCTCAGTTCTCAAATCCATCCACTTGCTGAGCTTTCCTTCTACTGGCATGCAAGCTTGTCTCTCAAATGGATGGTTCAAGGAGATAATCTCAGCACTATTCATTTTTGTCTTTCTTAATTTTTGGCTGGTTTAGCTCTCTTAACCATCTCACCAGCTAAGCTGTGGGACTGGAATAAAGAAGTAATGGAAACTGGGCAGCTGCAGACAGGAGGCATGATGCCCACGACTGCTTTATTCAGCAGCAGCAAGCTTTTAGATCAACATCATAGCACCAAACATCACCCTCAAGCGAGGGATTTTTATCTACAGATGACTTTCTCAGGACCTAACAAAAAAGGGGTCACAACAAATCATCATCACACAGCTAATAAAGTCTTGAAAAAAACCAACAACAAAAAAAGGAAAAAAAAGCTGTCAAAGGAATAGTTACAGCTGGTGAGTTACTGGGAGTATAAAATGATTCTTCTCAAGAGTAAAAATGAGTGCTTGTTTCCTTCCACAGAGGAGAACCACCTAACTACATTATCTGAGAGCTGTTTATCAGCCACATAGACCTGGCAGGCATGGGGGACTGTACAGACCCCCAGCCTGACATTCAGAAGAGATTTTGACTTACAGACTGCTTTTCACTAAAATTCAACAATTCTCCAAATTTAGAATAATGGTTTGAATCACAGAACTGTAAGTGTCCAGCCTTCCTTTTCCTGAGTCAGTGACAAAGCAAACTTCCCATGCACAAATATATACAATTTTTGTGCAACTAGCAATGTTAATCGAGCCTCTCCATTCCCTCCCAGCTGTAACCTGGGAGGTTAGAGATAGTTACAACATATAACATAATATATAACATATATATATACACACACACATATACATATACATATATATATACACATATATATAAAATATATAAAAAGTTCCATTTTAAAAGGGCAGCAAAGCCATATTTGCATTGAGTATTAAGTTAATGTATCCTCCTAGGTTCATTAGACAAGTTGTGTTTGAAGAAAAGAAAAAAACCACAGCAGCCAGGGATTCAACGAAAGCCTAGCATTTTAATTTTTGGACTAGAAATTGTTTTAAACCTCAACAATGTAATAGGTTCAGTGTACCACCCTTGACTTCATACTTTACCAGACATAAATAAAGGAGAAAACATTCACTCCACAAGTGTGGAAAAAAGGAACCTTATTTTTTGTTTCTCAGCTGCATGATCTGATACATATTCTCAGAAGAGAATTTATTTGGAATTGTAAGTTCAAAGCAACACTTTGCTTCGAGAATCATAATCAAAGTTGATGATGATGATAATGTTGATAATAACAGGAACAACAACACTACCACAAGAATATAATCATTCAGGGAGAGATGCCCAAGTGAATGTGACAGGGAAAGAGTGAAAAATCTTGCAAAAATATTCCCCACAATAAAACATCAAACATAACCCACAGCTTAATGATTCAAAGCTTACAGAGGCACGAGTTGCGGGTAATAGAGTGGACTGAAGCATCATAGAAAGGTACTCGTGTTTGTTTTTGTGCCTATCACACTGAAATGGTACCAAGCATCACATGGGCTGAATGATGGGACAAATCGCATGGCACAGCTTCCAGTGACACCACAGTTTGCTTATATCCAGTATCCAAGCCAAGACACATAGGTCAAGCTACACTGGTATTGCTGAGGTACATTGCAGACTGTGAAGTAGACAAGTCCTCTTCATGCTTGCAAGAATGCTTGAAGCAGCCAAGTATTGCACTCTTATTCTCAAAGAGAAATAAAATGAACTAAAATCAACTTCCTTTTCTCCTCTCAGAAATGCAGAGGGAAGGGTCAGATTCCATATGATATATGCTTTCAGATAGTAGCAAGGCCCTTGTTTGGACAGGCACTTCATTGCATATGTCAGGCAGCTCAGCCATTTACATGAGTCTTTTCTACTGTGGACCTAGTTACTATATAAATCCTTATGAACTCAGTACTAAACCCAATGCTCCCTTTGAAAAGCTGAGCTTTAATGATATCTACAGCAGCAAGAAGGCTTATTTAATAAAATTATAAAGTCTGGCATAAGGAGAGGAGAACAGCACTTCCCTATCCACCTCTTCGACATAACTGTGTTACCTGCAAATCAAACCGATTACAATGGCACCAGCCTCAAACAAGCCCAGCAGCATGCACTAAGCTTTCTGTAGTCTTTCCTAAACCCACTGTTAACCCCCACCAGATTCCTTGATTAAAAGGAGGCCTCTTGTGCTACAACCACTGGATTTTTCTGTTGTTCCAATAGCTCATGCTTAGCTTTAAAAAAAACTCAGTAAAATGTCCTTAGTGCAGAATACATCCTGGCATTAAAGGATGCAGAAATACACCAAGACATTTAACCTAAATTATTCCAAATGATCTCCACTTTCCATCTGAACTGCAGTTTAAGCACAACTCAGTCACCCACACACGAAGCAGTCCAGCTGTGACGGCACTCGGGCCCCAGGACAGCCTGCCCTTGCAGGATTTAGCTGCACAGCTGCCTCGCTCTTGCCCAGAACACCAACCCTACCTACAGCCTGAACAGCCACTTGGGAACTGCACCGGCAGCAAAATTAACAGTAAGGGGCAGAGCTTGACCAGAAGCAACCTTCCAGCTATCTCTTTTCCTACTCAAGTCCTAACCCTATCTCTTGCCACGTGTTGTGGTGTAACCACACAGCATTAATTCAAGTTCAGCTTGGTAACACAGCTCCCCCCATCACTCAGCCTTGCTGGTACTAAGCCATGGCCCCGTCACGTGTTCCTCACATAGCAGCCAGCAAGAAAATAAGATCTTACTCATCTTGTCTCAAGACTGTCTTGAAACACAACCCCAATCAAAAGCATGGTCTAGTGACATTAAAATAAAAATAGGAAAGCTCTTTTGACCATTTTGCTAATTAATATGTCAGAGCTCATAAAGAAAGACTCATCAGCTTTTCTCCAGCACTGCATCATCTGAAAGAGCTGTGTCAGCAGAGACCTCAGCAGACAGTCAATACATACTAAAAAGTATTCTAAGCAGTAAATCAGAACATAAAAAAAGAATTTTAGAAAAAAATTAAAATAGCTGCAAAAAATTCAGTACTCAGTTTCAGTATTTGATATGAATCAGGTTATATTTTATATGCAAGTCTTGCCTTTCTTTATAAAAGATATTCTCTTAACTGTCCTAGAACTGCTTTTACAAAAAGCTAGGAGTTTATGAAAAACTAAGCTAAAGCTGCTGATTTTTCATCTTTGTGAATTTTCAAGGATCTTCTCTGCTTTCCAACAGAGGCACCACTTGTCTGCTTCTCATTCTCATCATTTGTACTGGCATACCATTGCTGAGCACACAGGAAGGCAGGAAGGTTACAGAGGACAAATCCTTTCTTAGAGGATTCAGAGAAGTTGTCTTACACACACTCTCATGCATTCTGAAATCTGGGTTTTTTCCAGAAAAGGATCATGAGGCTGCATCAATACAGCACTCCAGCGCCTTTGCTGATGGCATATTCAACACTAAGAACACCTGTAAGCATGGCAGGGGTCCTCCATCCAGCAGGATGAAACACAGGCCAGGTATGAGAACCAGAACTCACAGGTTGGTTTCTGTGAGGGTCATGTAAGTATTTGGAACAAAGCTCCAGCAATCCTTCCACAGAACATGTTTACAAGCTCAGGATATGTCCAGACCTACTTCTAAAAACCAAATCTACTTTTTAAGGAGGGTGGCGGGAAAGGAACTACTGCTTGTGGGTGCGCTATACAGAGAGACAGATGGGGCTAGAGCTACAGATCCTTCTAATGCCTCAGTCTTATGGAGAATTACGATAACGCTTTTTGAAATCAATGCACACTTCTGACTCCTGCTCCTGCAGCTCAGTAATGTGTAATATGTGATGGAAGAAGTAGCTGTTCCAAAAGCTGAGACTAAACGCTTGAAGAGCCACTGCCCCAGAAGAAACAGAAAAGATATTTCCCTAGAGAGAGTTACTCAGCTGTGTATTTTACGGAACAAGTCATGTTGAAGGAGAGATAGGATAATTGCATTGATTGTTAGTAGGTGATAATTAATTCTGTAGAGAATCACGTTTAGTTTCCTGAAGTCTAGAACAGGATGGAAACTCTCCATTCTGTAATGAGAAAATAACTGTGTTTTGCTTGCAACACAAGAAGCTGCATTGTCTCCCTTTCAACATTCTTAAGGTACCTACAGGAAGGCAGCACAATGAATGACGCTAAAACAGAAGTTCTGTGGCGGGACTGAATGCCAGACAATTGCACATAAGACATATAATTCCAGAAAGCATAGAGTAAAAAGAGACCAGAGAAAAAGACACCGTGTTCTTGAACCGACTTTTAAATTAAATATTTGAATGGAAAAATGGAAACCAAAATTGCAGCTTGATTTCTCTTTATGAAGTGTTAGGAAATGGAACATATAGAGGAAGAGAAATGGTATTTGAACAGTATTTATAGTAGGTAGGACCAATAAAAATAATTTAAACACCAACTGTCTCAGAAGTTTGCTAGATTCTTTTATTCCTAAAGGGAAAAAAAGGAAACAACTTGAGGAATTTTCCCATCTATTCCTTTGGTGATCAATTGGCTGCTGATTTTAGTTTAGGAAAAACAGATCTTAGGTATATGTAAGAGATCAGTGAGGAATAAGTAAAGCAAACAAGTCAAAGTTCAATAAACATAGGTCCACATGTTCATATGAAATTTGTAGGTGTCTTCAAACAGAAAACTTTTCAAAGTCGGTTTTCAAGAATCTGCATAAGTGTGCAGAACAAAGATCAAATGCCACTGAAAATTATATAATAAAGCTTAATGTATCTAAAACAATTGACTGCCAAAGAGTTATAATCTTGCCCCTCCAATATTCTTTGATAGCAGTGAGTTCCATTGATCTTTGGTAAACTGCATGATGTTGCAATGTTTGTAGTAATTTTTCTGAACAGGGAAAAGCTCAAGGGCAACACCCTCAGCTTCTTCAAGTTGACAAGATCATTTCTTTGAAGCTTTCACATTCCCGAAAGAGAAAGTTGAAAGAATTTTTCTTCCCAGGAGTGATAATATTACAAGACATATGAACTATTCCCTGATTCAGAAAGAGAATCCAAGAACTTCACAGGCTTAGGAAAGATGCCAAAAAATTTAAAAAGAATTTGTCTACTAAGTTCAGGAAAAGGTCTTCAGATAAGGAAAATCCACACCAGAGAACTAAAGGACGCCCAGTTGTAGAGAGAAAGAATACCATAAACAATCAGGAATCTCACAGCTGACCTTCTTTTACATGAATTCAGCTTCTTAGATCTATCAATGGAGTGGGAAAGGGCAATGTACAATGTGCTACCAAGGGGCAATCTGAAACTTCAGGATTTTCTAACATCAGAAGGCACTGCTGAATAACTAAAGTTTTCTAGGAAGTTTAAGGTTTCTCATGTCAGCTTACCCACAGCTCATGAAAAATTACAATCTTACGTGACATTGCCTAGGAAGTTTTTTAATACAACAGCTGCAAGTTGTACAATGCCATGGCAGAACTTATTTAATAAGCAGGTACAGTAATTGCAGCACAATGGATTAATGGTTTTTATCATTATCGCCTGAAAAGTGTAAGAAAAACCAAATTATTTCTTCTGCACAAGCACAAGAAAAGGAAAAGCTGTAACACTTTTTTTTACTCTACAAAATGTTTTAGCATTGTCTTCAGTATTCCTGGTAATAGAAGTGTAACTCAGAGCAAGAAGAAAAAGCAAAGAAATACTTGTTTTTCTCAAAGTGTGTATTG